>NC_134355.1:619702930-620051264 GCF_048569485.1 Anomaloglossus baeobatrachus
CCTGCAAGAAACTCAGAGGCTAGCCATGGAGCCAATAAAGCTATGTCCACGTGATTTGTGGCCTTTGTTCATAATGGAAGCTGTGACGTTGTATCTGATCCATCGTACACTGCATCTTAACGGCCCTCTATTGATGGGTAGTTAGTAAGATTGTATGTGGCTCATCACCAAAAATAGTTTTGCAACGCGCTCTATTTTTGTTGTTAGACGGCACAGAATTGCTATCGGTGATATGAACAGGGCTCAATCCTAAATTACACAGAAATTGTATCTGCAACATTACCTGCAAGCCTCGTTTGCTGTATGGTTTGCACAGAGGGACACATGAGGAGACATTGGATAACCCTTCTCAGTGCACTGAAGAAACCTACACGGAGGTCATGGGCTATACCGCATGGTGACCTCCCGAACAGTTAATGTGACGCTCTGCAGAATGCAACTGTATATTTAAAGGGTTTTCTGAGGTCAGGGCTACATGAGCTTGAACCCCAACTAAATATCACTTGCGTATTCTCTGACCATGTATAATACCGTTATGTGAATATTATGAATCTGTATTGGTCCAACCTGACTTAAAACATTTAAAGTGGAGGTTGATGTCTCAGAGATTGAAGTGGGATTGGTGTTGTCACAGGGTACACCATCTCTCACTCAACTCTGGACGTCTGCCTTAATTTCATGAAAATTTGAATTTACTGAAAAGAACTATGATATTGGCAAACTTGAATTGTTGACAATCAAATGGGCCTTCAAGGAATGGTGCCACTTCCTCGAAGGTACCAAACATAAGGTCACAGTTATTACTGACCACAAAAATCTGATGCATCTTGAGTCAGCCAAGAGACTAAATCCTAGGCAAGCTAGATTGGGCCTTGTTCTTCTCTAGGTTTAATTTTGTAGTGACATTTAGACCTGGAGCAAAAAACATGAAAGCCGATGCTTTCTCCCTAAGTTTCTGCCCATCCCAAACCACGGACTCACAACAAGTCTCCATTCTAGCTTCTAGCTGAGGGTATAGTTATGTTCATGGAATCTCTAGATTAGAAGAAATCAAGAATTAGCCCCTAACAATTCTACTTCTCAAAAATGATTTGTCTCCCCAGTTTTGTCTGTGAGTTCTACAGTAGTCTCATGATTCTGTCCTTGCAGATCACCCTGAGAATAGCAATACAAATCAACTAAGAACCAGGAATTTTTGGTGGCCAACCAATTTTTTGAAGTTGTGGAGAATATGTTAATGCTTGCAAACTTTGTGCCCAAACAAAAACTCCCCGAACCCGCCCAGCAGGATTTCTTCAGTCCTTACCCACTCCAAAAAGTCCTTGGACTCACTTTAAGGACTCATGCGCACGTAACTGCTGAATATTCTGCAGCGATTTGGCAGCTCATGTGCGCTTCAAAACGCTGCAGAAACACTTCAGAATGAATGCAGTTTTTTTTGTATAAAAAAGCCGATTTCATGTTCTATGGATGCTGCCCCCACCATAGACAGAGTGGGAGCTGCATCCAAAGCGCACTAATTAATTGACATGCTCATTTTATGAACGCACGGATTTGGGTCAACATTTTAGCACCCAAATCGCTGCGTTCATAAAAGCAACGTGCGCACGTCTCATGCACAATCTTCATAGATTGTGCAGGGGGACACAGGACGCATGCATTTACGCTACAGTGCTAGACGCAGCGTAAATGCATGAAATTACACTACGTGCGCACATAGCCTAATGCCGGCAACCCTGCGCTATCCTACCTCTCCCTTGCAGAAGGGACCCTGACATACTCAATACTGCGGCCGAACTGTGTGCCTCCTTCCCTCTCCATGGCCGTCCATATGCTCCCCTGCTGCCTCCTGCTCCTGGGGCTTGTGCATGCTGCACAGATCCCCCGGGATTGCTCTTTGGGCTTGCATGCTCCTTCTCTTTTAAAGGGCCAGCCTACGGCTGTGATGCATTAGATATTTAAGGCATCCTCTTACTAGGGAAGGTGCTTGCTCAACATTGTCAGTCAGTAAGTTACTTTCAAGCTAGATAGTTTTCAGGTCCCGTGTCTTCTGTGCCGTTACCTGTTCTTATGCTTGCATTCCCATACCTATCTGTACCCTGTATACCGGTAGAGAAACTCTGTTCCTCAATTCTGAATATCGTTTTGTATTAAAATGAATATTGAATTGTCATTTTCATTAGCTAAATTGGATCCCAAGTTCATTGGTCCTTCAGAGATTATTTAGGTGGTCAATCCAGTATCCTTCTGTTTGAGGCTCTTCCCCCCCTAATTCCGGATTACCAATGTTTTTCACAAATCTTTGATAAAGAGATATTATTTCCCAGTGTACCCTGTTGATATCTTCCCTCCACCTGTTTGGAGGCAGGCTTTAGTATGAAGTGCAAAAAATCCTTGATTCCAGGATATTATGGCAATTGTGGCAGTACCTTGTTCATTGTAAAGGCTATGGACTAGAGGAAAGACTGTGATTATTTGGCTTACAGATATTGAGGTAAAAAGCTCACCAAATACTCAATGTGTGCACTTGGCCTTACAGATATTGAGGTAAAAAGCTCACCAAATACTCAATGTGTGCACTTGGCCTTACCTCAGTATCTGTAAAAAGCTCACCAAATACTCTGCGTGTGCATGTGGCCTTACAGATACTGAGGTAAAAATCTCACCAAATACTCAATGAGTGCACATGGCCTTACAGATATTGAGGTAAAAACTGACCAAATACTCAATGTGTGCACTTGGCCTTACCTCAGTATCTGTAAAAAAGTTCACCAAATATTCTACATGTGCATGTGTCCTTACAGATACTGAGGTAAAAACTCACCAAATACTGAACATGTGCACATGGCCTAAGGCTGTGTCCGCACTTTGCGTTTTCACCTGCGTTTCAGCTGCTTTTTAGCTGCGTTTTGAACTGCAGCGTTTTCATGCCAAAATAGATGCATTTTGATTTTCCAGCAAAGTCTATGGGAAATGGGGATTTCTTGTGCGCACTTTGCAGTTCTAAACGCGTTTAATTTGCATAATTTTGGGCAAAAACTCAGCGTTCAAAGAAGCAGCATGTCAATTGTTTTTGCCATTTGGGCTGCGTTTGCTAACATTGAAGTCAATGAGAAGTTGCAAAAAGCAAGAAACATCAAAATTCCAGCGATTTACCTGCTTTTTAGCTGCAGAAAACATGCGTTTCTGACATCAGAATAATGGAATGATATGTCCCTTTACACAAACACATAATCCGACAATTAAATTAATGAAAAATATTCATTTATTGATATTTTAGACATATATAGTATAAAACCGCTATAATTATATTAAATATAACTATTTCGTTATTATTTAATAAACTATATTTGTTTTCATTTTTTTTCCCTTTTTTTCATAGTGTTTGTATGTTAAAACTTGATTTAGTAGTGTCTTTGTAATCAAAACGCATCTGACTTTAAGCAATGAAAAAGCATGTAAAAAGCGCTAAAAACGTGGCCAAAATGCGGTAAATACACAAGCGTATTTACCGCGTTTCTGTGAACAAAAGCAACTTTGGCAAAAGCGATTTCTGCCAGAGGATGCGTTTAGAACTGCAACTAGGACGACGCAAAGTGTGGACATAGCCTTACACATACTGAGATAAAAAACTCACCAAATTCTCAACATGTGCAAGTGGCTTTCCGAATACTGGGGTAAAAACCTCACCAAATACTCAATGTGTGCACATGGCCTTACAGATATTGAGGTAAAAAAAACTCACCAAATACTTTACGTGTGCACGTGGCCTAAAGGGGGCTTTACACGCTACGACATCGCTAATGCGAAGTCGTTGGGGTCACGGAATTGGTGACGCACATCCGGCCGCATTAGCGATGCCGTTGCGTGTGACACCTATGAGCGATTTTGCATTGTCGCAAAAACGTGCAAAATCGCTCATTGGTGACATGGGGGTCCATGCTCAAATATCGTTACTGCAGCAGTAACGAGGTTGTTCCTCGTTCCTGCGGCAGCACACATCGCTCCGTGTGACACCGCAGGAACGAGGAACCTCTCCTTACCTGCCTCCCGGCCGCTATGCAGAAGGAAGGAGGTGGGCAGGATGTTACGTCCCGCTCATCTCCGCCCCTGCGCTTCTATTGGGCAGCGGTTCAGTGACGCTGCTGTGACGTCGCTGTGACGCTGAACGAACCGCCCCCTTTGAAAGGAGGCGGCTCGCCGGTCAAAGCGACGTCGCCGGGCAGGTAAGTATGTGTGACAGGTCTAGGCGATGTTGTGCGGCACAGGCAGCGATTTGCCTGTGTCGCACAACAGATGGGGGCGGGTACCCACGCTAGCGATATCGGGACCGATATCGCAGCGTGTAAAGCCCGCTTTAGAGCACAGTCTTATTACCGGTTGCTATTAATTACACATTATCTTCCCTGTGACCCTGCCCTTATATACTGTATGTAGGTCTGCTAGCTAACTGTATAATGAGAAGTACTTGGTCTTTCGGCAATAAGGTCACTCATGTACTAGGAAAAGTGTGCACTGCAGAAATGTTTCTCATGAAATATTCATGTCTGATGTGCAATGCCACCTGACTCTTACATTCACGGCTGTTCTCCTCGGCCTCTGTATGTGACGTTACATAATGGCACAGTATAGTGCCTGCTCTACAGCGGATGACTTGGCAGAGTGTGGCGCGTCCATTCGATACTGATTTCCTCGGCAGGAGACTGAAATATCTCTACGACACCACATGAAGCAGGGCATGAAGTATTGCAGAGCAGAGACTGTAATTTCAATATATAAAAGAATATTTCTAGCTAGAAACATACGATTTTCATATTTTATATGTTGATGGTATCAATTAGATATAATGGTTTAGGAAATTTTTGCCTTCTCACTATTGTTATTCGCTGTACGTTCTCTTACATGTAGTAATTTTACCTATTATCTTGAGAATGTTAGATCATTATAGTAATCGCAATGTATTAATGATATAAAGGTCAAATCCTAAGGATCAAGTCATGATCTCACTTGAAGGGGTTTTCAGCTTTTTTTTACTAAAAGCTTTAAAAGGTAAAAAAGTAACAAAAGGACTGATACCTGCAATCCATGCCACTCCTATGTGAGCACTTCCATGGTCCCCTCCTGATCTCTTTTTAGTGGGCTTTAATGATGACATAGGATGCTGCTATTCCCAATTTCTGGCTACGTTGACATCACTAATGTCACCACTGTGCCCCAAGATTTGGCTGCAGTGGTCACGTGAGTCAGATGAATAGGGGCCATGCAAGCGTCTGCACACCTGTGACAAGTGAGTTTTGGCACATTCAAAGGTGATTGAAACTGTATGACTTGCACAACTTAGAGGTTATACAGAGCCACAGTATAAGCCTGCACCTGTGGGGGCAAGGCAGAGCAGTGGATATGTAAAGACATTCTTGAGAAGATGTGGATCTTTAGGGTTACAATCAGTGGCGTAACTAGAGTTTGATGGGCCCCGGTGTAAAATTTGGACCTGCCCCCATTCCCGCATGTTGGTCAGATGTATGTAAATGTATGTATATGTGCCGCCCCTGCAGCTGTCAAACCGCTTGGATCCGGGGGTGATCATTACTCGTAGCTTGAGGGTCTCCGGACTCAGGAGCTAGGGGCCACACTCAAATGAAAAGGGGGGGTATTTACAGAAATATATAGTTCGTGATGCCACCCGTGGTGTACGGTAATTGGGAGTACCGCCGCAGCCGTTGGGAGTTACCGGGGTGATGGAGTGAGGCAGCTAGATGTCGTCACCCTCCATGGGTAGGGGAAGACCCCGGGACTCTGGATGGTGGGGACAGTGCGGTGGGAGCGCAGGCTCGCTGGTTGCAGGGGTTTTTTTGGTACTCACTCAGCAATGAAGCAGATGCTGACAACAGGGTAAACCAAGTCTCTGAATGCCGCTGTCTCCTGAGGGGAGCTCGTCCGGGTCCCGTCCCCTGCAGCACTGCCTGGTGGTCCATGACCTGCCTCCTGGCACAGTAATTTGAGTGTCCTTTGTGGCCCGTCAGCTTGGAGCTTTCCGGGCCCCGCTCCCCACTGTGGCTAAGTAGAAGAGCTTGCTCTCATGTGCTCACACTTGGGATTTCAGTGGGCTGCTTGTTTGGAAAGCCTTATCCCCCTCGTTGCGCTAGTGCCCCCAATCTCTGAGCTTTGTGGGAACAGTCCCTGAGGTCCTGTCCTCCGCAGGTTAAGTGCTGGGTCGCCTGAAGCTTCTCCCCAACCTCGGTTCCTTCGGTCCCGGACCGGTGATTAGGCCCAGGCTGCTGACCGTCCTCCATGACAGGTGCCAGGCACCTAGCCTCAATCCCCTGCGACCAGGGGTCCGACTCCTCTAGGTCCAGACCACCGTCTGCGACCTAGTCTGCTTCACCCCTGGGAGCTACAACTCCCAGCTTCCTCAGAGCTCCTCACAGCTCGAGGGCTACCACTCAACTGACTTGACACCTCCCTGCCTGGCACCTAGGTGGTCGGCCCTATTCCAGCTTAAGCAGCCCATTGGTGTGCCTGACAGGTGTGGTGTGAGGTGTATCTAGGATTTGTGAATGCTGTTGGAGGCAGTACTGCAGTTTAGGTTCCCAGAACCATGGGGGTTTGAATCCTGCACTGGAGAGAAAGAACGTGTAGTACCCTGTGACGACCTGAGCAGTCCAGGGGCGTCACATATACATACCAGTTATCCTCCCCCCCCATTATGTAGTAATGTCCCCCCATCCTGTACTAATGTCCTCCATCCTGGGGTCCTTTTTGTAAAATATGTCTCCCATCCTGGTAAATGTCTCTTATCCTGGGCTACTTCCTGGTAAATATGCCTCCCATCCTGGTATATATGTTCTTCGTCTTGGTACAGTATATATGTGACGCCCTGGGCAAGCCAGGGGTCACAGGTCACAACACCACCACACCCCACACTCCAGGTAGGCACATCACAGCTAAACTACAAATCCTTGTTGCCTTCCTCCAGAGGCTGATGATTCACACCAGGGGGTGGGCCAGGCGGTTGGCTCCGCCCACCAAGGAGATCACAGCTCTGGAGGCAGGAAGGACCAGGCAGAGTAGCCCGGGGAGGGCAAGAGTGAACAGGAGAGTAGCCCGGGGAGGGCAAGAGTAAGCAAGTAGTGAAAGTGGAAAAGTGGTAAAGGAGGAAAGCAAGTGAGGTGACAAGAAGAAAGGAAAGCCTGAAGGGTCCAGCTTGTGTAGGGCCAGAACAGCAAGGTCAGCGACGGCGGTGACTGTCTGGAGGGGGACCGTTTGGAAGTTCCTGGAAGGACCCCGTTGGCTGTGTGCCCGGTGGTCTGGAGCAGTGTTCCGAAGGACAGTCAGCACCAGGGCAGGGGCCTCTCGGACCCCGGCAAGGCTAGGAGTCGCCAAATTTGCCGAATCCGTCAGTGAAGGGGACGTAGATCCCCCAGCAACCAAGTCCCGATTGAAGGCAACAGCTCAACCTGAAGCAGAGAGACACCGACACCGCCAAGGTACTAGTTTCTCAGGGCCAGCGCCTGCGGGCAAAGTGTAGAGCTCCTCCGGCCCAGATTGTAGTCGGGGAGTGGGTAACCGGAGGGAATCCACCGCTACCACAAGTCAACCATAGGTGCAAGGAAGAGGGACATCACCGTCACCTACCGGGAGTGCAGGTGCAGCCGTGTGTGGGACCGTCCTACCAGCCGTTTGGTTTACCGTACAAACTGTGTCCGTGTCTCAGGCTGAGTGAGTACCACAGTGCCGCAAGGCACAGCGCTGCCCCCGCGTCCCTGCGCCCACCAGGCCCCGCACCTCACAAGCCATCACCGGGCCCCGGGATCACCAACCCCTGCCCACGGAGGGGCAACACAACACCTGGCTGCTCCGCATCACCATCCCCAGGACCCCCGCATTGAGCAGCGGTGGTGAAATCACCACAACCGTGGGTGGCGTCACGAACTATAACAATCCCCGCACCCAACAAACCCCTTTCACTCACGGGCGAGGAGTGCCGCTCGAGAGACCCCCGGGATCCGGCCTACAGCTCGAGCCACCACTGAGCAGCGGCCGCCGGACCCGAGCAGAAGGGGGTGAGCGCGGTGTGCTGACACCCTCCTCCCCGCCCGCGACAACTTGGCGTCACGAACAGGATCTTACCGCTCTGCCGTCTGGTAGAGGTGCACCTTGTTACCGCCGGAGGTATCCGGCAGAAAAATTGCAGAAGCCGCCATCTTTGGCGCGAAAAGTTCCCGCTCGAGCGTCTTCTCTAGCAGTAGAGGCGCGAAGGCCAAGACCCCGCCCCGAGAGAGGAGGGGCCGGAAAGAGCTAAGGGGGACGCGATGGCGGCTGGCCGCATGTAGCTGCGGCTATAAAAGCAGGGACGCCAGGACCCTGCAAGCATACCGTTCCTGGAAAGAAAAGAGAAAGTCACATGTGGATGCCGTCCCGAAACACCGTGGCCCCCGCGCCGGGAACCGCAGCGTGGGTGGAAATCCGGACCGCGCAGCTCCACCTAAGGCTGCAGGTCAAGATGCAGCTCCTCCTGGAGGAGTGGGAGACCGACATGGCGGACGTTATAGCCACCGTGCGGAGACGCGAGGAGGAAGCGGAGGAAGGGAGGGTGAGTGACCCACGCCCCTATGTCCCGGAGGGACCGGTCGTTGCGGCTGAGGGACCCGGTCCAAGCCCTCTCCCCCCATTGCCTCCCTCGCCACCCGTCTCGGGGGCCGTGACCCCGCCACTAGGCCCGCTACCACCGCAACCGGTAGCGATACCCAGCCTGTCCGCCCCAGCGGACCGACCTGTAGCCGGAGCCCGTAGCAAACCGGAGGTGTTGCCATGGAAGGCCCCGAAGATTGTGCCAGAGACAGTCCCCGAGCAGTTTCCCGAGCCGGAGCCGATGACCCGCTCCGAGCCGAAGGCCCAGCTGCGGAAAGCCCCTGTGCCCATCCCCCACACCTCGGCTGAGGTGGCGCCGGGTTGTTGCTGCAGGGCAGTGCCCAAGGCCATGACACCGCGGGATACGCCGCCCACCTTCCTGACAGTGGGTAACGTTCTGGATGTCCCGCGGGGCCCGACCCGTGCGCCGGTGCTGGCAGCAGCGCCATACTGGGATAGGGAGCCGACAAAGCTGGGCCTGGAGATCGCGGAGAGGGAGAGAAGGAAAGCCGAGCTGGTGGCCCGAGCCATTCGGGAAAAAGAAAATCTTCGGCAAGCGACCTTCCGTGTCCGGGGCCCATTGTATGAAGGGCAGGTGAGGCGGTTTGATGTCCGCCGGGGCTACGGATTTATATATGAACCGGGCCTGGAGGCCGAAGTGTTTGTGGCCCGGCGGGATGTGAATGCCCATCTGCCCGAGGAGCATCCTGGCCGTAACCTCATACCGGGAGACATGGTGCGGTATACCCGGCACTGCGGAGAGAGGGGGTGGTTTGCCCTGGATGTGAAGCTCAGGGGCAGCAATGAGAGCAGGGTGAGCTCTGCACCCCCTCCCTCGGATGAAGCAGCAGAAGGACCGGAGTAGGGCAGCGGATGCCCGTTGCACCGTCCCCGTTGGGACCACCACTGAGTTGTTTGTTTGTTTAAAAGTTGAAAATGAAAATGATTGATCCAAGAAGAAGTTACCTGATTGTCTGTAGTGATTGAACCGGCCGGAGCCGGCACAGTTGTCCCCGTGGGGACCGTTTAAAAATGCATGGGAACTATCCATGGACAAGCCCGTGAACTTGCAGGGCAACCACAGACGTTAGTGGCTTGTAAATATGTTGGTTACCGTTACCGTTTTCCGCAATGCCGCCTCCGGAGAGGCAGGTTGGAGGGAGGGCCCTCAGCAGAGCAGGCTGGGGCCCAGCCACCAAAGGAACCGGTGGCTACCCTCTGGAGGGGAAGGACAGATCCCGCTCGGGTACCGTGTGCTGGACTGTGGGTCAAGGGGTGCTGCCTGGGTTTTAGGGGCAGCATCAGGGCCAGGTTGCTTGGGTGGGAGAGAGCGGAAACCGTAACCGTAAACCGTTGCAACGTTTAAGAAATGTGCCTCCCGTCTTGGGAAGAGTTATTAAAAATGTATATATGTTGATTTTCCAAATGTTATCTTTTTCAGAAAAATAAAACCGGTGTAGGACGGCAGCCCGCGGACGGTCTGCATTTTGCTAAGGGGGAATGTGACGCCCTGGGCAAGCCAGGGGTCACAGGTCACAACACCACCACACCCCACACTCCAGGTAGGCACATCACAGCTAAACTACAAATCCTTGTTGCCTTCCTCCAGAGGCTGATGATTCACACCAGGGGGTGGGCCAGGCGGTTGGCTCCGCCCACCAAGGAGATCACAGCTCTGGAGGCAGGAAGGACCAGGCAGAATAGCCCGGGGAGGGCAAGAGTGAACAGGAGAGTAGCCCGGGGAGGGCAAGAGTAAGCAAGTAGTGAAAGTGGAAAAGTGGTAAAGGAGGAAAGCAAGTGAGGTGACAAGAAGAAAGGAAAGCCTGAAGGGTCCAGCTTGTGTAGGGCCAGAACAGCAAGGTCAGCGACGGCGGTGACTGTCTGGAGGGGGGCCGTTTGGAAGTTCCTGGAAGGACCCCGTTGGCTGTGTGCCCGGTGGTCTGGAGCAGTGTTCCGAAGGACAGTCAGCACCAGGGCAGGGGCCTCTCGGACCCCGGCAAGGCTAGGAGTCGCCAAATTTGCCGAATCCGTCAGTGAAGGGGACGTAGATCCCCCAGCAACCAAGTCCCGATTGAAGGCAACAGCTCAACCTGAAGCAGAGAGACACCGCCACCGCCAAGGCACTAGTTTCTCAGGGCCAGCGCCTGCGGGCAAAGTGTAGAGCTCCTCCGGCCCAGATTGTAGTCGGGGAGCGGGTAACCGGAGGGAATCCACCGCTACCACAAGTCAACCATAGGTGCAAGGAAGAGGGACATCACCGTCACCTACTGGGAGTGCAGGTGCAGCCGTCTGTGGGACCGTCCTACCAGCCGTTTGGTTTACCGTACAAACTGTGTCCGTGTCTCAGGCTGAGTGAGTACCACAGTGCCGCAAGGCACAGCGCTGCCCCCGCGTCCCTGCGCCCACCAGGCCCCGCACCTCACAAGCCATCACCGGGCCCCGGGATCACCAACCCCTGCCCACGGAGGGGCAACACAACACCTGGCTGCTCCGCATCACCATCCCCGGGACCCCCGCATTGAGCAGCGGTGGTGAAATCACCACAACCGTGGGTGGCGTCACGAACTATAACAATCCCCGCACCCAACAAACCCCTTTCACTCACGGGCAAGGAGTGCCGTTCGAGAGACCCCCGGGATCCGGCCTACAGCTCGAGCCACCACTGAGCAGCGGCCGCCGGACCCGAGCAGAAGGGGGTGAGCGCGGTGTGCTGACACCCTCCTCCCCGCCCGCGACATATATGCACCCCATCCTGGTATGCACTGTCCTCATCCTGGTATATATGTTCCTCCCCTCTCCCCCTCCTGGTATATACTGTCCCCCTCCTGGTATATGGTGTACTCTTCTTCCCAAGCTCCCATATTTCATGGCATCCTCTTTTTTAGCCGACCAGCAGGTTTCATCGGCATCTGTGCTATGGCAACACATGACATCATTGTCATGTGTCGCCTGAGTCTCGGGGACGCCGCTAAAAGCTGCCGTCTGTTTCACCGGCAGGGTGTATCGCAGTACAGGTATGCAACGGGTCTGTGCCGCAATGCATTTCAGCTGGATGTGTAACCTCAGCCACGTATCCAGCTGAAACTGGGGCCGACAGGCCCCCTGCACCCCCGGGCCCGGTCGTGATCCCTGGAACCATGATTGTTCCACCCCTGGTTACAACAAAATAGACAATACAAGGGTTCTCCCGGGTACAATGACATACAGTACAGACCAAACGTTTGGACACACCTTCTCATCTCTAGAACAACTGTTAAGAGGAGACTTTGTGCAGCAGGCCTTCATGGTAAAATAGCTGCTAGGAAACCACTGCTAAGGACAGGCAACAAGCAGAAGAGACTTGTTTGGGCTAAAGAACACAAGGAATGGACATTAGACCAGTGGAAATCTGTGCTTTGGTCTGATGAGTCCATATTTGAGATCTTTGGATCCAACCACCGTGTCTCTGTAGAAAAGGTGAACGGATGGACTCTACATGGCTGGTTCCCACCGTGAAGCATGGAGGAGGAAGTGTGATGGTGTGGGGGTGCTTTGCTGGTGACACTGTTGGGGATTTATTCAAAATTGAAGGCATACAGAACCAGCATGCCTACCACAGCATCTTGCTGCGGCATGCTATTCCATCCGGTTTGCGTTTAGTTGGACCATCATTTATTTTTCAACAGGACAATGACCCCAAACACACCTCCAGGCTATGTAAGGGCTATTTGACTAAGAAGGAGAGTGATGGGGTGCTACGCCAGATGACCTGGTCTCCACAGTCACCAGACCTGAACCCAATCGAGATGGTATAGGGTGAGCTGGACCGCAGAATGAAGGCAAAAGGGCCAACAAGTGCTAAGCATCTCTGGGAACTCCTTCAAGACTGTTGGAAAACCATTTCCGGTGACTACCTCTTGAAGCTCATCAAGAGAATGCCAAGAGTATGCAAAGTAGTAATGAAAGCAAAAGGTGGCTACTTTGAAGAACCTAGAATATAAGACATATTTTCAGTTGTTTCACACTTTTTTAAGTATTTCATTCCACATGTTTTAATTCATAGTTTTGATCCCTTCAATGTGAATCTACAATTTTCCAAGTCCTGAAAATAAAGAAAACTCTTTGAATGAGGTGTGTCCAAACTTTTGGTCAGTACTGTAGTTGATATGATGTGGGCTGCTAGTGCCCGGACAAGGAAAGGATTTTTGCCCCCTGAATTTATGAACCATTAGCCTTAACCGTAAGCTTAACCCTAAGCCAAGCTCTAGCCCTAGCCGTAATCCTAGTTAGGCTGCTTTCACACTACGTCTTTTTAACATGCGTCCTGAACGTTTTTTTAACGCAGAAACGGATCCAGTGCAAATGCGTTTTCATTTCAATGCATTTGCAATGGACTCGCGTTAACATGCGTTTGTGACGCCCTGGGCAAGCCAGGGGTCACAGGTCATCACACCACCACACCCTACATCCCAGTTAGGAACACCAAAGCTAAACTAAAATCCTTGTTGCCTTCCTCCAGAGGCTGATGTTCACACCAGGGGGTGGGCCAGGCGGTTGGCTCCGCCCACCGAGGAGTTCACAGCTCTGGAGGCGGGAAGAACCGGGCAGATTAGCCCAGGCAGGGCTCGAGTGCAGATTAGCCCAGGCAGGGCTCGAGTGCAGATTAGCCCAGGCAGGGCTCGAGTGCAGATTAGCCCAGGCAGGACTCGAGTGAAGATTAGCTCAGGGGGGAGCTTGAGTAAACAACTAAGTGAAAGTGAAGTAAAGTGGAAAAGGAGAAAAGTAAGAAGAGTGACAGAAAGAAAGCCTGAAGAGAGTCCAGCTGTGTGCAGGACAGGGTCAGCAAGGTCAGCAACGGCGGTGACTGTCTGGAGGGGGACCGTTTGGAAGTTCCTGGAAGGACCGCGGACGGGTAGTGGCCCGGCGGTCTGGAGCAGTGTACCAAAGGACAGTCAGCACCAGGGCAGGGGCCTCTCAGACCCCGGCAAGGCTAGGAGTCGCCATAATTTTCCGAATCCGTCAGTGAAGGGGACGCAGATCCCCCAACAACCAAGTCCCGATTGAAGGCAACAGTCCAACCATTGTAGCAGAAACACCGCCACCGCCAAGGCACCAGTTTCTCAGGGCCAGCGCCTGCGGGCAAAGAGTAGAGCTCCTCCGGTCCAGCTTGAAGCCGGGGAGCGGGTTACCGGTGGGGACCCATCGCAACCAACACAGAAACAAAGGTGCAAGGAAAAGGGACATCACCGTCACCTACTGGGAGAGCAAGTGCAGCCGTCCGTGGGAACCGTCTTTCCAGCCGTGTGGTTTACCGTAAAACTGTGTCAACGTCTCAGGCTGAGTGAGTACCACAGTGCCGCAAGGCACAGCGCTGCCCCCGCGTCCCTGCGCCCACCAGGCCCTGCATCTCCCATCTCATCACCGGGCCCCGGGATCACCAACCCCTACCCACGGAGGGGCAACACAACACCTGGCTGCTCCGCATCACCATCCCCGGGATCCCCATATTGAGCAGCGGTGGTGAAATCACCACAACCGTGGGTGGCGTCACGGACAATAAACAATCCCCACACCCAACAAACCCCTTTCACTCACGGGCGAGGAGTGCCGCTCGAGAACCCCCGGGATCCGGCCTACAGCTCGAGCCACCACTGAGCAGCAACCGCCGGACCCGAGCAGAAGGGGGTGAGCGTAGTGTGCTGTCACCCTCCTCCCCGCCCGCGACAACTTGGCGTCACGAACAGGATCTTACCGCTCTGCCGTTTGGTAGAGGTACGCCTTGTTACCGCCGGAGGTATCCGGCTGAAAAATTTCAGAAGTCGCCACCAAAAGTTCCCGCTCGAGCGTCTTCTCGAGTAGCAGAGGCGCGAAGGCAAAAAACCCCGCCCCGAGAGAGGGGTGGCCGGAAAGAGCTAAGGGGGACGCGATGGCGGCTGGCTGCATGTAGCTGCAGCTATAAAAGCAGGGACGCCAGGACTCTGCAGACATACCGTTCCTGGAAGAAGTAGAAGTCACCATGTGGATGCCGTCCCGCGACACCGTAGCCCCCGCGCCTGGAACCGCGGCGTGGGTGGAGATCCGGACCGCGCAGCTCTACAAACGGCTGCAGGTGAAGATGCAACTCCTCATGGAGGAGTGGGAGGCCGACATGGCGGATGTTATAGCCACCGTGCGGAGACGCGAGGAGGAAGCGGAGAAAGGGAGGGTGAGTGACCCACGCCCCTATGTCCCCGAGGGACCGGTCGCTGCGGCTGAGGGACCCGGTCCAAGCCCTCTCCCCCCGCTGCCTCCCTCGCCACCCGTCCCGGAGGCCGTGACCCCGCCATTAGGCCTGCTACCACCGCAACCGGTAGCAACACCCAGCGTCCCCGCCCAGGCGGGCCAACCTGTAGCCGCAGCCCGTAGTAAACCGGAGGTGTTGCCGTGGAAGATTCCGAAGGTTGAACCGGAGGCATCCCCTAAAGAGTTCCCGGAGCCGATGACCCGCTCCGAACCGAAGGCCCAGCAGCGGAAAGCCCCTATGCCCATCCCCCACACCTCGGCTGAGGTAGCGCCGGGTTGTTGCTGTAAGGCAGCGCCCAAGGCCAAGACACCACGGGACACGCCGCCCAGATTCCTGACAGTGGGCAACGTCCAGAATGTCCCGCGGGGCCCGACCCGTGCGCCGGAGCTCGCAGCAGCGCCGTATTGGGATAGGGAGCCGGTACCGTTGGGCCTGGAGATCGCCGAAAGGGAACGGAAGAAGGCTGAGCTGGTGGCCAGAGCGATAAGGGAGAAGGAGAACCTCCGCCAGGCCACGTTCCGTGTCCGGGGCCCGTTGTACGAGGGGCAGGTGAGGCGGTTTGATGTCCGCCGGGGCTATGGGTTTATTTACGAACCGGGCCTGGAGGCCGAAGTGTTTATAGCCCGGCGGGATGTGAATGCCCACCTGCCTGAAGAGCATCCAGGCCGCAACCTGATGCCGGGCGACATCGTGCAATACACCCGGCACTGTGGGGAGCGGGGGTGGTTCGCGCTGGACGCTAAGTTAAGGGGCAGCCAAGAGTCCCAGGTGAGCGCCGCGCCCCCACCCTTGGAAGGAGCACCTGAGCCTGAAAGTCCGAAGTAGGGCAACGGATGCCCGCTGCAGCAGTCCCCGTTGGGACCACCACTGAGTTGTTTTTGTGTTTGAAAAGTTTAAAGTGATGATAAGCATGATGATACCGTGAAAGTCACCTGATTGTCTGCTTGATTTGCAACCGGCCGGAGCCGGCACCGTTGTCCCCGTGGGGACCGTTTAAAAAGTTGTTTTGCATGGGAACTATCCATGGACAAGCCCGTGAACTTGCAGGGCAACCACAAACGTTAAGTGGCTTGTAAATAAGTTGTTTGCCGTTACCGTTTCCGCAATGCCGCCTCCGGAGAGGCAGGTTGGAGGGAGGGCCCTCAGCAGAGCAGGCTGGGGACCAGCCACCAAAGGAACCGGTGGCTACCCTCTGGAGGGGAAGGACAGATCCCGCTCGGGTACCGTGTGCTGGACTGTAGGTCAAGGGGTGCTGCCTGGGCTTTAGGGGCAGCATCAGGGCCAGGTTGCTTGGGTGGGAGAGAGCGGAAACCGTAACCGTAAACCGTTATGCAACGTTTAAGAAATGTGCCTCCCGTTATGGGAAGAGTTATTAAAAATGTATATATGTTACCGTTTACAATGTTATATTTTGCAGAAAAATAAAACCGGTGTTGGACGGGCAGCCCGCGGATGGTCTGCATTTTGCTAAGGGGGAATGTGATGCCCTGGGCAAGCCAGGGGTCACAGGTAATCACACCACCACACCCTACATTCCAGTTAGGAACACCAAAGCTAAACTAAAATCCTTTTTGCCTTCCTCCAGAGGCTGATGTTCACACCAGGGGGTGGGCCATGCGGTTGTTTCCGCCCACCGAGGAGTTCACAGCTCTGGAGGCGGGAAGAACCGGGCAGATTAGCCCAGGCAGGGCTCGAGTGCAGATTAGCCCAGGCAGGGCTCGAGTGCAGATTAGCCCAGGCAGGGCTCGAGTGCAGATTAGCCCAGGCAGGGCTCGAGTGAAGATTAGCTCAGGGGGGAGCTTGAGTAAACAACTAAGTGAAAGTGAAGTAAAGTGGAAAAGGAGAAAAGTAAGAAGAGTGACAGAAAGAAAGCCTGAAGAGAGTCCAGCTGTGTGCAGGACAGGGTCAGCAAGGTCAGCAACGGCGGTGACTGTCTGGAGGGGGACCGTTTGGAAGTTCCTGGAAGGACCGCGGACGGGTAGTGGCCCGGCGGTCTGGAGCAGTGTACCAAAGGACAGTCAGCACCAGGGCAGGGGCCTCTCGGACCCCGGCAAGGCTAGGAGTCGCCATAATTTGCCGAATCCGTCAGTGAAGGGGACGCAGATCCCCCAACAACCAAGTCCCGATTGAAGGCAACAGTCCAACCATTGTAGCAGAAACACCGCCACCGCCAAGGCACCAGTTTCTCAGGGCCAGCGCCTGCGGGCAAAGAGTAGAGCTCTTCCGGTCCAGCTTGAAGCCGGGGAGCGGGTTACCGGTGGGGACCCATCGCAACCAACACAGAAACAAAGGTGCAAGGAAAAGGGACATCACCGTCACCTACTGGGTGTGTGGTTTACCGTAAAACTGTGTCAACGTCTCAGGCTGAGTGAGTACCACAGTGCCGCAAGGCACAGCGCTGCCCCCGCGTCCCTGCGCCCACCAGGCCCTGCATCTCCCATCTCATCACCGGGCCCCGGGATCACCAACCCCTACCCACGGAGGGGCAACACAACACCTGGCTGCTCCGCATCACCATCCCCGGGATCCCCATATTGAGCAGCGGTGGTGAAATCACCACAACCGTGGGTGGCGTCACGGACAATAAACAATCCCCACACCCAACAAACCCCTTT
Source organism: Anomaloglossus baeobatrachus (assembly GCF_048569485.1). Taxonomy (NCBI): domain Eukaryota; kingdom Metazoa; phylum Chordata; class Amphibia; order Anura; family Aromobatidae; genus Anomaloglossus; species Anomaloglossus baeobatrachus. The sequence continues at coordinate 619,720,439 of NC_134355.1, forward strand.
CACTCACGGGTGAGGAGTGCCACTCGAAAACCCCCGGGATCCGGCCTACAGCTCGAGCCACCACTGAGCAGCAACCGCCGGACCCGAGCAGAAGGGGGTGAGCGTAGTGTGCTGTCACCCTCCTCCCCGCCCGCGACACGTTCACCTGCGTTTGCGTGCGTTATAGTGAGGATCCAGCGACTTGCAGTTTTTTAACATCTTTCAAAAACGCTACTTGTAGTGTTTTTGAGCTGCGTCCAACTTCTGCAAATTGCTGGATCCTGACTAAACAGCATGCAAACGCATGTGAACGCTGGCATGCTGATAGACAGGATCCTGCTTGCTCTACTGAGCATGCCCAGAAACCAACCTGGCGTGATCAGTCTCGCTCTCCCCCTCCCTCTGTCTCTCTCCCCCTCTCTCGCCTCCCTCTCTCTCTGTCTCTCCCCCTCCCTCTCTCCCTCTCTCTCTCCTCCCTCTCTCTCTGTCTCTCCCCCTCCCTCTCCCCCACCTGAGATCTGCGGACACTCGTAACCAAGGTAAACATCGGGTAACCACTTATCTTAGTTACCCAATGTTTACATTGGTAACGTGTGCAGGGAGCCCGGCTCCTAGCAGCTGCAGACGCTTGTAACCAAAGTAAATATCGGGTATCCAAGCAAGTATACCCGATGTTTACCTTGGTTACGAACATCTGCAGTTGTAAGAAGCCGGCTCCCAGTCTGGCACGTTTAGTTCCCATCACTCCCGATCACATGACTCCAATGCCCGCCCCTAAACATCCAGTGACAGGATCCTGCAAAGTAACACATGCGTTTGCATGCGTTTTTTGCTGTAAAAGCAGGATCCGCTTTTGCAGCAAAAAAACGTTCAGGACGCATGTTAAAAAGACGTAGTGTGAAAGCAGCCTTAGAATGAGAAAAAAAGTAATGAATCATGTGCAGTTCGAGTCAAACTGTTTTCTAACATTAACGCAAAATCTTCTGCCATCTCATTCGCTTATTTGAAGAAAGCAGAAGCTGAGTTTAGTATGTAATCTGCTGTTGCACTCTGCATAGGAAGCAACGAAAACGTCAAAGCTCAGTTTATTATAGCACTTGGCGGGCACTTACTGCACTGCTCCAAGAAGTGGTGATTGCAGATACTGATTATTTGACATTGGGGTTGACACAGTAGAGGACAAAATTTTGCATTCCCATAGGCTTTGGCAATCATGCAACTGCTCTTGTCGCCACACTAAACACTATGTCCCTTCCCTGCTATAATGTGCACATGCATCACACTTAAAAGACCTGCTCTAGAAATACCTCAGTACGTGTCATGCTAAGTACGGGGAAGTACCAATTGAATGGCGAAAGGGAAGGTAAGGGAAACCCTGTGCCTAGGGAAAGGCAAGTTGGTGACCCTGACCAAACCTACTGTTGGTCCCTGGCGTCCTTCACCATCCTAAATAGGTTCCGCACCTATGCGCTGAGCCGGATACCTGACCTTAGGTATTCCTAATGCTGGGCCCTAAATAGGGAATGGATGGGATGAGCTCTGCGTCAACCCCATGAACTACTTATCTACAGATGACATAGGTGGAAGTTCAGCAAAGTTTTCACCAACAATACAACAGAGGAGTACAAGCCACCTGCTTGCAACTAAGGCTCGAGTGAACTGAAAATATCACCAGCATCAGTCCAAGGAAGGAAGGGGTAATTAAGCACCAAGATAATGCTGATGATCAGAAGCTGGGCGGAAGGCGAGCTCCTGCTGGGTCCAAAAGGGGAAGAGATGAATCCAGCAGGAAAGCTACCTACGTAAATGAATACTGACAGAAGGAACAATGGAAAGTCAGGGAACATCCTGTGCAGCCAAACTCTGTGACCTTCTATGGCCAGAAACCACATGACTGTCTGTCACTCGTGACAAGCCTGTCCCAGTATGTGTGTTTTCCAGGGGTTACTTGACTCGCCCACCCCAGGGCTATGGGACACCCGGTGCCGGGCCGGACTATTCCGGGGGTCGTCAGTGGTGGCGGGGCCCGGCTCCGTGGCCCTGGTGGGTGTCAGTTTAAATATGGCTGATGACTTGGTGATGAATAAAGTTTGTGTTTGTGACGCCACCTGTGGTATGCGGCTATTAAGCCGCCGCTGCTGTGTAAGGCCTCCGGGGTGATGATATGGCAGCAATGATGGTACTGCTCCCCACAGGTGGAGCAATGCCCCGGGGCACACTGTTGGTGCTCGTGAGAGTCTATGGTGTAATGGAAGGCTAAGCAGATAAAATAACAGAGACCACTCCAACGGTGCAGTTTCAAGTTCTTTACTCACACGTCCTGGTATGCGCACACTAGTGCCCTCAGACGACTGGAACCCACTGTCAGGGACCTCCGCCGTTTCTGGGTGATTCTTGGAGTAAAAACCGGTACCCCTCTCTCTAAGGTGTCTCTATCTTCAGCTGTCTTCCTAAGCCTAGCTCTTTTAGGATGAACCTGCTCGGCCTCCACTACAGCCTCCAGGCTGGGGGTCACCTGTCGGATGATTATCCCCTTTCTAGAGGTTCTGCTGTGGGCTGTGGCCCGGGGAGTTTACAACTTTCCCTGGGCCTCGGTTTTTACTGTTTGGAGATAATTTTGCACTCCTCCGGTTTCTAGGGACCGTCCCCTGTTGCAGCTTGATCCCTCCACCGATGTTCCTGTGGAACAGGCCACCACAGCTCTACAGCTATTCGTGGCCCTGGAATCCCTTCTTCTCTCTGCTTAGTGTCACCTGGACCCTCTGAGTCCCAGGATCTTCACCAGGAAGCGTCTCTTTCTTCTTCTCAGCTCCTGACTGACTTGGAGCTCTCTTTCCTTCTCTCCTCCTTGCCTGCCTCCTGCAGACCTCTTCCTCCTTCCCCACTCTCTCTCCTTCTTCTGTTGCTTTCTCTGTGCGGACACTCTGAGCTCACAGAGCTCCTTTCTCTTTCACAGCTACATGCTGTCTCCTCACTCTCTCACTCTCTGAGGTAAACTGAAACTAACTTGACCTTCCTTTCTCTGACTGCTCTCTCGTGGCTCCTCCCACCTCCCCAGTTGCTAAGCTGTACCCTATAGGAGCAGGGATGGGTCTTACGGCCCCTCCCAGCATGCAGCATGGGAGGGTAACTGCCACTGTCCCTGGTCCCAGTATGTACCTTACAATGGGTGTTGTGTAGATTTACCAGGGGACCAGTGTTCACTCCTTTCCTCACCCAGAATGGGGCATCACACCGCTGGATGGGGTGCAATGTCCTGTGGCGACGGAAGCCTCAGGGGCACCACATACTCCATATACAATAAGTAAAAAACAGTCTTAATTTGATCTTAATTTAATCTTAGGTTTTGTTGTCTGAAGAAAACTGAAAATGCTTCAACCAAATTTTTGTAGTTTATTGCCTCGACGCTAACAGTATTTTTTTTCAAGACTAGCAAAAATATTCCTGTGATCTCAGGTGGATAAATATTACAGGAGCATCATCCAGAAAAGCATAAATTCACTTATCCACATAAACTGCACGGCCTCAATAGGCTCGGAGCACTCAGTCGTGTAATAGTCAGGCTAACAATTTCTCACAGTTCAATATACGTGTAATAGCTTTTCAATTTGGAGCCTGAATAGCACAGTAAGAAATCACACAGCAGTGCGTGCAATAAGTGGAGACCTGGACAGTCGGCCCTTGGAGAAAAATCATTATGCTTCTGTCATACCTGTACGTCTGCTCTCAGATACAGAGCGCAGATTCATGTCACCTTCAGTTTGTAGACAAGGACTCCACAAACATTGTGTGTCGCTTGCTCTCCTACATCTGATTTGTTACCTCCCAGAGTAGATAATCTTGAGCCCTATTCTTCTCTCTCCCCCATCATCAGAAGCGTGGGTCTCAGAGTAAAATGGGGTCCAGGACCACTTAGCAACACCCCGTTAAGACGCGGACCGCATTGTTAAATCTTTACTGAGGCTACACGATACAACAGAGGTTGTGTGGCGAAGGTTCACTCTGTGAAGCTGCTATATCATAGTGTCATACAAGTAAAACCTGTTGCATTGCGATGACTAGTGTGCTGCGACCCTACAACACCCAGTATTCAGTATTAAAGCCCGCAATTTCCTCTATACAGAGTATTACTGAGTACCGCCCTGTGCTCGGCGGCAACCGAGCCGCTCGGATCTGCGCTCGCTGGTGGGTGGCTCGAGCGTCTCCGGACACGGGGGCCCCGTGGTCCACTTTGATCTGAAAGGGGGCTGTATTTGTGGGCTACCTGTGCTTCAGCGTCGGAAGTCCGCTTTCCGGCTTTGTGGATGTCGGGAGAGCCCTTTTGCCCACAGACGCTGGCCCGTGGGATCTCTCTGCCTGTGCGGTGGCTTTCTATCCCCCTCGTTGGGCTGTTGTCTTCAGTCGGGACTTTGGGTGGGAAAGGACCTAAAGTCCAGACCGCAATCAGTTAATTAACTCAGTCCAGTGGCTACTGGACCTCGTTTCAGGGTCTGAGTACCCCCCTTTGTGCTCCGGTTTCCGAGTCGGTTCCCCGGGTCGGTACCGGCGGGCCACTACCCTGTCCCGGTCCACCACAGTTCCACTGAGCCATCTTCACGGCTCCTGCAGGCTGAGGCCACCGTATGCCTCCTAGCCAAAGGTGCCCGGGCTCCAACCCTGGCAGCTGTCAGACTTCTGCAGACCTGGGCACAGGCCTGCTCCGACTTAACTTCACCTCCACTAACAGACAGCAACTAGCAACTGACTACTTTTCCCGCCTCAGGCGCTCTGGATTCCTCAGTGGGCGGGGCCAACCACCTGGCTCCGCTTCCTAGTGTGTCCATCAAACCCTGAGGGGGGTGACTAGGTTTTAATGGTTGGCTGATGACACCTTTTTAGGGGACAGGTGTTGTGCGGGGCTCTAACTGTGACTACCTGGCTAGTCCAGGGCGTCACACTCCCCCTTGCTTAACTACAGATCGTCCGCGAGCTGTCCGACCACCACCGTTTATTTTGCTCTGAAAAAGATAATAAAAACATGTATACAAGTATGCTAACATATTTACATCAAGAAGGCTTTGCAGTCATCTCTTGCGGGAGGCAGTTTGCTTAAACGTTACTAACATAAACAGTTTTATTAACCGGGAAAGGGACGGGACCGGGTCCTTTCATTTGCCCACCCAAGCAAACCTAGCCCTGAAGCTGCCTCTAAAAACTAGGTCAGCACCCCTTTTCCCCACTCCAGGAAACGGGTTCAGGTCCGGGTATTGCCCACATGGGCCGGGTAATAAGTTCCTTACCCGGCAGTCTCTCAGAGGCCCCACGTCCAGGGGACCCCTGACCCGGAGGGTTGTCACCGGTTTCTATGGTGACGGGATCTCGGCCTCCTCTGACGCAGGCCCTTCCTCCAACCAGCCTCTCCGGAGACTGTAGGACCTGAAAGGGTGGTCCGGGATTATTTACAAGCCCAATAGTTTTTGGGTGGCCTGCAAATTCTCGGCCATGTCTATTTAAAATGGGCTAAACTTTAAAACGGGGATCTTTTAACTTGGTCCCAACGGGGACGGGCAGTATGGTAGCCGGGAACCGCTACCTTTTAACACTCCTTGGAATCAGGTGAAAGTCTTAGGTGATTGGCATTCTTTCACACATCTATTTACATAATCAACATGCTGCACCCCTAGATGGCAGTTTCCCTATATCTAAACGGGGGCTGACCTAGATTAGGGTGCGTGGACCTCCTGGGCCCAACACTTTCTGGTAAAGACGATGGGGGAGAAGGGACGGCCTGCCCCTCTTCCCGAGTGGCGGGTATGGCGGGTAGAGACCTACGGGGGCGTGGTGTAGGTGCATCCCTGGGCGCTTGCTCGGATGGCTCGCCGGCGGGCATCTCCGCCTCCATTTCTTGCACGGGTTGTGGGAACATTATCACAGGAACAATCACCGCGCCGTTCTGCGTAGGCCAATCAGCTGGAAAGTCACCCATTACTGTATGGATCACTCCTTTCTTTTCCTCCACGCTCGGCGTGGGCACGGGGACCTCGTCTACCAGTCTCAGGGGACCCGGTCATCTCTTCAGGTGGTCCTTGGAAACAGTGGCCGTAGTTTTCCCCTGGTCGCGGCTAACCAAGTAGGTCTTCTCGTTCTCCCAGCCAGTGGGCTGTATGACGTAGGGGGTCCTTTCCCACTGATCGCTGAGCTTGTGCATTCTCCTTTTACGCTTCAGCACTACATCCCCAAGTCCAAAAGGGGCAGCCTGAGCCCGCTTGTTGAAGCGTTGCTCTTGCTTTTCTCGTTTTCGACGCAGATTCCTTCCACATACTCTTGGATCCGTTGGTACTGCTTCTGTCGCTTGGCATCCCAGTTGGCAGTGGGAGGAAGAGCTTTGGGCATTTCTATGTCCATTTCTAGGTCCACTGGCAGCCGCCCTGTCCGGGCTTTCATCAGGTACGCAGATGTGCACTTGGTGGAGCTGCAGGGGATGTTATTGTACATGTCCACCAAGTCAGGCAACTTCTCCGGCCACAGATTCCGTTCTTCCAGGGGTAGTGTCTTGAGGAGGTTAAGGACCAGATGGTTCATTTTCTCGCACATCTCGTTAGTTTGGGCATGATAGGGCGTGGTTCGGATTTTCTTGCACCCGTACAAGTGGCAGAACTCCTGGAACACCTCTGCTTCGAAGGCCGGGCCCTGATCCGTGAGCACCTTCTCCGAGTAGCCATGCGGCCGGCAAAAGTAGGCCTGTAAGGCTCTGGCTGCAGTACGGCCTGTCAAATCTTTAACGGGGACAACCACCATGAATCTTGAGTAGGGGTCTACAATGGTCAGAGCGTAGGTGTACCCACTCCAGCTGGGCGTGAGCTTGACATGGTCCAGGGGGACCAACTCCAGCGGCTGGTGGGTGACAATCGGCTGTAGCGGGGCCTTCTGACTGGTTTCGTCCCGTCTTCTCAGCGTACAGGGACCACACTCTAAGCACCAGGCTTCCACGGACTCCCGCATCCCACTCCAGTAAAAACGTTCCCTCAGCAGCATCTCCAACTTCTTCCAGCCGAAGTGTCCTGCGCCATCATGGTAGGCCTGCAGGACCTTGGGCATGCATGCCTGGGGCACCACCAGCTGGCGGACTTTTTCATGGGTCTTTGGGTTGATTAACCCCCTATACAGCCTCCTTTGATGCAGGTAAAGACGGTCTCTCTCTTTCCACAACTGCTGAGCTTCAGAGGGAGCTGTGGGGTCCATCCTGGAGGAGCCTTGGGCAATCATCGTTTTGACCAGCTGAACTGCAGGCTCCTGATCCTGGGCTTCTTGCCACCCCTGGCTAGGCAGCGGGTCAAGGTTCGCCTGCTGTTGGCTAACACAGGGCTTCTCATCCCTCGGCTGATGGAATGCGCGTAGCTCGATCTCCTCCAGGCTGTCTTCTTCCGTCCCTTCATCGGACAATTGTGGCATCCGAGACAGCGTATCCGCGTTGGTGTTCTTGCGGCCAGTCCGGTACTTGATGGTGAAATCGTAATTGGACAGTCGAGCCATCCCCCGCTGCTCCAGGGCGCCCAGCTTGGCTGTATCCAGATGTGTCAACGGGTTGTTGTCCGTGTAGGCAGTGAACTTTGCCGCCGCGAGGTAATGTTTAAACCTTTCTGTTATCGCCCACACGAGGGCCAAGAACTCGAGCTTGAAGGAGCTGTAATTCTCGGGGTTCCTCTCTGTTGGCCGGAGCTTCCTGCTGGTGTAGGCAATCACCTTCTCTCTTCCATCTTGTACTTGGGACAGGACCGCACCCAGGCCCACATTGCTGGCGTCGGTGTAAAGGATGAACGGAAGGCCATGATCAGGATAAGCCAAGATTTCTTCCCCTGTCAGGGCCGACTTCAGCTGTTGGAAGGACTCCTCATGCTTCTCACCCAAGACAAACGGGGGTCCAGGAAATTTACCATTCTTGGTCTGTCCCACGAGGAGGTCTTGCATGGGCGCGGCCGTCTTCGTGTACCCCTTGATAAAACGGCGGTAGTAGCCCACTAGGCCTAGGAACTGCCTCACTTCCTTCACCTTGGTTGGTTGCGGCCAGTTCTGGATAGCGGTAATCTTCTCAGGATCTGGGGCTACGCTTTCCGCACTCACAACATGCCCGAGGTACTGCACTTTGGGTTTCAACAGGTGGCACTTAGAGGGTTTTTAACTTCATCCCCTACTTGGAGAGGGCCGCGAACACTTCTGCCAGGTGCTCCAGATGGGCTTCATACGTCTTGGAATGCACAATCACATCGTCCAAATACAGCAGAACAGTCTCGAAGTTGAGATGCCCCAAACAGCACTCCATGAGCCTCTGGAAGGTCCCCGGGGCATTGCACAGCCCGAACGGCATACTGATGAACTCGCAGAGTCCCATGGGGGTAGCGAACACAGTCTTCTCGCGGTCTTCATGTGCAACCGCCACCTGCCAGTAGCCACTAGTAAAGTCAAGGGTAGAGAAATAATTAGCAGTCTTCAGCGCAGCCAGTGACTCTTCAATGCGGGGTAGAAGGTAGGCATCTTTATGCGTTATCTGATTGATCTTCCGGTAGTCCACACACATTCTCATGGTACCATCCTTCTTCTTCACCAGCACCAATGGAGCTGCCCAGGGACTACAACTATCCCGGATGACCCTTGCCTCCTTCATGCTCCTCAACATGTCTTTGGCGCACTGGTAGTGTGCAGGTGGGATTGGCCTGTACCTTTCTTTTATGGGTGGTTGTGTACCCGTGGGGATATGGTGTTGAACCCCCTTAATTCTCCCAAAATCTAGCGGGTGCTTGCTGAAAACCTGCCTGTATTCCTGCACTACCCGGTATACCCCTTCCTTGTGGTGCATGGGCGTGGACTCGGTGCCGACGTGCAACTCCCGGCACCACTCCTCTAACTGTTTGGGTGGAGGGTCACTGCCCGAGTGTGATGTAGTGGTTGTGGGGATTGTTTCGTGGATAGCGTGTGCGTCTATGGTGAACAACTTGGCTATCGTGGCGTAGCCTGACCTCTTCCTCTCCACAGTTCAGCACTCTCACGGGCACTCTCGCCTTTTTGATATCGATCACCCCTCTGGCTGCCATTATCGTGGGCCAGTGCTCCGAAGGCAAGGGTTCTACCATTGCCGGATAATCCTGTCCTTGGGGTCCTACTGCTGCCCTACACCAAATCATTATTTCGCTCCGTGCTGGCACCACCAACAGCGCAGCGTCCATCACCCGCACACCACCAATCTCTCCACCTGTCATGTTCACCTGCTACCGCTGCCAGAGGGCCCGGATCCCATGCTGCAGTGCCCTCTGCCGACCCCCTCCCGCAGTGGCAGACAGTTGTTGCAACAGGCTCAACACTTCCTCCATGAAATTCTCAATCACATTGGTCCCAAGGACCACTTTTGGGTTCCGGTCACTGGAATCATTCAGCACCACAATCATCCCTTGATGTCTCAGCTCCGTTCGTCCCACAGTCAGGGTCACTTCCTTGAACCCCACCTGGATCATAGGGAGCCCATTGGCCGCAATGATAGCTAGCCCATCGTCCGGAGGGGCAAGTTCACTATCAGCCCAATATCGCTGGTACAACGTGTAAGGCATAGTCGTTACCTGCGATTCGGTGTCGAGCAAGGCCATGGTCGGGACACCATCCACCGCCAGGGAGATGATGGGGCGGCCTCCAACGTACCGATCCCGCCAATCAGCTGGGCCTTGAGGATCTACTCGTGAGGATTGGCCCTTGGCCTCAGGGGTTGCTCGTTTAACGGACACCGTCTGGAGTAGTGACCGGTTTTGTTACACTTGTAGCAGACAGGCGGTCCATACCGTGGGTCGTTGTTCCTCCTCCGCTGCATCCAAGGGACGTCTTCCAGACTGTCGGCGAGCTGGATCTTCTCCGTGGGCTTGACTCTCGTCGGTAGCTGGAGAGCGGCGAGGATTCGGGTTACGTCCTCATTCAGGCGCCGGACTTGCGATAACAGATCTTCCGGAGCTCCGGTGACTGCAGCAGGGGCTGGCAGGGCCAGCAAGGGGGGCGCTACCGAAACGGGAGTGGTATCAACCGGCCAAGATGGCGGATCAGGGGCGCCGGTTTCTGGTGTTTGTAGGGCCTTGATGGCCCGCTCTTTCAGCACTTCAAAGTCCAGGTCGGCGTGTTCCAAAGACCACAGCCGCAGTTGTTTGCGATCTTGGGCGGACCCCAGTCCCTGCAGGAACTGTTCCACTAGCATTTTGTTGCTATCAGTCTCATTGATGGGGTCCACCCGCTTTAGCATACGCAAGGCTGTTTGCAGCCGCAAGGCATAGTCTCTTATACTATTCTTTGGTCGCTGCCGACAATGCTAAAACTGCATCCGTAACTCCACTTCCGTGCGGGTTTCAAAGGCGACCTGGAGTTTATCAAAAATGGCGGTTACCGAGGCCCGGTCCGCATCTGCCCAAGTCTCCACCTCCTGCTCGGCCGCGTCGGTCAGCTGCCCTAGCACTACCGCTGCACGCTGCTTGCCAGTCATGGCATACAAATCGAGAATCGTGCATATCTTTTTCCGGAACACCTGCAAGGCATCAGGCTTCCCATCGTACTGGGGTAGCATGGCAGCACCAGGCACGTAGGGCAAGGAGATCGGCATTACCTGGGCGACCGTCGGAGCCGTGGCCTCCCCCGCTCCTGCGACCGGAGCGAGTTTCACCACGTTCCCACCTGCGGGCGCCGCCACTCCAGCGGCCGGCGCCACTCCGCCGTCGGGGTTAGGCGCGGACATTTTCCCGCTTCTCCTCCTTGGTCTTTTGCCGGCACTTCCTTCTTTTCTTTTTGCTGGAAGTTTCGTTTTGCGACTTTCGGCTCACTTTTCGGCTGTGTTCCCAGGTGGCGGGGCTTCAGCTTTCGCGCCCTTTCTGCGGGGAAGAAAACTCTGGCGGGAATTTTCGCGCCAAAAGATGGCGGCAAGATGTCGGATTCCAAAAACTTTACAACGGGTCACCGCTGACTTCACTTCAAGGCGCACTTCACTAGGTAAGTGAATGGGTAAGTATCCTGTTCGTGACGCCAGAAGAGTCGATGTGTACCGCCCCGTGCTCGGCGGCAACCGAGCTACTCGGATCCGGGCTCGCTGGTGGGTGGCTCGAGCGTCTCCGGACCCGGGGGCCCCGTGGTCCACTTCGATCTGAAAGGGGGCTGGCGCTTTTAGGGGGACATAGGTGTACGGCCGGAGCCGTGTTTGAGTTTGTGATGCCACCCACGCGATGTGGTGAAGGTAGGCACCACCGCTGCAGTTACGGGGGCACCCGGGGGAGATGTTATGGAGCCAGTTGTTAACCCCTCCGTGGGCAGGGATGGTGGCCCCAGGTCCCGTTGGTGTAGTGGTTGGGCGGTGCAGGGAGGTGCGCGGCCGGATGGCACTGTTGTACTCACAGTTAGTAACGTACACGAGTCTCTGGTAAACCAAGTTGATGGTGATCGGTGCCCGCAGCCGGCTGCGTCTGGACCCCCACCCGGTTGGTGGTCTCTGCCTTTCTCCTGCACCGTGTTACCATGTTGTGTATTTGTGGGCTACCTGCGCTTCAGCGTCGGAAGTCCGCTCCCCGGCTTTGTGGATGTCGTGAGAGCCCTTTTGCCCGCAGAGGCTGGCCCGTGGGATCTCTCTGCCTGTGCGGTGGCTTTCTATCCCCCTCGTTGGGCTGTTGTCTTCAGTCAGGACTTTGGGTGGGAAAGGACCTATAGTCCAGACCGCAATCAGTTAATTAACTCAGTCCAGTAGCTTCTGGACCTCGTTTCAGGGTCTAAGTACCCCCCTTTTTTGTGCTCCGGTTTCCGAGTCTGTTCCCCGGGTCGTTACCGGCGGGCCACTACCCTGTCCCGGTCCACCACGGTTCCACCGAGCCGTCTTCCTGGCTCCTGCAGGCTGAGGCCACCATATGCCTCCTAGCCAAAAGTGCCCTGGCACCTGTCAGACTGCTGCAGACCTTGGCACAGGCCTGCTCCAACTTAACTTCACCTCCACTAACAGACAGCAACTAGCAACTGACTACTTTTCCCGCCTCAGGCTCTCTGGATTCCTCGGTGGGCGAGGCCAACCACCTGGGTCCACCCCCTGGTGTGTCCATCAAGCCCTGAGGGGGGTGACTAGGTTTTAATGGTTGGCTGATGACACCTTTTTAGGAGACGGGTGTTGTGCGGGCTCTAACTGTGACTACCTGGCTAGTCCAGGGCGTCACAACTGTATGTCACTGCAGCTTCCCTACATGCAGTATGATGTATGATGTCCGAACAGCTCCCCTAGGTACAGTATGATGGCCACACAGCTCCCTTATATACAGTAGAATTGCCCCACTGCTTCTCTATACACAGTATGCTGTCCTTTCAGCCCCCTATTTATAGTATGGTGCTCCACAGCTCCCTATATACAGTATGATGTCCTCACAGCCCCTATATATTGTATGATGCTCTCAACAGTTCCCTACATACAGTATGATGACCCAACAACTCCCATAAATACAGTATGATGGCCACATGGCTCTCTCTTATATACAGCTTCTCTATGCACAGTATGATGTCCAGTCCGCTGTTTATATATAGTAAGGGGCTCCACAGCTCCCTATATAAAGTATGATGTCCTCACAGCCCCTATATACTTTATGATGCCTCCAACAGCCCCTACATACAGTATGATGCCCAACAACTCCCATAACTACAGTATGATGGCCACATGGCTCTATTATATACAGCTGATCTATACACAGTATGATGTCCAGTCAGCCCCCTATATATAGTATGTTGCTCCACAGCTCCCTACATATGTCGCGGGCGGGGAGGACGCCACTGCGCTGCGCTCGCTAACGCTCGGGTCCGGCGCTGCTGCGATGGCTGCTCGGTGGCTCCAGCGGTGGGCCGGGTCCGGGGACTCGAGCGGCGCTCCTCGCCCGTGAGTGAAAGGGGTGGTTGGTTTGGGGAATTTAGTTCGTGACGCCACCCACGGGTAGTGGTGAGGATAGGCACCACCGCTGCTGGTGATGGGGATCCCGGGAGTGATGGTAAGGAGCATCTGGGATGTTGTTTTCCCCCTCCGTGGGTAGGGGTCGGTGGTCCCGGGGCCCGATGATGGTGTGACGGGGAGGCAGGGTCGGTGAGGTGCAGGGTTGCAGGGACAGCGCGGCGCGGTGCCGGATGGCACGGGTGTTCTCACTCAGCAAGAAAGGTACAAAGTCCTCGGTAAACCAAACGGCTGGATGAACGGGTCCCGCAGCCGACTGCAGTGTTTCTCCCCGGACAGGTGATGGCGGCTGTCTTTCCCTGCACCTTGATGTTCTCCTTCTGACTACTACGGATTCCCAACGGTAGTTCGCTCCCCGGTGCATGGGTACCGGAGGAGCCCGTTTGCCTGCAGGCACTGGCCCTTGGGTCTCTAGCCTTAGGCGGTAGCTGTATACCCTCACGGTGTGGGCGGTTGCCTTCAATCGGGACTTTTGCTGTTATGAAACCCCTGGGGTTCCAGTCACATTCGGATCTGACTATTGTCGGCGGCTCCAAGCCTGGTCGGGGTCCGATGGCCCTGCCTGTGTGTGCTGGCTTCACTTCGCTCCCCGGTCGGTACCGGTGGGCCGTCGCCCGTCCCCGGTCCTACGGTTCTGCATTGCTCCACCACTCCTGCAGACGGCCACCACCGTCTGCCAACCTTGCTGTCAGTGCCTGGGCCACAAACCCAGACACCCAAGTGTTCACTTCAAACTCCAACACCTAACTTTCACTTTTCCCACCTCCAGGCCTGTGAACTCCTCGGTTGGTGGAGCCAACCGCTTAGCTCCGCCCCACCTGGTGTGGACATCAGACCCTGGAGGGAGGCAACAAGGATTTTTTTGTTTGGCTGTTGTCCCTGTCTAATGGGGGTGGGGGTGTTTGTATGTTATCTGTGACGACCTGGCTAGGTCAGGGCGCCACACATACAGTATTATGCCCTCACAGCTCCTATATACTGTATGATGCCCCCAACAGCTCGCTACATACAGTAAGATTGAAACACAGCTCCTCTACAAAAATTATGATTACCTCACAAGAATCTATACACAGTGTAATAGCCCCACAGCTCCCTACATACAGAATAATGGCCTCACAGCTCCCTTACATGCAGAATGATGGTCCCATAACTCCCTACATACAGAATAATGCCCTCCATAGTGCTTACCTCCTCGGCAACCTGTCCTGTCCTGATACTTGGATACCCTCTCCAGTGGGTATATTAAGCCACATCTGCAATTCTGATACTTGGCAGGAACAGTACCCGGCACAGTTAAAGAAATAATGCAGGCCAATAGCCACCTGATCCAGCCCACCCCTGGCTGCGGACCCCCAAAAATTGCCTGGGGAGCCACACTCTGTGTGTTTCAGATTCCTTGTCTACAGTAATCCCTGAACTAATTTTAGTGTATGTTCTCAAATAGCAGATACTCCGCAGGTTTTCTGTGCAGATTTGTGGACAGAAAATCTGCAGATGGTAATCAATAAATTTACAAATAGGGTCACACAAGCCCTTCATGCCTGACACGATAGGATGCCCCGGGGGACTGTGATGAGCTGCACATCGGATTTCCGGCATGTAATTCACCTGACTGGTATTTTCCAATAATGGAGGGCCTATTTATAGCTACTGCAATCATACACGCCATTAGGATCTTCCCTCCTTGAAGAAGTATGCCGCCCCCGCGTTAGCAGCCTGCCGCTGCTGCTCAGATCCGGATCCGCGGTGGCTCGAGGGGTTTCCGGACCCAGGGGTCGGGGTCGCGCGGCCACTCGGAATAAAGGGGGTTATTTACAGGGGATTGTATTGACAGTTCGTGACGCCACCCGTGATGCGTGGTAAGATGGAGTACCACCGCTGCAATATGGAGTACCCGGTGGTGATGGTGTGGGTAGCCAGATATTTAACCCCTCCACGGGCAGGGGGGATGCCCCGGGACTCGGAGTAGATGACGGGGTGGTGCCGTTGGGATGGTCAGGGATCACTTAAGTACTCACTCAGTCCAATAACGCTGACACCGACAACCGTGGTAAACCAAAGTTCTGATATCGCTGCAGCAGGGAGGGAGCACGCCTGGATCCCGTGCTCGTTGGTGTTGTTTGTTAGCCTGTGGCCTTTTCCATGGCACCTTGTGTTTTCTGGTTGGTCCCTTGAGTATAAAACTATCGGGCCCCGCTCACCAGTATGGCTAACTGGGTGAGCTTGCTCTCAGGGTTCACACTTGGGATTTTCTGGACTAAGTATTGGGAAAGTCCTATCCCCCTCGTTGTGCTAGTACCCCGATTTTGGAGCGGGTGGAGAACGGATCTTGAAGGCTCCGTCCTTGTCGGGTAAATTGCCAGGACGCCTGAAGCTCCTTCCTGACCCAGGGTCCACGTACCCCGTTGTGCCATGGCCCCTGCCAGGTGATGGCACAAGGCCGCCGGCTGTCCTCCTCGACAGTCCGTGCCCCTTGTCACGATCCCCTGCAACCGGGGTCCAGCTCCTACTAGTCCCAGACCAACGTCTGCCACCTAGTAGACTCAAGGAACCCAGCTCCTGACCTCCTCTCACTTGCACCTCCAACACTACACTGTTCTACTCCTAACACTCCTGACCTCCCCTTAATCAACCCCCCAAGTGGGCGACCCTATTCCCTTCAGGTCAGCCACTGGTGTGTCTGGTGGGTCTGGTGGAGAGTGTTCCTAGGATTTTGATTAGCTTGTTCTTAGCAACACCAAAGGTCAGGAACCCGTAACCAAGGAGGAGGTGGATATTGTACAGAAGGGCAGATTGCACAATACCCTGTGACGACTTGATAGGCCAGGCATTAATACCCTCGCGAAACGCGCGTCTGTGGTCTCTAGATCTGTCCCTGAGGCCTCTGTGATGATGTGAGAATAGGCTCTTACATTGGTTCCTCTGCACTTGCACTTTAGGTAATCTTGGTCCTTCACGGTACTATTACGGTATGTTTTCTATTTTTACCTACAGTTTTTAAATCATAATGTCCTGTATGGGACTTGTAACTTGTTATGTTTAAACATTACCTTGGTGCATGTTTAAGGCTGTGGGGGCCGGATACGTGTTATGTATATATTATAAGTTACCCTGTCATTCTCCTTCTATTTATTTCAGGCATCCCCCATGTCTCATGTAGGTGTTTTTACTCTTTCTTGATTTTAATCACTGTTTGTGAACTTCAATAAAAATTCGTACTTTTGCCCCTATCTACATAATGGGGAAAAAGTGAAACAAAAAGTCACGAAATTTTGCACAGACACCTCATGTGACCCAGGGAACGTCGTAGACTATGTTTTGACAGGAAAATTTAACCCCGCGCTTTACAGTTACTCTTCAAAAAACATGCCTCCATTAAAGTAAATGGAGCCTGGAACTACAGGTTATTAGTAGGAGCTGTGATTGGTTGCTATAGGAACAAAAGACATTCATAATATAAGAAGCTTATATGTGAGGTAATAATATGTCGGTGGGGAGACGGATAGAGAGAGACAGACAGAGAGACAGACAGAGAGACAGACAGGGAAAGAGACAGAGATATAGAGACAGACAGGGAAAGAGACAGACAGAGACGGTGAAAGAGACAGACAGAGACAGACGGTGAAAGAGACAGATGGGGAAAGAGACAGACCTGGAAAGAGACAGACCTGGAAAGAGACAGACCTGAAAGAGACTGACCTGGAAAGAGACTGACCTGGAAAGAGACAGATGGGTAAGAGACAGATGGGGAAAGAGACAGACAGACATGCAGACAGGGACAGAGACAGGCAGACAGGGAATGAGGAGACAGCCAGAGAGACAGACAAAGATAGATGGGGAAAGACACAGACGTTGATAGAGACAGACGGGGAAAGATACAGAGAAATAGAGACAGACAAGGAAAGAGACAGACAGAGACCGGCAGACAGGGAAAGAGACAGACAGGAAAAGACACAGACAAAGAGACGGGGAGACAGACGGGGAAAGAGACAGACCTGGGAAAGAGATAGACCTAGAAAGAGACAGATGGGGAAAGAAACAGAGAGATAGAGACAGAGAAACAAAGAGACAGACAGAGACAGGCAGATGGGAAAAGAGACAGACGGGATAAGAGACAGACGGGGAAAGAGACAGACGGGGAAAGAGACAGACGGGATAAGAGACAGACGGGGAAAGAGACAGATGGGGAAAGAGACAGACCTGGAAAGAGACAGACGGAGCACATTACTTGACCAATTTAGTTAAATCTGTGTGGAATATCTGTGGTGTTGAAATATATGTTGTGAAATGCTTCTATTAGCTTAGTTTTTGCCTTTTAATAATTACATTTCTATCTATTTGTTTTGTGGTTTTTGTGTGCAGAATAAATTTTTGTTAATACATTCTATTTTGTTAATAACAGTTATTAACCCGGGCGAAGCCGGGTAGTACAGCTAGTGTATAATAATAAGTAATGACAATGGGAAAAAGTATTGAAAACATTTACAGAAATATATTGATTGAACTATTTGTACAAAAGTCTTTGTTGGTGATGACAGCTTTAAGACGCCTCCTGTATGGAGAACCTAGTCGCATGCATTTCTCAGGTGGGATTTTGTCCCATTCTTCTGCACAAACACTCTTCAAATCCTGTAGGTTTGGTAGGCTTCTTCTAGGAACTCTGAGCTTTAGTTAATTCCATTAATTTTCTATTGGATTCAGATCAGTTGATTGACTTGGCCATTCTAGCAGCTTTATTTCTTTCTCTGAAAGCATTTGAATGTTTCCTTGGCTGTGTGTTTTGGATGATTGTTTTGCTGAAATGTCTACCCTGTTTCATCTTCATCATCCTGGTAGATGGAAGATTTTTATCAAGAATGTCTCTGTACATTTGTCCATTCATCCTTCCTTCAATTATATGAAGTTTGCCAGTGCCGTATGCCCCACACCATGATGTTGCCACCTCCAAAGTTCACTGTTCTATGGTGTTTTTGGCGGTGATTTGCCTTTTGGCCTCCAAATATGCTGTATATTATGGCATCCAAAGAGTTCAATTTTGGTCTCATCTGACCAGAATATGCTCCTTCAGTGTTTCACAGACTTGTCTAAATGTTGCTGAGCAAACTTTAAACACTCTTGAACCTGCTTTTTGTTCAGCAATTTAGTCTTCTGTGGTGAGCGTGCATACAGCCCATGGAGGGTGAGTGCATTACTTATTGTTTTCTTTGAAACAATTGTACCTGCTGATTCCAGCTCTCCACATGTGGTTCTAGGTTCTTGGACAGCTCTTCTGATAATTATTTTCACTCCTCTGTCTGTGAGCACCTGGTCATCGCCGGTTTATGGTGAAATGATATTCTTTCCACTTTTGGATTATGTCCCCAGCAGTGCTCACTAGAACCTTCAATTATTTAGAAATTCTAATGTACTAATACCATCAGTATGTCTTGCAACAATAAGGTTACGAAGGTCTTGAGACAGCTCACTCGTTTCACCCATCATGAGATGTTTCTTGTGTGGCACCTTGGTAAGAAGACATCTTTGTATAGGCCATCAGTTTGATCAGTTGATATTTTTTTCACTAAGTGGTGGGATTGCTTTCTAATTAGTGATAGATTTCATCTAGTGTTATGACCTCTATGGCTTTTTGCACCTCTGTTTCTTCATGTGTTCAATACTTTTTTTCCCTGTGTCATTTCTCAATATTACACACAACTTAATTTATGGACATCTATGGTTTCATACATTTGCCTTTTTGGATTGGATTGGTTGTTACTGACATCTGATGGGAAATTCATGTCAATAGTACCTTTAGAAATTTATTTCCTTAGAAAATTGGTGTTGTGTTTAATACTTTTTTCATTCACTATAAGTTATTACAGAATTTCGATTCCTTCTCCATTTATAAGACACTTCTCTTCTCATTTTGTTTTGAACTCAACATCCACTCTGAAAACTCCTAAAATACATCTTGGGTTGCCAACCACATGAAGTATCAGATAATTTCTTTTTGCGGTATATGAAGAGAGGAGCAAAGTGAGAAGGGAATAGATATATGCAAATGGTGCTGCAGATGTCTAGTAAGCCCCCACCGGTGCTGGATTCACATCTACGCTGCCCAGTACTGCTGTATAATGTCCTCGATGCTACTACTACTGTTTTAGTACATGGAGTAAAAAGAACAGGAATCTCCTATATGTGTATGTGTGTGCTGTGTATTGGAGACATCATAGCAGTTAGTCTCCATCTACTTGCTCAGAGTCAACTGAAACTTGCAGATGAATCTTAATTATATTAACTAGTTTTTCAGGTATAAAAGCCATTTTTCCGAGCTGAATGCTATAAATTGCTTTACAGCTATTTTGAGATTTCTTACAGGAAATAACTTTCTCTGTGTTAAGTGTCTGTCAATAAAAAGCTTCTTTATGAGGATATGGTGAAAACAGGTGGGCTGTGATGCCATCTGCAAAGCAGCAAAACAGAAAGATGATCGCACATTTGAGATGTTGTAAGGAGGCTGGTGTTCAACAAATTGTTTCTGACTGTAAGCTGTATGATGAAGATCTGGATACAGAAATGCTGAGACAAAAATTAAAGAACACGTAAGCTCTGTCTTTAACATCACGCCCTCCCTCTATCTGAAACTGAGTCTCTCCAAAACTGAATTTCTTCATGTGTTTCCCCCTTCTACTAATCTACCTATACCCAATATTGCTGTCATGGTTCCACTTCCCCGTCCACACGGCTAGGGGGCAGAGCCTTCTCTCGGGTCTCACTTCCGGAGCTTGGATGCTTTAAATTCTGTCATCTCTGGTGAACCAGCGCCGGCTATAAGCTTAGCACTGCTTTGCCTGTGATTGCTGGACCCTGTAATTGTTTCCTGATCCGTCCTTCCCCTGTGCTCTGTCTGTGTTCCGTCCCAGCTCCTTCCTTCCCACAATAGCCCCAGTCGTTCCCCCTTCTCCCACCTCCCCACTCGGTTGCTTCATTTGGTAATGACCTCGGCCTGACCTCGACCCCGCTTTTGCTCGTTCCTCCAGTCTTCTTTCTTACCGTACTGTGTATGAACTGGCCTGCCTGACCATCCCCCGCATGCCCCGTGGCCTCTGTATTCTGGCTGACTCTGCAGGGCAGTGCTCCAGCACACACTGTGTGTTCACCTCCATGCTGATTCAGCTCTGTGTAGTGTCTTTTCCTGCAGGGCTCCAGCTTCCCCTGGTGGTAGCCTGACAATTGCAATTTCTTTGGCAGGCTCAACCATAACTCCCAAACAGCACGCTCGCTTTCTCGGGGTCATATTTCACACAGGACTTTTCTTTATGCCCTTTATCCAATCACTCACGTATGCGAGCTGCACAAAAAAACATCTCCTGTATCCGAACTATTCTCACCTTCGAAACTGCAAAAACTGTTATTCATTCTGGATTACTGTAACTCTCTACTGATTAAGCTCCTTCTTACTAAACTTTTTCCTCTCCAATCTAACCTTAATGCAGTAGTCAGAATTGTATTTTCTGTCCAGCTGCTGCACCGATGCCTCCACCCTGTGCCTGTCATTACACTAGTTGCACATAGGCTACATAGTACAATATATGCTTATCACTCTCACCCACAAAGCTCTCCACTGTTCTGTACCACCATATATCTTCTTCATCTCTATCACCCTACTTGTGCTCTTATTGTGCAACTTTTCTAAGGCCATGTGCGCACGTTGCGTTTTTCTTGCGTTTTGGTTGCGTTTTAAACTGCACTGTGTCATTGGCAAAATGCATGCGTTTTGCTTCCCCGGCAAAGTGTATGATAAATCACAAATTTCCATCCGCACATTGCTTTTTTTCAGGCAGAGTTTTGTTTGACAAATATTTGTCAAAAAGCAGCATGTCACCCACTGAAATGAATGAGCTGTGTCAAAACACAATCAAAATGTTTAGCTGTGCATTTGCACTGCATTTTGGTTGCATTTTGCATCTGTTCTTGTCAACAAAAACGCAAGTCTCTCCATCTCTCTCTCTCTGTCGGTCTCGGTCTCTCTCTGTCGGTCTCTCCCTCTTCCCTGAGTATAAAGTGTTTTACAACAGAATTTTGGCAAAAAAACACTGACCAAGCTAGGCAGGTGTTATGGTCCTGATTCAAATTATTTTGCCGACATGCTCCCTCCTTCAAACTCACCATTCACCGGAGCTGTGCGGCTGTTACACTGCTCTCGCGGCTTCTCCTGCTTCTGAAAGTGCCGGCTGCTCATTAGGCTCATCTCATATTCACTACTTCCCTGCTCACCGACTCCTATGATTAGTTGCAGTCAGATGCGCCCCCACGCTGAGTGACAGCTGTCAGACTGCAACCACTCACAGCTGCTGGTGGGTGGGACTATATCGAGCGGTAAAATAAATTAAAAAATAATTTAAAAAAAACGACGTATGGTTCCCCCCCCCAATTGATACCCAGCCAAGATAAAGCCTCACAGCTTCTGGCTGGTATTCTCAGACTGGGGAAGCCTATCATTTTTAGGTTGCCCCCCCAGCCTAAAAATATCAGGCAGTAGCTCCCCGGAATTGCTGCATCCATTAGATGCGACAATCCCGGGACCTTACCCGACTCATCCTGATTACCCTGGTGGAGCGGCAATTGGGGTAATAAGGAGTTAATGGCAGCCCATAGCTGCCACTAAGTCTTAGGCTAACCATGTCAGGTATCTATGAGACACCCCCCATGATTAACCTGTAAGTGAAAGTAAATAAAACACATACACCCAAAAAATTATTTATTTGGAATAAAAGACAAAAAAACACCCTCTTTTATCACTTTATTAACCCCCAATCACCTTTCCAGGTCCTATGTAATCCGAGGTCCCATGACGCTTTCAGCTCTGCTACATCAGAAGCTCACAGCGAGCGGCCATAGAGCATGACCACTCTCTGTGAGCTCCATGCAGCAAATGAAGTGAGTTGAGCTATCAGCGGTGACGTCACTCAGGTTACCCACGGCCACAGCTGGAGCTCTCCACCTGTTACAGCAAGTCGCCCGAGTGACTGAAGTGAGCTGCACAATCAGCGGGCTGCCCCTTAGGTGATTTGCGGTCACAGGTGAGTCCTTCACCTGTGACCGCAAATCAGGCCGTGAAAACAGAGACAGAGCCACGTGATGAGAATGAAGTCGGGCGAAGCTCTGACGTCACAGCTGCGGACCCTGCACTACTGCATGTGTTATGGCACTGACCTCAGAGGTTCATCCGAGTTCATGACAGCACACAGAGACAGAGCCGCGCAATGACAATGAACTCGAGTGAAACTCTGATGTCACAGCTGTGGGCCTCGCACTACTGCCTGTGTTGTGGCACTGACCTCAGAGGTTCACCCTAGTTCATTCTCATTGCGCGGCTCTGTCTCTGTCTGCTGTCAGCGGGCAGTCGTGCTATCTGTTCTTTCTATCTATTTTTTCTATCTATCCCTTTATTTATCTATGTATTCTAGATATCATATTTATTATTTCTCCTTTAAAAACGCACTGCCCAAAATGCAGCCCAATTGCACGAAAAACTCAGTGAAAATGTATCGAAAACACATGCGTTTTTACTGTGTTGTTTTTGTGAAACGCAGTGTTTATGTGACGCCCTGGCCTATCAGGTCGTCACAGGACATTGTGCAATCTGCCCTTCTGCATGATGTCCATCTCCTCCTTGATTACAGGTCCCTGGCCTTTGGTGTTGCTAAGAACAAGCCAATCAAAAAGCCTAGAAACACTCTACACCACACCCAACAGACACACCAATGGGTAGCCTGAAGGGAATAGGGTCACCCACTTGGGGGGTTGGTTAGGGAGGGTCCGGAGTGTCAGGAGTAGTCAGTTGTGAGGTGACTCTCGTAAGGAGAGGTCACAAGTCAGTTGGAGGAGGTGAGGAGCTGGGCTCCTCAGTTACTAGGTGGCAGACGTTGGTCTGGGCCTGATAAGAGCTGGAACCCCGGTTGCAGGGGATCGTGTCAAGGGGCACGAAACTGCCAAGGAGGGCAGCCGGCGGCCTTGAGCCATCTCCGGGCAGAGGCCAGGGCTCGGCGGGGTACGTGGACCCTAGGCCGGGAAGTAGCTTCAAGCGTCCTGGTAATTTACCCGACGAGGGTGAAGACTTCAAGATTCGTCTTCCACCCGCTCCAAAATCGGGTAACTAGTGCAACGAGGGGGTTAGGACTTTCCCAATACATAGTCCAGAAAATCCTAAGCGTGAACCCTGAGAGCAAGCTCACTCTGTTAGCCATACGGGTGAGCGGGACCCGACTAGTTCTATACTACAGGGGCCAACTAGTGAAGAAAGTGCCAAGGGAAAGGTCACAGGCTAACAAGCAACACCATCGGGCACGGGATCCAAGTGTGCTCCCTCCCTGCTACAGCGGTGCTCAGAATTTCGGTTTACAAGTTGTCGGTGTCAGCGTTATTGGACTGAGTGAGTACGCAGTGACCCTTTCATCTCCAACGACGTTCCCTTCTCACCATCACCGAGCCCCGGGGCATTCCCCCTACCCACGGACGGGTTAAACACCTGGCTGCCATCCCATCGCCACCGGGCGCTCCCAACAGCAGCGGTGGTACTCCACCTTACCACACACCGTCGGTGGCGTCACGAACTCTAAACACAAAATCCAATGTAAATACCCCCCTTTTATTTCGAGTGTCTGCGCGACCCCTCCCGAGTCCGGAGACCCCTCGAGCCACCGCGGATCCGGATCCGAGCAGCAGCCTGGCTGCTGATGCTGGGGCGGTACATTTACATTTGTCAAGAGTTTGCCAGAGGGTGCATTTGAGTGTCCATCTCAAAGATGGATTCCACCAGTGGATGCCATTATTAAAGCACCACTCCAGCGTTTTATTTTGTTTTCAGCGCTGAAGTGGCTCTTTAAATGTAAATCCCCTGCCCCTGTCATATATTCACCTTCCAGCGGCTTCACCATTTCTCAGTGCCGCTCCAGTCCCTCAGCGCCATCTTGTGGTCAAAACTTCTGACAGGCTGGAAGTCATAAGTTACTTCACAAGTCCTCGATGTAACTCTATGGCGGGCTTTGCACGTTGCAACATCGGTAACAATGTGTTACCGATGCTGCAGCGATAGTCCCGCCCCCGTCGCACGTTCGATATATAGTGAAAGCTGCCGTAGCGATTATTATCGCTACGGCAGCTTTACACGCACATACCTGCCGTGCGACGTCCCTCTGGCCGGCGACCCGCCTCCTTCCTTAGGGGGCGGGTCGTGCGGCGTCACAGTGACGTCACACGGCAGGCGGCCAATTGAAGTGGAGGGGCGGAGATGAGCAGGATGTAAACATCCCGCCCACCTCCGTCCTTCTCATTGCAGCCGGGAGGCAGGTAGGTGAAGTTCCTCGCTCCTGCGGCTTCACACACAGCGATGTGTGCGGCCGCAGGAACGAGGAACTACATCGTACCTGTCGCTCCCCCGGCATTATGGAAATGTCGGAGGCTGCAGCGATGATACGATAACGACGCTTTTGCGGTCGTTCATCGTATCATCTAGGATTTACACACTACGACATCGCAAGTGACGCCGGATGTGCGTCACTTTCGATTTGACCCCACCGACATCGCACCTGCGATGTCGTAGTGTGCAAAGCCGCCCTATGAGAGTCAGAATGAGGCTCTCATAGACTTGTATTGAGTTGTGATCTCCAGTGCTCCATGAAACACTGAAGCTGCTGGCAGGTCACAAATCGCCGAAAACTGACCGGAGCAGCGCTGGAAAAAGATGAAGATGGCAGCAGGTGAATATAAGGCAGTGGGCAGGGGAGTTACAGTTAAAGCAACACTCTAGCGTTGCAATAAAAAAATACTGGAGTACTGCTTTAAGGACAGTACGATGTCCATAATGTATTGGATTAATTAAGACTTGATATCAGCTTCATATATACCTACTGTAGAATTTTGAAGCTGTAAATTAAAACAGTGAAGTTCTAACCTGAAGGTTTTGGAGATCGCCATCCATTATGATTACATTGTGACGTGAACCAATTAGGAATGCTGAGGGTTAACAATCGCTGAATATGGTGAGCTGATGGATTCTGTGTTTCTGGATATCCACCAGTGGGTCCGGATCTGACACCATAATGAAGCCCATTTTGAATTCTTAGAACAGATTACTGTACTTGGCAAGATGAGACCAGTAAAGATCAACTATCCTGGTAGACTCCAGCAACCTTGGTCCGGATTGTGTATGACCACCATCTAATGTGGACTATTTTGAGAAAATCTGTCCTAATATATTACCATGACTAAAATGATTTATCTGAGTATCCAATAGAATGAAATAAAAATCCCCCTCAAAAAACTGAAAGAAATTTACCATCAAACATATTTTTAGTCTGTCATAAAGCAGCTCGTATAATCAGACGCTGTCACACTTCTGGTGCTTGACATCAAATATGGATAATGATTATTATTTCACAGAACTGTCAATTACAAGTCATTCCTAGTAGTAAATCATAGGAGAGGAATTAACATCTTAAAGAAAATGAAGGCAATCCATGTATCTGCTCCTTCTATCTACAAACCTGCATGAATAAAATTGATAAAAGATTCATGATTGCGATGTGGATGGTTGGTATATATTTTTTTTATTGTCCATTTCTTATATAAAGCTGTTTGTATAGACTTTAGGTAGTTGTTTGAGCCCATGACCTAGAGGAGCTCAAAGTCTGATTCCCTATCCCAATCAGGTGTACGATGGAGGCCAGTTATAAGTCAATGGGCACTTGCAAGTTGATATGGTAAATGGAGAACCTTGGATTCTTCTTCATTAAGCATTTTGTCTCTCACTAGCCATGAAGTATGCTGAAGGAGGAGGGTTAAAAATATTAAAACTGGGGGATATCTATGCTGTACATAGTGTCACAGGGTATGTAAAGACAAAACAGGGACCCCTAAGCTGTCCCTCAGACTCGAGACCCTGCACTGTTTTCTATCTCGGAGATAAGCTTGATGGTAGCCAGGTCAAAGCCTCCAACATGACCCTGGCTCCTGTCCGAGCCCTGATGTTACTCCCCCTCTCACCCACCCTTGGGGCGGGCCGGAAAAAACAATAACAAAACCCCACAAAAATGATATGGACAAGGGAGAATGAAAACTCGTACACACTGCACTCAAAACACACAGGCAAGATAATATATGTACAGGGGAATAAAGAAAAGAGGAGAAAGTACCGCACAACAGGGGAACGTCCACACCACTCAATATCGCAACAAAGATCACCATAAACAGTTTCACCAAAAAGACCGAGATCGCTGGAACCTATGCTGAAGCTATCATCGGTGCATACTAAAAGAAAGCCGTGCCCTTAATACGAAAGGATGAATGAGCTCTATGCATGATCCGGAGTCCTCAGCACTTCCGGTCATGCGCACTGTACCTCACTGAAGCCGGGAAGCTTACATCCGGCATCAATTTAGTGCACACGATCAGAAGTCCCGGGAACCTTGGATCATGTACAGAACGCATCCATCCTACGCTAGCCGCCATGAAGAGTGAGGTATGTGCGCGTCGCTGCGCATTCAATAGCATGTTAGTACGCCCACAGTGACGTGCTACCATGCTATGTGGGCTGACTAGGTAAGGGAACAAATGCCCTCGGGACTAGTCCCTGCGCTCATTAGTCTTTAGAAATACTTTTTCTAAGGATCTCTTTATCTATGCTACTAGACACAGGGACAGTTAGGCAGGAATCACTAATATGCACCCAGAACTGCTTGTGGTTCTGGGTGCATATTGCACCTGACAGGTTCCCTTTAACTCCTACAGGGTTGAAGACCAGTAACCTGAATCAGCCGACACCCAGCTCTGGCTGAACATTTTAGAAGCCTCAGGTTGCTTGCTACACTCTGTAGTGTGAACAGAATCTGATGCCGCTGTGCCACCAAGTGCGTGCAGATCTGAACATAGCATGACACATACATCATAAGTAACCCTATAGTAAAGATGACCTGGTCATTACATTGATTATTTTTGCCCCTCAGGACCGAAGTAATATATTACCTCTTTTATGTCCCTGGGAAGGAGAGTCCAGAATAGTTTTTTTCCATGCTGGAGCAAAGGGCTTAGAACAATCCTGGGCTGGCATGATGGTATTCCTTTTTCTGAGAACAGAAAATAAGGATCCTTCTCTCCCATGATGTCGGGAGAGAGTAAGGAGGCCCTGGTACACATTATACTGTTTGCCGATCCCGCCATTATTGGCTTGTTAGCCCCCCCCCCAATTTTTTTGTAATGTGTTTAGGCCATGAGAAGTACAGTATATAATGTAATAACAGACTATTAAAAATATGTTTGTCATCAACTATTAAGACAGATGGGAGGAAATTATAAAGTAGTGGACAACTCCTTTAAGAATGGCAACTATCATTTCTTAGGTTCTTCTGACCCTACCTTACAGGCAATCTGTCATTAAGTTTTTCTACCTCATCTGAGAGCAGCATGATGTAAGCAAAGAGACTCTGAATACAATGATGTATCACTTAGATTACTGGGTGAAGCGGTTCTGACACAATCAGAGCTTTTAGATTTAGCAAAGCAGAAGAACTGAGAAAGCTGCTCCCACCCACACCAGGCTCTCTATAGACATTGTACATTGACAGTAAGGTGCCAATCAGAGAAGGGGGCGTGTCGGGCTGCCATGCAGAAGACAATGTAGTCCAGTAGTGATAATCACTAGCTGATAAGCGTTTAGTTTAAGTAAGCAACAGCACACATAATGATAAGAAAGGCATAGTTGATTTTTGCTTTTAACCCCTACGGCATTATGTCCTCAGATTACATAGCACAAACCTGCTGATAGATTCCCTTTAAATGGCCCCTATTGCGTTGTTGCTTTGTCTTTAAAGTACCTCCTATTCTGTAGGTTACAGATTCAAGTTTGCTGAGAAAAATAGGGACCTCCTCAGAAAGTGGAGGGCCAATATACTTATAATGACACTGAAAATTTATCATATTACTGGAAATTTTTTTTATTTTTTTTAGTTGTTTTTTTTTTTTGCTTTCCAACTAAATTTTAAAAACAGTGACAACCCTGTCAAATGTGAGAAAAAAAAAAAAAAAGGTGGTCAGGAAGCACAAACATGATCAAACACGACACTTACGATGTTGCCTAATGTCCTGACTCTGAAAATGCTAATGTAGGCAGCTTAAGTTACCATCTAATAAAGTTTTGAGATGCAATTAAATCCACAAAGCTCATTATGCGTCTACATAAATCAATATTACTTCCGCTACAAATGAATCATGACACAGCAAGGCCTTTAGCAAATGGAACTTCTAGCAACCAATGTGTACAATAAGGTAAATATAATAATTAAAGTATTTTTTTATATAATGTTTGTATAGCTAGGCGCGTAATTGCCACAAGGCACCGGAAGTTCGATGCCTAGAGAGTAAATTAAATTTTTATTTTTATTCTCCCCTCCTCTGGACCATATAACAAAACCCTCATCTTTGCAGAGGGCTGGGGTGTATATTTACTTTCTTCTCTTTAAGATGCAAATACCAATGAACCTCAAAACGATGAGAGGAGCTCTAATCATCTCCCTGCCCTAATGTGCAGCAGAGGTCACCTCATCACGCTGCAGAGATTGCCACATTGCGCTGTGGTGGAGGAGAAGACGATGGCGCAGATAAGAACTCATAAAGCCGAAAGAGACAGAGGGGGTTTTACTGTAGAAAGCGTGTTAGGAGGATTACTGAGTAAGGGATAGTGCAAGGGACAGTATGAAGGGGGACAGTGTTGAGGGCTCAATATGGAGAAGGGGCAGCATTGGGGACAGTATGGGGAAGGGGTAGTGTAGGGGGCTCAGTATGGAGAGGAGGCTGCATTGGGGACAGTATGGAGAAGGGGCAGCAAAGGGGGCTCAGTATGGAGAGGAGGCTGCATTGGGGACAGTATGGAAAACAGGGACCATATGAGGGACCCAGTATGGAAAAAGTGGCAACTGGGGGGCTCAGTATGGAGAGTGCACAGCATGGGAAGCTCAGTATGGAGAGAAAGAATGAGTATACATGGCACTTCTGGCGATGGTGCACAAGTAGGCTCCAAAACCGTATCAAAGTGAAAGTAAAAACTTGGCACTCCAGGTAAATACTACAAGGTGATTTTATTCAGAAGAATTGAATTATTTGTGCTGGTCCTATCAATTCTTCTGAATAAAATCACTTACTGTACTATTTACCTGGAGTGCCAAGTTTCTACTTTCAGTATGTAGAGAAAACTGCAAGGAAGGGCTGCATAGTTGGCTCAGTATAGAGAATCGGGACCATGGGAGGATTCGTATCAAGAAGGGGCAGCATGTGGGGCTCAGTATGGTGAATGAGTAGCATGTGGAGCTCTGTATGTGTGGCGCCCTGGACTAGCCAGGGGCCACAGGTAACAACACACACACACACACACACCCCCAGCAGGTCACATCAGTCATCTCCAGTGAGACCTGATTTCCTCCCTCGGGTTCAGACAGACACACCAGGTGGGCGGAGTCAGGCAGATGGACACGCCCACCGAGGAGTCTAGCTGGACTGAGGCAGGAAACAAGGGAGACAAGTCCAGGCAGAGGAAGGGAGAGGAGGTGTGCAGAGTGGCAGAAGCAGACGGGGGCCTAGGTTGGAGCCTAGGGCCCTCGTGTAGCAGTCAGGCAGACGGTAGTGGCCGTCTGCGGGAGCCGGGAAGACAGTCTTGGTGGAACCGTAGGTAGCCGGGGTTGGGCGGAGGCCCACCGGTACCGAACCGGGGAGCCAGCTGGAAACCGGAGCACAGGGGGAGCGTACAAGAAGGTGCAGGAAAGGACTTAAGGTCCAGTCACACTAAGCAACTTACCAGCGATCCCAACAACGATAGGGATCGCTGGTAAGTTGCTAGGAGGTTGCTGGTGAGCTGTCACACTGCGACGCTCCAGCGATCCCACCAGCAACCTGACCTGGCAGGGATCGCTGGAGCGTGGCTACACGAGTTGCTGGTGAGCTCACCAGCAACCAGTGACCAGCCCCCAGTCTCCTAGTTACAGCACACATCAGGTTAATTAACCCGATGTGTGCTGCAGCTAAATGTGCACAGAGCAGGGAGCAGCGCACAATGCTTAGCGCTGGCTCCTTGCTCTCCTAGTTACAGCACACATCGGGTTAATTGCCTGATGTGTGCTGCAGCTAAATGTGCACAGAGCAGGGAGCAGCGCACAATGCTTAGCGCTGGCTCCCTGCTCTCCTAGTTACAGCACACATGGGGTTAATTACCTGATGTGTGCTGCAGCTACATGTGCACAGAGCTGGAGCCGGCAGCACAGGCAGTGAGAGCGGAGGAGGCTGGTATCAAAGGTAAATATCGGGTAACCAAGGACAGGGCTTCTTGGTTACCCGATGTTTACATTAGTTACCAGCCTCAGCAGAAGCTGGCTCCCTGCTCACTGCACATTAGTTGTTGCTGTCTCGCTGTCACACACAGCGATCTGTGCTTCACAGCAGGACAGCAACAACTAAAAAATGGCCCAGGACATTCAGCAACAACCAACGACCTCACAGCAGGGGCCGGGTTGTTGCTGGATGTCACACACAGCAACATCGCTAGCAACGTCACAAAAGTTGTTCGTAACCAGCGATGTTGCTAGCGATGTTGCTTAGTGTGACGGGGCCTTTACACTACCAAACTGGGGTCAGGAGAAAAACACCGCAGCCGTCTGTGGGACCCGTCTGTCCAGCTGTTTGTTTTACCAGAGACTCCGTGTA
This sequence comes from Anomaloglossus baeobatrachus, assembly GCF_048569485.1. Taxonomy (NCBI): domain Eukaryota; kingdom Metazoa; phylum Chordata; class Amphibia; order Anura; family Aromobatidae; genus Anomaloglossus; species Anomaloglossus baeobatrachus. Next base: position 619,751,112 of record NC_134355.1, read on the forward strand.
CGTTACTGGCTGAGTGAGTACCACCGTGCCATCCGGCACTGCACTGCCCCCGCGACCCTGCACCTCCCCAACTCCTGCCATCCACCCTCCAGTCGCTATCACCGGGCCCTGGGACCACCAAACCCCCCTACCCATGGAGGGGAGAGAAACACCTCAGCTGCTCCCTGTCATCGCTCCCGGGATCCCCGTCCAGAGCAGTGGTGGTGTCCCATTATCACCACAAACCATGGGTGGCGTCACGGACAACATCCCCAAACCAAACCATCCCCTTTTTACTCATGGGCGAGGAGCGCCGCTCAAGTCCCCGGATCCGGCCCGCCGCTCGAGCCACCGAGCAGCAGTAACAGCAGCGCCGGACCCGAGCGTGGTGAGCGCAGTGTCCCCTCCCCGCCCGCGACAACTTGGCGTCACGAACAGGATCTTACCGATCTACCGCATGGTAGAAGTGCGCCTTGTGTCCCGCCGGAGGTGTCCGGCCAAAAATTTTCAGAGGCCGCCATCTTGGGCGCGAAAAGTTCCCCGCTCGAGCGTCTTCCCGAGCAGTGGAGGCGCGAAAGCCGAAGCTCCGCCCCTGAAGAGGAGGTGCCGAAAAGAAACCAAGGGGGCAAGGATGGCGTCCGGCCGCATGTGAACCGCGGCTGTGAAAGCAGGGACAGCAGGACTCTGCAAGTATTTGGTTCCTGAAGCACCGATGCACGAGATGTCCCGTCCGTCCGGCACCGCTGAAACCTCAGTGCCCATGCCCGCGGCCAATGCCCCGACCGACCCGCTACCCCTGTCATAGGTAGCGGAGCTCGCAGCGTCTGTGAGGGAGGGCCCAGACCTGGGGTCCCCAGGCCTTACCTTTTTCACCGCCCTGCCACCGGTCCCGGCTTCCATCCCGGCCGCACCGCTGATGATGACGGCCCCGGCAGTCCGCCCGGCCGCAACGGAGATGACGGCGGCTCCGGCAGTCCGCCCGGCCGCAACCGCAGCGAAGTACCCGTCCCGTTAACAAATCTGGGCCCGTTCCAGGACTGGGGTCAAGGGGTGCTGCCCACTTCTTAGGGGCAGCATCAGGGCCAGGTTGTTTGGGTGGGTGACTGAAGGACCCGTTCCGTTGTTATTATTAAAAGTGTTTTATTGTTGTTGCAACGGTTGAAGTGATATGCTTCCCGTAAGGGAAGATTTCTGAACATGCTTGTTTATTTTCTTTTTCAGTTGTGAAAATAAAACCGGTGATGGACGGGCAGCCCGCGGACGGTCTGCATTTAACCAAGGGGGAATGTGGCGCCCTGGACTAGCCAGGGGCCACAGGTAACAACACACACACACACCCCCAGAAGGTCACAGCAGTCATCTCCAGTGAGACCTGATTTCCTCACTCGGGTTCAGACAGACACACCAGGTGGGCGGAGTCAGGCAGATGGACACACCCACCGATGAGTCTAGCTGGTCTGAGGCAGGAAACAAGGGAGACAAGTCCAGGCAGAGGAAGGGAGAGGAGGTGTGCAGAGTGGCAGAAGCAGACGGGGGCCTAGGTTGGAGCCTAGGGCCCTCGTGTAGCAGTCAGGCAGATGGTAGTGGCCATCTGCGGGAGTCGGGAAGACAGTCTTGGTGGAACCGTAGGTAGCCGGGGTTGGGCGGTGGCCCACCGGTACCGAACCGGGGAGCCAGCTGGAAACCGGAGCACAGGAGGAGCGTACAAGAAGGTGCAGGAAAGGACTTACACTACCAAACTGGGGTCATGGGAAAAACACCGCAGCCGTCTGTGGGACCCGTCCGTCCAGCCGTTTGTTTTACCAGAGACTCCGTGTACATTACTGACTGAGTGAGTACCACCGTGCCGTCCGGCACTGCGCTGCCCCGCGACCCTGCACCTCCCCAACTCCTGCCATCCACCCTCCAGTCGCTATCACCGGGCCCCGGGACCACCAAACCCCCTACCCACGGAGGGGAGAGAAACACCTCAGCTGCTCCCTGTCATCGCTCCTGGGATCCCCGTCCAGAGCAGCAGTGGTGTCCCATTATCACCACAAACCGTGGGTGGTGTCACGGACAACATCCCCAAACCAAACCATCCCCTTTTCACTCACGGGCGAGGAGCGCCGCTCGAGTCCCCGGATCCGGCCCGCCGCTCGAGCCACCGAGCAGCAATAACATCAGCGCCGGACCCGAGCGTGGTGAGCGCAGCGTCCCCTCCCCGCCCGTGACATATGGACTAACATTATGGAGCTTTTTTTATCTGTTTCAAGCCCTTTAAAAAAAAAAAAATATATTATTTTTAAGACCAGTTAGAAAAGTCTTTTACATCATGTCAGTAAGAGGTCTTGCTATGACAGAATTTTTTTTAATAAACTTTCTGTAATAAGTTGCAAACCCCAAGAAACGTTACAGTGCCTTAAGGTTCTCAGGATGGTCCCATTTTAATATAGCCTGGAACTTAGAGGATTCATCCTAAAACCAGATGTGGAAATTATGTAACCCAGCAATGGATGTTCCTGAACAGGGAATACACATTTTTCTAACTTTGCGTACAATTTGTTCTCTCTGGATATCTGTAAAACCTGTTTAACATGAGTCAAATGTAACCCAAAATCCTGTGAATAAATGAGAATGTCATCCAAGTAGATGATTACAAATTTCCCCAACAGGTAAACAAATACATCATTCACAAAATGCTGAAAAACCGCAGGCGTCTTGGTGTCAAGGGTTATAAACTGACTGCACAGGGGCTCCTAGGCTGGCCCTCGGACTAGAGACCCTGCGCTGTCCCTTATCTCAGAGGTACGCTTGATGGTAGCGAGGTCTAAGCCCCCAGCATGACCCTGACTCCTGTCTGAGCTCTAATTATTACTCTCCCTCTCTCCCACCCTTGGGGTCAGCCGGAAAACACAGTAATAAAACCCCACGACAACAACACGGACAATGGAGGACCAAAACTCATACACACATACGGAAAGACTATACGTGTACAAAGGGAATAAAGAGAAAAGGAAGGCAGTAAATGTAGCACCCCTGAGGTATCAGGTGCCACAAAATGTGAACTGTGGATACCCAAACCCCGGAATATCTGTGCCAGTCAACACATCAGCATCCTCAGGCCACATACGTAACCTCAATTCCAGACTGGGAGACTTCCTAGCAATAGGTAAAAGGGATGGGCACTTATTGGCTAATTGCCACCCAATCTGTAGGGAGAGACCCAGCAAGGGGAGGGGCGAGTGGTCAGTTGGGAAGTTGGCGGGAGGAAGAGAAGAGGAGAGTTAGATGTGAAGGAGTGAGGAGAGAGGAGTAAGAGAATGAAGTAATAAGAAGGACAAGTGTAACGACCTAAAGTACGAATGGGATGCTGTAAAGGAGATAGGGACTGTGGAGTAAGGAACCAGGACTCCAGGAACCGTGAGTTACCTGTGGAAGTATAATACTCCAGGGACCGCGGGGTGCCTGTGGAAGTCTGAAACCTAGGCTCACAGGACTCAGCACAAGGCTGGGTGCAGACCCTAGGACAGCGGGACACTTTATGGTCAACTGTTAAATCTGCCAGGTGAGGGGATCTGCAGTGTCCGTCACCAACCAAAGAGTCTGAAGCATCAGCAGCAAAGAGGGGACCTGGGAACGGCGACAGAAGTCCACCCATTAAATAGGTGGACAGCACCCCAGGTCACAGCTGGCACGGAGAGCAAGGGGAGCAGGAACACCTGAAACCTGCACCAGCGGGTCCAGGTACCAAGCCACAAGTAAAAAAAGCAAGTTGAAACTGCAATACCGGTGTGGACTGTTTCCTTCTCGCCTCCGTACACATACACTGACTGTCCCCTACTATTGCCCCCTCATCATCCACTGCTGGGGCCTAGCCCTGCTTGCGGAGGGCCCAAATACCTAAGCTGCACTACTCCACCAGCCCCAGCAGGACTCTGTGGAGTAGTCGAAAATTCTGGGCTCTTATATACAGCATGTTATAATACTGTGTATAAGAGTCCACTGGTGGTGGTCGCAGCTTATAGGTCCCAAATCTGGTGACAGGTTTCCTTTAACTGTTCAAAATAACAGTAATTTTGACCAGGGGTGCCCATGACACTATATGGTGTTGGGTGGCATAATGTATGGTAGTTGGACCTCTCTAGTCTACATTCCAAGTACACCAACAACTAATTGTTCCATTGATTTAGTTGTGGAAATAGTAGTAAGGTCACCATTTCTCCAAAATATCCTAGTAGCTATTTTTCAACACGTCAAAATCAGGCTGCATCTTGCTTGGTCTAAACATGTTACTATAGCCTGCACACGTCTTCCGACCTTTTTCCATTGGGCACATCTGAGACGTCATTGATTGGCAATTGTAGAGAGATGCCATTGGTGGATCTTGATTATTTCCATGTCCAAGTGCATTCAGTGTGGCAGAAGACTCGTCAGACAACCATTAATAACCTCATTTATAGAAGCCAAGTCGTGTAAATGCGGAGACTTCTGTGTGGGGCTCTCATACTCAATAATGAATTAACTGAGATAATTTGAAATTTTCATTCCATTTTTCATCATTTGCATGGACTTAAAGGGAACCTGTTATCAGGTGTTTCCCATATAAAATATGGCCAGTACCTTTAAGCCCTCTTTTACAGCATTATATACAGTATGTCCCCAATATGCTCTGCAATACAAAAAAATAGCTTTTATTATAATTACAAATTGGCGTCTCTGGTCTTGATCCGGCCTCTCTTCTTATAATCGCCGTTCTCCTTCCCTGCTCTGTGTGGCCGATGCGTCCTACACCATCCACACAGTGTCTTCCATCGTGCTGTTGTGCAGGTGCACTTCTCTCTGCCATGCTGAGGGCAGAACAGAGTACTGTACTGAGCATGCACGTTGAAAGGCCAAAGAGCGCTGGCGCATGTGTGACGCCCTGGACCCCAGGGGTCACAGAATAACACCACATACACACACACCCCCTCCCCTGGTCAGGAACACCCGTCAAACAAAAACCCTTGTTGCCTCCCTCCAGGGTCTGATGTCCACACCAGGTGGGGCGGAGCCAGGCGGTTGGCCCCACCCACCGAGGAGTTCACAGGCCTGGGGGTGGGAAAAAGTCAGTTTAGTTGGAGTTGAAGTTGAAGTTGGAGTTGAGGAGTGGAAGTGGAGACTGTGTGTGTCTGGGTTGGAGCCCAGGCACCATCAGCAAGGTCGGCAGACGGTGGTGGCCGTCTGCAGGCGTTAGTGGAAGTCTGCGGAACCGTAGGACCAGGGTCGGGCGGTGGCCCGCCAGTACCGAACCGGGGAGAGGATTGAAGCTAAGCACCAAGGCAGGGTACTCAGACCCCGACTAGGCTCAGAAGCTGTCGTAACGGTCAAATTCTCTGATTGCGGTCTGGACTTCATGGGTTCATTCCCACCCAAGTCCCGTCAGAAGGAAACAGCCCAACCTGTCCGGATAAGAGCCACCGTCAACGGCCAGATATCCAAGAGCCAGCGCCTGCGGGCAAAACTGGCTCTCCCGACACGTACAAGCCGGGGAGCGGACCACCCGTGGGAATCCATAGAGGTCAAACACTTACACATAGGCGCAGGGAACGACAGCCACCATCAACCCGTCCGGGGAAAGTGAAGATACCGCAGCCGACTGTGGGCCCCGTCCATCCAGCCGTTTGGTTTACCAGAGACTCTGTCATTGACTACCTGAGTGAGTACACCAGTGCCATCCGGCACAGTGCTGCATCGTAACGCTGCCCCGCATCCGCGCTGCCTCCCCGCATCGGCACCTGCACCTATCTCCTACTCACCAAACCCCCCAACTGGGGCCACGGCACCAACAGCCCCTACCCACGGAGGGGCCAACACCTCAGCTGCTCCCCGCCATCGCTCCGGGGAACCCCCGTCACCAGCAGCGGTGGTGCCCACCATCACCACAACCCCGTGGGTGGCGTCACAACCGACATCCCACCACCAAACCTCCCCTTTTCACTCATGGGCGAGGAGGCGCTGCTCGAGCCCCAGGTCCGGTCCCGTGCTCGAGCCACCGAGGAGCAGAAGCACCGGACCCAAGCACCAGAGATTCCCCAGGCGAGCGGCGTTCCCAATACCCCTCCGCCCACGACAACTTGGCGTCACGAACAGGATCTTACCCATCTACTTACCAGAAGTGCGCCTTGCAGTCCCCGCCGGCGGCGTCCGGACGAAAAATTTGAAAGTCCGCCATCTTGGGCGCGAAAAGTTCCCGCTCGAGTCGTCTTCCCCGAGCGGGGAAGGCGCGAAAAGTGAAGCCCCGCCCCCCGGAGAAGGAGGTGCCGGAGAGAACCAAGGGGGGTCGGAGAGCGAGTGGTTCCCCATGTGACGAAGGGGATAAGAAGTGGGGACGCCAGGACCCTGTAACCGTCCCGTTCCTGGAGGCCGAGCAGGCAAAATGTCCGTTCCGTCAAGCAGGTCCACGCCCGGAACAGCGACGTGGGTGGAAGCCCGGGTGGCGCGGTTAAGCCACAGGCTGCAAGCCCGGCTCCAGCTCCTCGTGCAAGAATGGGAGGCTGGAATGATGGAAGTGATGGCGGCCGTGCGGGCCCGTGAGGCAGAGGCAGAGTTGGAGGAGCGGGTGAGTGACCCACGCCCCTGTGTCCCGGAGGGACCTGTCGCTGCGGCTGAGGGGCCCGGTCTGCCCTCGCTCATCCTGCTGTGTCCCCCGCCGCCCGTGTCGGTCATCACCACCCCGCCAGCCAGCCCATTGCTCCCGAACCCGGCAACAGATGACATTATCCCCGCCCGCGAAGATCCGTCCGCAGACGCTGCCCGTGAACGACAGCTTGCCTGGCCAGCACTGATCCTACTCCCTTGGAAGGTGCCCGTTCCCCAACGGGAGCCATGCAACCCAGGGGCAGCCATGCCCAAAGAGGCCCCGGCAGTCCGCCCGGCCAGAACAGAGGTGGGCGCTGGCCCGTCTAAGGCCCGAAAGGTGAGGCTGATCGCCCCCAAGCTGCAGGCCTCAGCTGAGGCTGCGGTGGGTTGCCGCTGCAGGGCAGCAAGACAGGCCGCGACACAGCAGTGCTCCCCAACCCAGATGGTGCCGATCGTGGCCAGCACCACGGAGTGCCTGCTGGGCCCGACCCCCGCACAAAAGGAGCCGCCATTTTGGGAGCGGCAGCCAAACCCGATGGGCCAGGAGATAGAGGCCCGGGAAAAGGAAAAGGCTGCTATACTGGCGCGCACTATCCAAGCAAAGAACACCCTCCGGAAGGCCCCCCCCCCGAAGCCGGGGCCCGATCTATGAAGGCCAGGTCCGGAGGTCCGGCAGTTCTGCCCCCAATGTGGATGGGGGTTCATTTATGAGCCGAGCCTGGAGGTCGAGGCGTTCTTTTACAGGAGGGATGTGCACAGCCAGCTGCCCCTGGGACATCCGGAACGTGACCTACGCGCTGGTGAGTTGGTCACTTACACCTGCCACTTTGGGGAGAGAGGCTGGTTTGCCCTGGACGTCCAGAGAAGGGTGAGCCACAGCGGTCTCGAGCAGCCCCAGTCTCCTCCCCCGCCGTACAGTCCCGAGGTCGAGCTGGAGGAGGAGTACGATGACGGCGACCTCAAATAATCAGCAAAAAGTCCCCGTTGGGACCTACAGTGTGGTAGCCCATTGGCTATGAAGAGTTTAGGCCCCGTTGGGACAATAAGTTACATGCTTGCCTTAAAAGCCCATGCCCACATGAGAAACTACTCATGAACACGGCCGAGAACTAGCAGGCCACCCACGAACTTGTGGGCTTGTAAATAATTGTGGGCTGGAGTCCCGTTGACCGCCTCCGGAGAGGCAGGTTGGAGGAGGGACCCGCAGCAGAGCAGGCTGGGGTCCGGTCACCACCAGGACCGGTGAATATCCTCCAGGGTCAGGGGTCCCCCTGGACGTGGGGCCCCCTGAATGACAGCCAGGTGCGAGATACCGTACCCATTCCCGCTTGGGCAACCTGAACCAGGTACTGTTTTCCGGACTGGGGAAAAGGGGTGCTGCCCGCTTCTTAGGGCCAGCATCAAGGTTTAGGTTGTTTGGGTGGGTAAGCGGAAGAAATGGGACCCGTCCGTATTATTAAAAATGTTTTACTACTTTTTGCAACGTTTAAGTGACATGCCTCCCGTAAGGGAAGATTTGAAAATGCATACTGTTTTATTTATCTTTTTCAGAAAAATAAAACCGGTGGTGGACTGGCAGCCCGCGGATGGTCTGCATTTTACCAAGGGGGAGTGTGACGCCCTGGACCCCAGGGGTCACAGAATAACACCACATACACACACACACACACCCTCCCCTGATCAAGAACACCCGTCAAACAAAAACCCTTGTTGCCTCCCTCCAGGATCTGATGTCCACACCAGGTGGGGCGAAGCCAGGCAGCTGGCCCCACCCACCAAGGAGTTCACAGGCCTGGGGACGGAAAAAAGTCAGTTTAGTTGGAGTTGAAGTTGAAGTTGAGGAGTGGAAGTGGAGACTGTGTGTGTCTGGGTCGGAGAGCAGGCACCATCAGCAAGGTCGGCAGACGGTGGTGGCCGTCTGCAGGCATTAGTGGAAGTCTGCGGAACCGTAGGACCGGGGTCGGGCGGTGGCCCCCCGGTACCGAACCGGGGAGCGGATTGAAGCTAAGCACCAAGGCAGGGTACTCAGACCCCAACTAGGCTCGGAAGCCGCCGTAACGGTCAAATTCTCTGATTGCGGTCTGGACCTCAGGGGTTCATTCCCACCCAAGTCTCGTCAGAAGGCAACAGCCCAACATGTCCGGATAAGAGCCACCGCCAACGGCCAGATATCCAAGAGCCAGCGCCTGCGGGCAAAACGGGCTCTCCCGACACGTACAAGCCGGGGAGCGGACCACCCGTGGGAATCCATGGGGTCAAACACTTACACATATGTGCAGGGAACGACAGCCACCATCAACCCGTCCGGGGAAAGTGAAGATACCGCAGCCGACTGTGGGTCCCGTCCATCCAGCCGTTTGGTTTACCAGAGACTCTGTCATTGACTACCTGAGTGAGTACACCAGTGCCATCCGGCACAGCGCTGCACCGTAACGCTGCCTCGCATCCGCGCTGCCTCCACGCATCGGCACCTGCACATATCCCCTACTCACCAAACCCCCCCAACAGCCCCTACCCACGGAGGGGCGAACACCTCAGCTGCTCCCCGCCATCGCTCCTGGGAACCCCCGTCACCAGCAGCGGTGGTGCCCACCATCACCACAACCCCGTGGGTGGCGTCACAACCGACATCCCACCACCAAACCTCCCCTTTTCACTCGTGGGCGAGGAGGCGCTGCTCGAGCCCCGGGTCCGGCCCCGTGCTCGAGCCACCGAGGAGCAGAAGCACCGGACTCGAGCGCCAGAGATTTCCCAGGCGAGCGGCGTTCCCAAAACCCCTCCACCCGCGACACATGCGCACTACAATACTTTGATCTGCCCTTAGCAGGACAGAGAGAAGTACGCCTGCGCAGGAGCACGATGGAGGGCAATGTGTGAATGTCATCCACACAAACCAGGGAAGGGGGACTGTGATCGTAAAAAGAGAGGAGGCACCGGATGAAGACTAGAGATGTCCATCGGACCAGGCAACCCTTTTGTGCCTTGTGGAATAGATTGATGATATATACTACTCACAAAATGTTAGGCTTTTAGGTGAAATTTATGGAAAACGTCACAAGATCACTCTACAGTGATATTTTATCATGAAAAAAGGGCATTTAAGTAGAAGCAGCAATGGGGATTTCCTAATCTTAAACAATTTATTGAAACAAAAGCCAACAACAGTGGTGGGTATACCCACCCAAAATATGGCAATGTATGATTAACTTGTTATGTTGCCTTGAGCATCAATTACAGCTGACAACGACACCTCTTTCTGTTCCTAAGAAGAGTTATTGTCTGCTGAGGCATGGCATCCCACTCTTCTTGATTGGCATCCCTTGAGTCATTAAGGTTCTGGGGTAAAGGGTTATGAGCCTCCACCCGGCGACTCAGCTGATCCATTTGAGGTCCCCCAGTCTCCAGCAAACATTCCCTAATGATTCGGCCTCGCTATGCTGGAACAATGTCGTCCATGAAAATGAAATTAGACCTCTGTTGTTCATGCAGAGGTACAATGGCAGGATTAATAATTTTATTTCAGTAGTAAGGGCTTGCGCCTGTACCATTCCCAAAGTGTAGGGCAATTCTGTATTGGCTAGACACACCTGCCCACACTGTAACACCACCACCACCAAAAGGCTCATCTGGTGACCACAGTGGCTGATGCATAGCGCTCTCTTTGACGTCTCCAACATCATTGCTGGTCATCATTTCTGCTCAGTGTGAATCGACTTTCATAATTGAACACCACTGAAGCCCACTGGTACCTTGTCCAGCGTAAATGCCTTTTGTGCCTGGTAGTGTGGTCCAATACCATTGTAGGTCCCCTACCACGCAGACCACACTGATGTAAATGATTTTGAATGGTCTGATGTGACACTTGGGGGCCTCTCACATATCTTAAATGTGCCTGGAGTTGTGTGGTATTCATCATCCGGTTCCGCAAGGCATTGTTCACAATGAAGCCATCATCAGTGTGGGATGTGACCAAAGGACGTCCACTTCAATGTCTTTCTGTGAATCTTCCAGTCTCTCTGTATCTCTGTTGCAACCAGCTGAAGACACTCTGAGCTCAGTGGCCACTTCTGTCTGAGAACCTCCTCCTTGAAGCACTGCAGTGACAGGGCACTACTGATCAATTGATAGGTGTCGTCTTGGTCTCATGATATCAAAATGTGAACATCATGATAAGGTGGACTGTTTACATACAATTCTAATTGAACTCTGAAATTTATTGGGCAATTCCTGGATCAGACACCTGTTGTGAATTTTGCCACTAAGCTTCTTGTTAGAGAACAGCAAGTCGTGCAAAAAGTACTGAAACATTGAACAATTGCACATGTACATTCAGAAGTATAGAGAAGGTCACACTAAGTTCACCTGAACAAGTAAGAGGACATTTTAGGATCATCCTGCAGTTTCACCTGAAAGCCAAATATCCCAAACTTTTTGTTAGTAGTGTATATTATAGCATTTTAGTATAGAGAGCTTACAGGTGTTGGCTGTACATTAGATGGGGAAAACCTGTTGACTGGTTCCCTTTAACATTATTTGGTAAATTTGAAGTATGATTATTCTTTTTCTAAACTAAGCATGTATCCACCAAAGAATTAATAAAATTTAATTCACTTTTGATACATTTCTATTTGGAAACTAGCTATTAGATATTCTTGCTCACTACGAAAGAGTGACTCGTGATTATTATTAATCCATCAACTACAGCACAAATGGCACTTTGATAAGTAGTCACAAGGAACTTGAGTCAACAGTTCAGACCTATGGCTCATATGTGTGTCATCCAGTGGGGCACTATATACATCAAAACTCAGGCAGGAAGCTTAAAATCCTGGATTTTGGGATTCAGGTGTAGAATAGATCCTGTTTACTTTTGTGTTGTTGCTAACCGTGCTTAATAGTTTAATGACGATCTACAAAGGAATAACAGCAAATAAATCACACACAAAAAAATCACGGCAATACACAGAATAGACAACATTTTGAATTAATTATTTAAGGGGCAAATAGTAGATTGGTGGAGAAGGGTCATTAATTCTGAGATTTTTTTTTCATACGGCATATTGCTGAATTAAAAATATTATTTTTTTTGTTTTTCATTTTGCTATATTGACAATATACATTTTTCTTTTTAGTTTAAATGAAGATTTAATAATTGCTTCAAAAAGTATGTTTTTGTGTTTCACTATATTGGGCAATTAATATGCTTGTGAGGAGCACATGGGTGTATCCCGCTCTGGGGAGACCTCTGGCGAGTCTGGGACCAGAAGGTCACAGCATCTTATTATGCGCATGTCTGCAGCTTCTGTTTGTGTTAATCTACTTTCTTTTAATACTGGAGGGGTTAAGGACTATTTCCTTTCTGGCTATACTTTATAGCTTTAATCTCAGGTGCGGCTCTTTGTGACCACTTTCCTTTGCTATAAAAAGTCATGTGTCTTACGATCTGATGCCGTTATAGAATCTCATTCTTATGCTGACCCCTTTGAAAGAAGCCAGTCTCTGGAAGAAGCTGAGGTGTTGTAACTATTGCAGTGGTGGTGTTTTGCTGCACTGAAGAAACTTGGATTTTTTTCCTTTTTTTTTCTGTTTCTCTCTGTCTCCCTTACCTTTTTGTTTCAATCAATGTCATGATATGCATTTCTCTATCATGCCATCCCAGAATCTAGCAATCAGAAGAGGCACCTGCTTCCATGGAGTACCAAAGTGAACAGCAAATAAGAGTTGTGTACATTTTTTGCTGATTCCTAGTAATATCTATATCTTTTTGCTTCTTAAAGGGAACCAACCATCAGAATTTTCATATATAAAGTAAAGTTAGTACTATACTGACACTAGGATGCTGAATGTAAGCATACCTTTTGTTCAGAGTTTGGATGTTTTATTTCAGAATTATGTGCAAGTAAAGTTCCAGAAAGGCACTGCTATTTGATTGACAGGTGCAACATGAAGCAAATATGTGGGTTGGGTCTTGCAATCTATTCCCACCCCTGTGTCTGCCTGTGCTGGAATTAATGTCTATGATGGCGACAGGGGTGGGAATAGATGGCAAAATCCGACTCACATATTCCCTTCCTGTTGCACCTGTCGATCAAATAGCATTTAATTTCTGTAACTTTACATGCACATATTTTTGAAATAAAACCTCCAATCTCAGAACAAATGGTATGTTTAGATTCAGCATCCTAGTATAGCACTGGCTTTACTTTATGTATGAAAATCCTGATGGTTGGTTCCCTTTAATGCTTTGATTTTATTGTATGTAAATATGATAATGGTACCACTTGGACCTACAATAAACTACATTATTTGGTTATATAGTCATAGGACAATGAGAAAAGGACCTTACCTCTTTAATATATTTGAAATGCAGGGTCATTAATATTGTGGAGTTGGTTCATAGGTTCAGGTCATACATGGTTTCTGGAGCTTGAGGGATCTTTGTGGTTTGCAAATTTGGCGTTCCAACACATAACATTCTCAGTAGGGATGATTGAATACCTAAAATATTCGGCTTCGCGAATATCCGACGAATAGGTCGCCGCTATGCGAATATTCAATGCGTAATGTAAGTCTATTGGAAGTTGGAATAGTTCCGAATAGTTGTTATTCGGGTTTCCCATAGACTTATATTACGCATCGAATATTCACGAATAGTCGAATAGCGGCGACCTATTCGGCAAGTATTTGCAAAGCCAAATATTTGAGGTATTCGATCATCCCTAATTCTCAGACGTCAAAGTTGATTTATTTAGATAGTAACCTTCATTACAGAGCTGATTTTCCGTACTTCTCATATATTTGCATATCATCTTCAATCAGTAGGAGACCAAAAATAGGGAACTACATGTAGACCTCAATGTGTCGTCACCAGAATGAAGCATTGCTGTCCATAGACGGTTGTGAATCATTGCTTACATTACAAGGCCAGATGTGTATTTTGTTTTTGTTTTTTTAAATGTGCAGAAAGACACATTTGTAGTATGACTGTCGATGACGACATTGCTGATAATTAGTGAGTCTTTGTTTGCCATGATTAGCTGGGTGTAGACTCTATTCTTTCTATTCTACTTTCCTTTTTTATTTAGGTTCGGCTTTACTAGGATCAGTAATTGTAACATTTTCAGCAAGTCGTAACAGATCTGTAATTGCTGCTGTATCATTCTGATCATAGTTAGTGTCTCGGGGATGAAGAAATATAGAAGGAATGTATAAACGCTCATGACGTTCAGTAGTTTTCCGAAGGCAGTCTGCGAGCTGTGCTGCGCCGTGTCCTGCCACCTTTCTACCATAGTCAGCATTACGTTAACCAGCAATTTGTGCTGCAGTAGCTCTTCCATGGATCAGTGCTGAATTTCACTCCCCATGCAGATCAATAGGCTCTAATCCCTGTATCTAGCTCTGGTTTTCCTTCTTTGGACCACTGTGGTTTGTACTAATTACTGCATACTGAAAACTTCCTATAAGTCTTACTGTAATGCCAGCATCCCTGTCCCGGAACACGCCGGCGTCCCGGTTTGTTCTAGTGCCCCTGTCCCTTCACTCTCCTCTCCCGCTAGCTCAGCAGAGATATCACCCCTGTTACCTTCTTGACTGCTAGCTTGTTCTTGCATGGCCACCCATACAGAGATTGATCAGAGAAAAACACGACCGTACACAACACTATAAAATGTAATGTAGAGTGACTGGTATCTATATATTCGAATAGTGTGTGGGTCGTATGGACGTAGCTGACCTAAGGGAAAAATGACAAGGCACCAAATTTTAGAAATAAATTTCAAGAAAAAGCGATTAGGTCAGAAAGTATAACAAATTTTATTCATTAAAAAGAATGCTGACTGGCAGAGTAACTAGAACAGGGGCATCACATGTATACATATTAAAAAAGTCAGGAACAGGTATCGCTACACGGGTATTAATACACTAAAAATAAGAAATAATATTGCTGTGAAGAGGTCAAATACACAATACCATATCAAATTAGGCTCAAGTATTCACAGGTATAGTGCATATAGCAATCATGTAATAACAGAAAGCCTAACAATGTGGTGTTTTAAAAGTAAAAATTATAATGAACACATATAGTGCTGACCATCTATGGTGTCGGGGGCCAGAACTGTATGCACTGCTAAAAACACTCACATGGATATGTGCAGTGGTAATGGCTGTAATGTACAATGTGAAAGATTGTTATAAGAAAGTGTACATTTGCAGAATAAGGTATTGCTGATATGGTCTGTTATGCAAAAAATATATCCATGGCAGGTGTATATAGAAAACGCCCAAATGGAGACATGATAGGCAAACAGTTTTTACCTGTGCAGGAGAAGACATGTGCTCACATGTGATGCCAGCCCCGATGCGCACGTTTCGGCATCACCTTCATCAGGTGACCCCCAGATGCGAATGAAGGTGTAAGGACAGTTGAGAGCACAGACCCGGCTTGAGGATGAGTTCCAAGATAGCTGAGGACAAGTCGAGAAAGAGTACCCCTGAAACAGTAGAACCAGAACTGTGAGAAGTGAGGCCATATCTGTCATAACGATATGAAGAATACATTGAACAAGTTTGGTTGCAAAGTGAACTCCGTTATTGTGTGGGTTACTATTTTGTCTATGATGAGGACTGGCAGCAGGATGGACACCAGCCTGAAGAAACGAGTAACTGTTGTGCACCCCACCCAAAATCACACCTGTACATGGAGTCTCCTTGGTGAAGGAGCGTGGCGCCTACAGCTCGGCGTCCATGCCTTCCTTCATTGCTGTCACCCAGCTCCATTCAGCTGCCCCAATCCTGGGCACTAACCTGGGAGTGGCACCTGGCATCTATTGGTAGCCAAGCCCATCCTCACCATCAGAGGCTCTGGTGAATAACCAGTAGGCGCTTAGTTAAGCCTCTCCCATGTCGGGGGAAGCCCAGATCCCCCCTGTAGTCCACTGGGTCCACTCCTGCTCGCAACTCCCGTGAGGGTTACATTTGCCTTTTGAAGATATTCTGATCCAGTGATCAAGCCAACACACCTTTGATTTAGTCTAAATCACTCAGATTCTTTAGCTTGCCCACTCTTCTTGCTTTTGCACACCATCTGTCACAGGGACACTTTGGCTAGGTTCAGATTTCCGTCAATTTGTATCAGTCACAATCCGCGGCTCTGGTAAACAATGGAATCCGTTTGGCGGATTCTGTTGTTTTCCATAGACTTGTATGAGTGGCGGATTGCGACTGATGACCTTGCGTTGCATCCGCTGCGCAGCGCATCAGTCGTTTTTGGACTGACCACCGGGCAGAAACAACGCATAATGTAAAATTTTTGAGTCGTCAAAATTAACGCACCGCACAGGAATCTGTCGCAATCCGTCAAGCTTGTAATGTTTGTCTATGGTGCTGGAATCCGTCGTAACCCGTCTTACGACGGAATCCAGCGCTGGATTCCGTCATGCTCTACTGAGCATGCCCAGCATGTTTGGCACACCCACTGGGCTGTCCCAAACACAAATGGATCATCACGGATCCGTCAAAAAACGGACGCACAGCGGATGTAACGGACGCGACGGATCAGTTTTTTCACAGAATTCCTGTGAACCGAATCCTGTGAAATAACATCCGTTGTGTCAG
Source organism: Anomaloglossus baeobatrachus (assembly GCF_048569485.1). Taxonomy (NCBI): domain Eukaryota; kingdom Metazoa; phylum Chordata; class Amphibia; order Anura; family Aromobatidae; genus Anomaloglossus; species Anomaloglossus baeobatrachus. The sequence continues at coordinate 619,767,303 of NC_134355.1, forward strand.
TCGACATCTAAAAAACGACGGATCCGTCGCTCATTCGCAATGACGGACCTGACGGATTTAAAACAACGGAAATGTGAACCTAGCCTTACAAGGCCTGCCTTCTCCCTGTGTATCCTCCTCAATGAGATGCTACTAGTGCCCACTCGCATTGACTTTAAGCCCGGCTGAGTCATTCATGCAAATCTTATCTACTTCATACAGGAAGAACAGAATACTGAATGGCAAATTCTCAATTTAAATTTGCCCATTTTATTGGACTAATTTGTAGAAATAAATGCTGATATCAGGGCATGCAGCACATTGTCTGTGTCATCTTAGAAAATCTGCTGCGTATGCATCCCAAGATGGCATCTGTTCTGTGTAAGAAAGTAAGAGTATGCTGGTACCGTACACAAAAGGATTGACTTTTTAAATTCAAAATGCTTGATCCTTTCTTCCCCTGTGTCACATCTTCTCCGGGACCTGATCCTACCATCTACTTTTGTGACCATGTGCCACCATATTTATTCTGCTAGCTGTGCTGATAATGGGGGAGACTTTGGGACCTGAACCACTGGGCGGCACAGGCTCTGTCCAGTCATAGAGACTAGGGTGGCTTGGACCTAAAGTGCTGTCCCGTCTGGTGGTGTGGATTTGTGCGCTGTCCAGCCATAGTAATTAGCCACCAGATATAGTTCTTGTTGCCTGGTTTACATCCCTAGATATCAGCTCCTGTTGTTCTTGACCTGTTTCCTTACTACTTTTGTCTCTTCTGATTTTGTTTCTTGACTGCCCTCCTGGTTCTGACCCAGCTACCTGAAGATCGGCCACCAGCTGACTCCATGGACCCAGTCCAATGCTCTGCACATCAGGTAAGTGACATTGTGAATCAAGAGAACTATACTACACTAAGTATAGTACCTGGCATTGCCCGGGATAGTAACTAAGTGTCTCTCTGTCTATATCCCACTCTCACTCTCTCTTTGTCTGTCTATCTCTGTCTGTCTCTCTATCTGTCGCGGGCGGAGGAGGGGACGCCGCGCTCTCCCACTGCTCGGGTCCGGCTGCCGCTGCTGCTGCGGCCTCTGCTGCTCGGTGGCTTGAGCGATGGGCCGGATCCCGGGGACTCGAGCGGCGCTCCTCGCCCGTGAGTGAAAAGGGGATTGGTTTTGGGGATTTATTGTCCGTGACGCCACCCACGGTTGTGGTGATTGTGTGGACACCACCGCTGCTCTGTGTAGGGATCCCGGGAGCGGTGACAGGGAGCAGCTTTGTTGTTATTCCTCCCCTCCGTGGGTAGGGGGTTGGTTGTCCCGGGGCCCGGTGATGGGGTAGGGATGGATGGCAGGCCAGGTGCGGGGCCTGGTGAGGTGCAGGGTCGCGGGGGCAGCGCTGTGCCGCACGGCACGGTGGTACTCACTCAGCCTGAGACGTTGACACAGTTCTCGGTAAAACCCTCGGCTGGAAAGACGGTTCCCACGGACGACTGCTGTTGCTTTTCCCCGGTAGTTGACGGTGACGGTCTCTGTCCCTGCACCTAATGAAATGTTGGTAGCGATGGATTCCCACCGGTAACCCGCTCCCCGGCTTGGATATGGGCCGGAGGAGCCCCTCTTTGCCCGCAGGCGCTGGCCCTGAGAAACTGGTGCCTTAGCGGTGGCGGTGTCTCTCTCCTACGGTTGGACTGTTGCCTTCAATCGGGACTTAGTTGTTGGGCGACCCGGAGGTCCCCTTCACTGACGGATTTGGCAAATTCACGGCGACTCCTAGCCTTGCCGGGATCCGAAAGGCCCCTGCCAATGGTGCTGGCTTCTCCTTGTATACCGGTCCGGTACCGCCGGGCCACCACCCGTCCACGGTCCTTTCGGCAACCTCCGATCAGCCTCTCCTGCAGACGGTCACCGCTGTCTGCTAACCTTGCTGTCTCAGTCCGGGGCACACACCCGGACCTACTTCAGGCTTTCTCAACTGTCACTTTCTCTTCCACTTTAACTCCTCTCACTTGCTCCTCTACCACTTCACTCTCACTTCAAACTCTGACTAATCTGATCTCCTTGGTTTTCCCGCCTCCAGGGCTGTGAACTCCTCGGTGGGCGGAGCCAACCGCCTGGCCCACCCCCTGGTGTGAACATCAGCCCCTGGAGGAAGGCAACAAGGACTTCTGGTGTAGCTTCGGTGTACCTATCCGGGGTGTAGGGTGTGGTGGTGTCATGACCCGTGACCCCTGGCTTGCCCAGGGCGTCACATATCGATCTCTTTCTGTCCTCTCTCTGTCTGTTTATCTACATCTCTCACTGTCTCTTAGTGTCACTCACTGTCTCTTTATGTCTGTCTGTCTCTTTCTCTGTCTCACTCTCTGTATGCCTCTCTATATCTCTCGGTCTGTGTCTCTGTTTCTCTCTCTCTAACTTTCTGTCTCTCTTTCATTCTCTGTCTGTGTCTCTGTCTATCTCTCTGTCTGTGTTTCTCTCTGTCTCTCTGTCTGTCTCTTTCTCTCTCTGTCTGTGTTCCTGTCTGTCTGTCTCTCTCTGTCTGTGTTTCTCTCTGTATGTCTCTATCCTTCTCTCCACCGAAATCATATTACCTCACACATAAGCTTCTTATACTATGAATATCCTTTGTTGCCTATAGCAACCAATCACAGCTCCTATTAATGACTTGTGGCTTTCAGCTCTTTTGACTTTAATGTAAGCAGGTTTTTTGGTGAATAACTATAAAGCACGGGGTTAAAATTTTCTCTCAAAACATAGTCTATGTCTACGAGAAAAACTGATGGCAAAGTTTATTATACTGACCAAAAACATGAAAATTGGATCCAGCACACTGATAAAACAAGAAAGCTGAAAACTTGCTTTACTTTAGAGCCATAAGCAACTAGGAAATACAATGTACTAGTCAGGAACAAAAAAAAAAGTGACCTCTTGTAACTTCCTACGGATCAGATTTCCCATGTTCCGTACCTGAAGATGGATGTAAGTAGCAAGTTATAGACCAAAATATTGTGGAATGTCGTATTGCTTTATTCATCTCATTACCAACCTGAACTTTGTTAGCGGATAGAAAATGGGTCACCTGACAGTGAGAAGATCCCAAATCTTATTACTCCACCCCCTGCTTCACAAATACCCGACATCACAGCTTATATTAGAGGTGCAAAATGTCCTTCACCCTAAAGAGCAATGTAAATTCCAGGTTTTCTCTGTGAATTGATGTGTCGTCCTTCTATGCTGTGCACCTGGTAGTGGTCACACCCTGAAAAAAAGATGATACAAATCTGGCTATTTATGGCAGCAGAAGCAAAGTCCAGCTTGCGAGATAACGTAACTGTGCCGGTGCCTGCAGCCCATGACTTGTATGTGTTATGTTGCTAGGATGTATCATAGTCTATGTACTTTCCTCCTCTACAGGTGAGAATACCTGTGTTTTCCCAGGAGACAATTGCATCACATGTGACTCATCTGTAGCCAGACTCCATTACTCCACCCAATATTCATACTGGGGATAGACTGAAAAGGTCCTGTTTTATAATATAAAGTATCCATATACCCATGTATGCAATGCATATTGGCTACTGTATGGCAGAACTAAGGGGTGTTTCTTTAAAAGGAATCTGTCAGCAGGTTTTTGCCACCTCATCTGAGAGCAGCATGATGTAGGCAAAGAGATCCTGAATCCAATGATGCATCACTTAGATTACTGGGTGCCATTGTTCTGACTCAATCAGTTTTTAGATTTAGCAATGCAGCAGAGCTGAGAAAGGTGCCCCTGCCCACAATAAGCTCTGTATATACAATGTCTATAGACAGTGAGCTGCTAATCACAGTGGGGGGGGGGGGGGGTGTCAGACCACGCTGCAAAAGGCAATGCACTCCATCAAAAATTATTTCCTGGTGCTAAAATCAATGTTATTGATAGCACAGTGGCTAGCACTGCAGTCATGCAGCTCTGGGGTCCTGGGTTCAAATCCCTCCATTGACAACCTCTGCAAGGAGTTTGTATGTTCTCCCTGTGTTTGCATGGGTTTCCTCCCAAAAATAAAAAATATGCTGAATTTAGATTGTGAGCCCCAATGGGGACTGGGTTGCTGTGGAATATGTTGGGGTTATATAAAAATAAAGACTATTATTATTAAACATTGCAGGTAAACAACAGCACAGACCTTAATGAGAGAGGCATCATTGAAATCTGCATTTTAGCCCCTACAGTATGCTGTCTTCAGATTTCATAGCAAAATCATGCTGACAGATTCCCTTAAAAGGGCACAGGGATTACAATACTTGTGTTATATTTGCCTTTGTACTATGACATCACTGCGTGTATTATCCCTGTACTGTTACATCATTGTGTGTATTATTCCTGTTCTGTGACATCCCTGTGTGTATTATCCCTGTACTGTGACATCACTGTGTGTATTATCCCTGTGCTGTGACATCACTGTGTGTATTATCCCTGTACTGTGACATCACTGTGTGTATTATCCCTGTACTCTGACATCACTGTGTGTATTATCCCTGTACTGTGACATCACTGTGTGTATTATCCCTCTACTGTGACATCACTGTGTGTATTATCCTCACACTGTGACATCAATGTGTGTATTATCCCTGTGCTGTGACATCACTGTGTGTATTATCCCTGTGCTGTGACATCACTGTGTGTATTATCCCTGTACTGTGACATCGCTGTTGGTATTATCCCTGTACTGTGACATCACTGTGTGTATTATCCCTGTACTGTGACATCACTGTGTGTGTTATCCCTGTGCTGTGACATTACTGTGTGTATTATCCTCACACTGTGACATCACTGTGTGTATTATCCCTGTGCTGTGACATCGCTGTTGGTATTATCCCTGTACTGTGACATCACTGTGTGTGTTATCCCTGTGCTGTGACATCACTGTGTGTATTATCCTCACACTGTGACATCACTGTGTGTATTATCCCTGTACTGTGACATCACCGTGTGTATTATCCTCACACTGTGACATCACTGTGTATTATCCCTGTACTGTGACATCACTGTGTGTATTATCCATGTCCTGTGACATCGCTGTGTGTATTATCCCTGTGCTGTGACATCGCTGTCGGTATTATTCCTGTACTGTGACATCGCTGTTGGTATTATCCCTGTACTGTGACATCGCTGTGTGTATTATCCCTGTGCCGTGACATCACTGTGTGTATTATCCCTGTGCTGTGACATCACTGTGTGTATTATCCCTGTACTGTGACATCGCTGTTGGTATTATCCCTGTACTGTGACATCGCTGTTGGTATTATCCCTGTACTGTGACATCACTGTGTGTGTTATCCCTGTGCTGTGACATCACTGTGTGTATTATCCTCACACTGTGACATCACTGTGTGTATTATCCCTGTGCTGTGACATCGCTGTTGGTATTATCCCTGTACTATGACATCACTGTGTGTATTATCCCTGTACTGTGACATCACCGTGTGTATTATCCTCACACTGTGACATCACTGTGTATTATCCCTGTACTGTGACATCACTGTGTGTATTATCCATGTCCTGTGACATCACTGTCGGCATTATCCCTGTACTGTGACATCGCTGTGTGTATTATCCCTGTGCTGTGACATCGCTGTCGGTATTATTCCTGTACTGTGACATCGCTGTTGGTATTATCCCTGTACTGTGACATCGCTGTGTGTATTATCCCTGTGCTGTGACATCGCTGTCGGTATTATTCCTGCTCTGTGACATCGCTGTTGGTATTATCCCTGTACTGTGACACAGTGTGTGTATTATCCCTGTACTGTGACATCACTGTGTATTATTCCTGTACTGTGAAATCACTGTGTGTATTATCCATGTGCTGTGACATCGCTGTCAGTATTATCCCTGTACTGTGACATCACTGTGTGTATTATCCCTGTACTGTGACATCACTGTGTGTGTTATCCCTGTACTGTGGCATCATAGTGTGTATTATCCCTGTACTATAACATCACTGTTTATTATCCCTTTACTGTGACATCGCTGTGTGTATTATCCCTCTACTGTGGCATCATTGTGTGTATTACCCCTGTACTGTGACATCACTGTGTATTATCCCTGTACTATGACATCACTGTTTATTATCCCTGTATTGTGACATCACTGTATGTGTTATCCCTGTACTGTGACATCCCTGTGTGTATTATCCCTGTACTGTGACATCACTGTGTGTATTACCCCTGTACTGTGACATCACTGTGTGCATTATCTCTGTACTGTGACATCACTGTGTGTATTATCCCTGTACTGTGACATCACTGTGTGTATTATCCCTGTAGTGTGACATCACTGTGTGTATTACCCCTGTACTGTGACATCATTGTGTGTATTATCCCTGTCCTGTGACATCACTGTGTGTATTATCCCTGTACTGTGACATCACTGTGTGTATTATCCCTGTACTGTGACATCACTATGTGTATTATCCCTGTACTGTGACATCACTGTGTGTATTATCCCTGTACTGTGACATCACTGTGTATTATCCCTGTACTATGACATCACTGTTTATTATTCCTGTATTGTGACATCACTGTATGTATTATCCCTGTACTGAGACATCACTGTGTGCATTATCCCTGTACTGTGACATCGCTGTGTGTATTATCCCTGTACTGTGACATCACTGTGTGTATTATCCCTGTACTGTGACATCACTGTGTGTATTACCCCTGTACTGTGACATCACTGTGTGCATTATCCCTGTACTGTGACATCACTGTGTGTATTATCCCTGTACTGTGACATCACTGTGTGTATTATCTCTGTACTGTGACATCACTGTGTGTATTATCCCTGTGCTGTGACATTACTGTGTGTATTATCCCTATACTGTGACATCACTGTGTGTATTATCCCTGTACTGTGACATTACTGTGTGTATTATCCCTGTACTGTGACATCACTGTGTGTATTATCCCTGTCCTGTGACATCACTGTGTGTATATTCCTGTACTGTGACATCACTGTGTGTATTATCCCTGTACTGTGACATCACTGTGTGTATTATCCCTGTACTGTGACATCACTGTGTGTATTATCCCTGTACTGTGACATCACTGTGTGTATTATCCCTGTCCTGTGACATCACTGTGTGTATTATCTCTGTACTGTGACATCACTGTGTGTATTATCCCTTTGCTGTGACATTACTGTGTGTATTATCCCTATACTGTGACATCACTGTGTGTATTATCCCTGTACTGTGACATCACTGTGTGTATTATCCCTGTACTGTGACATCACTGTGTGTATTATCCCTGTACTGTGACATCACTGTGTGTATATTCCTGTACTGTGACATCACTGTGTGTATTATCCCTGTACTGTGACATCACTGTATGTATTATCCCTGTACTGTGACATCACTGTGTGTATTATCCCTGTACTGTGACATCACTGTGTGTATATTCCTGTACTGTGACATCACTGTGTGTATTATCCCTGTACTGTGACATCACTGTGTGTATTATCCCTGTCCTGTGACATCACTGTGTGTATTATCTCTGTACTGTGACATCACTGTGTGTATTATCCCTTTGCTGTGACATTACTGTGTGTATTATCCCTATACTGTGACATCACTGTGTGTATTATCCCTGTACTGTGACATCACTGTATGTATTATCCCTGTACTGTGACATCACTGTGTGTATTATCCCTGTACTGTGACATCACTGTGTGTATATTCCTGTACTGTGACATCACTGTGTGTATTATCCCTGTACTGTGACATCACTGTGTGTATTATCCCTGTACTGTGACATCACTGTATGTATTATCCCTGTACTGTGACATCACTGTGTGTATTATCTCTGTACTGTGACATCACTGTGTGTATTATCCCTGTACTGTGACATCACTGTGTGTATATTCCTGTACTGTGACATCACTGTGTGTATTATCCCTGTACTGTGACATCACTGTGTGTATTATCCCTGTACTGTGACATCACTGTGTGTATTATCCCTGTACTGTGACATCACTGTGTGTATTATCCCTGTACTGTGACATCACTGTGTGTATTATCCCTGTACTGTGACATCACTGTATGTATTATCCCTGTACTGTGACATCACTGTGTGTATTATCCCTGTACTGTGACATCACTGTATGTATTATCCCTGTACTGTGACATCACTGTGTGTATATTCCTGTACTGTGACATCACTGTGTGTATTATCCCTGTGCTGTGACATTACTGTGTGTATTATCCCTATACTGTGACATCACTGTGTGTATTATCCCTGTACTGTGACATTACTGTGTGTATTATCCCTGTACTGTGACATCACTGTGTGTATTATCCCTGTCCTGTGACATCACTGTGTGTATATTCCTGTACTGTGACATCACTGTGTGTATTATCCCTGTACTGTGACATCACTGTGTGTATTATCCCTGTACTGTGACATCACTGTGTGTATTATCCCTGTACTGTGACATCACTGTATGTATTATCCCTGTGCTGTGACATCACTGTGTGTATTATCTCTGTACTGTGACATCACTGTGTGTATTATCCCTGTCCTGTGACATCACTGTGTGTATTATCTCTGTACTGTGACATCACTGTGTGTATTATCCCTTTGCTGTGACATTACTGTGTGTATTATCCCTATACTGTGACATCACTGTGTGTATTATCCCTGTACTGTGACATCACTGTGTGTATTATCCCTGTACTGTGACATCACTGTGTGTATTATCCCTGTACTGTGACATCACTGTGTGTATATTCCTGTACTGTGACATCACTGTGTGTATTATCCCTGTACTGTGACATCACTGTATGTATTATCCCTGTACTGTGACATCACTGTGTGTATTATCCCTGTACTGTGACATCACTGTGTGTATATTCCTGTACTGTGACATCACTGTGTGTATTATCCCTGTACTGTGACATCACTGTGTGTATTATCCCTGTACTGTGACATCACTGTGTGTATTATCCCTGTACTGTGACATCACTGTGTGTATTATCCCTGTACTGTGACATCACTGTGTGTATTATCCCTGTACTGTGACATCACTGTATGTATTATCCCTGTACTGTGACATCACTGTGTGTATTATCCCTGTACTGTGACATCACTGTATGTATTATCCCTGTACTGTGACATCACTGTGTGTATATTCCTGTACTGTGACATCACTGTGTGTATTATCCCTGTACTGTGACATCACGGTGTGTATTATCCCTGTACTGTGACATCACTGTATGTATTATCCCTGTACTGTGACATCACTGTATGTATTATCCCTGTACTGTGACATCACTGTGTGTATTATCCCTGTACTGTGACATTACTGTATGTATTATCCCTGTACTGTGACATCACTGTATGTATTATCCCTGTACTATGAAATCACTATTTGTTATTCATGTACTGAAACTTCACTTTGGTTGTTATCCTTGTAGTTTGATATCATTATATGCATTATTCTAGTTCTATAACATTACTGTAGACTCTTAGGTCGGTTTCACACGTCACAGGCTGTGATGTCCGGCCTGGCCCCTGGTATCCTGTCCAGAGATGTGCATTCTTCTATATGCCTATCAGATAGTTAAGTTTGAGTCAGGAGACCCATACCTGGAGCAGACATTGTTGACTGTACTTGGTCCGTGAATGTCGGATGTCTGAATCTGACCTTATTCACATTAGGATTTTTTGTTCAGTACTTTCCATCATTATTTTTAAGGGAGAACGAGTGGCAGAATTAAATCAAAGAGAAACTATAATGAAAACATGTGCTTCTCTTCTGTTTTTTTTGACCCATTCTTGGTTTTGGCATGATGAAAAAAAGTGCTACTCAACGTCAAGTCCTTCATTAAAGGGGTGAGGGGCCTTAAAATAGCTCCATACCATAGACATCTCAAACAAAGCCCTATGGGATATGCGTGAAGAAAAGTAATTCAGGGATCTTCAGCTCCTCCACTGGTTATTTCATGTATTGTAGACTCATCTATTTAGTCACTGAAAGTATGAATCATTTAGGATAGATGTGAAGCATGAACATGTCTGCACAGGACGGTCTACATGGAATCCGGCCACTGTACTCTAGTCACCTCATGGTCTGATGCAGAGCATTAATCACTAACACAGTGCTGAGTGTGTGACATGGCTCTTATCTGGCTACGAGCCAGCAAAGCACTCAATGGATTTCTCATCCGTCTCATCAAGAGTCCAGCATCCTGGGAGAAATTTCATTCACATTGTCACTGTAATAATAATACATACCCAGCCCATGCGCATGCAATCTTTAATTATGCACAGTGGATTAATCAACAAAGGAAATACCGCACCACACAGTGAAAATATATATAATACATGGTATATTTTTTTGTAATGGAAGTATCGATACTTGACGGAAGTAAAAAAATACCTTTGTTTAGATACATTTGACATATGCTAAAAGTGTTAATTTGGATCATAGTTGCCAATTGTCTTGGAGGCTGGAATGTGGCAAGGTTTATTTAAGCCATGGCCAAATGTGTGCTCACAATATGAGTGGGTAAGTGTAGGGAAGTTCCCGGGAGGAGCATGGTGCAGGCTTGGATGGCGTATGGCAACTATTAGGGATACTCCCCCCTCTGACCAGCATTACTGACCAGCATTACTAATATAGATGGAGGATAAAATCTCTTTATCTGGAAGAATGGTTCTGATGTTGTAGGAACACTCACTCTTGGCCACCAGTACTAGTATCAAAGATAGCATAGGGTTGTTGTTTTTTGTGTCAGTTTTTACAGACCCAAAACATTGATTGCCTATGATAAAATTTCAATGATTGGTTGGGATCAAGGGGCTTTACTGCTCCAATGAAGTGGTGGTGAGCTGCAGAACTAGACTCCGTCTATCATGTGCTGTTCGGTTCCAGGCTCATTAGGTGTCACGGTGGCGTCGGGCTCTGTTCACACTGCAGAACCTGACAGGCAACCTGATGTCTTCTAGTTGTTCAGCCAGTGCCAGGCGTTGGCTGTTTCATGTGCACTGTTCCTCAGTCCTGCAGGAGTTAATTCCTGTTGATGAGGGGAACTCTGCTAGAAGCTCAGGTTGCTAATTACTATTCACAGCAGTCTCCTTTTTAGGGTATGGTTCCACTTGTGTGTTTGCACGGACAAATACAATCTGATAAAACATCGAATCGCATTCGCACCAGTGCAAAACTATGGGGCAGTGTCCATCTGCGATTGATTTCTCATGCCACAGCGGCATGCGGAATGAATTCCCACAATCACGTACAAGATTTCTCCCGTGCCTCCCCCATACTCTGGAACGCTCTACCTCAGCATATCAGACTCTCCCCTACCGTGGAAAGCTTCAAGAGGAACCTCAAGACCCATCTCTTCCAACAAGCCTACAACCTACAATAGCCCTCAGTCCAGTAGACCACTGCGCAACCAGCTCTGTCCTCACCTATTGTACCCTCACCCATTCCCTGTAGACTGTGAGCCCTCGCGGGCAGGGTCCTCTCTCCTCCTATACCAGTCTGTTTTGTACTGTTAATGATTGTTGTACGTATACCCTCTTTCACTTGTAAAGCGCCATGGAATAAATGGCGCTATAATAATAAATAATAATAATAATAATAATGCTGTGTTTGGCAGCGATTCTTTGCTCACACACCCCCATACAAGTCTATGGGAGCACATGAAACAGCGCACTGCACTTGCATGTCATCCAACTGCAATGCAATGTATGCAGAGACAGGCAGCGAGATGGGGAGAAAGTGCCCCCTTCCTCTTCTCCGCAGCTGTGATACGATTGCAAAATCTCATCATAGTCGCATGACCCTCGGCAGCAGAGGGACATTAGCATATCTCTTCCAATTCTGTCGCATCGGAAGCTATACCTCTATATAAGATTCTGGATCCTGCTAAAAAATTGTTTAAAAGAACTGAAGTCCTCAGGACTTCAGTTCTTTTAAACAATTTTTTATCTCTACTGGCTAACACGGTACAAAGATATATTTTACCTGGATCCTGCTACTCAGTGCTCATGATAGCTCGAGTTTGTGTAGCTGTGTCGCCCAGGGAAGGGGGTACTCGGTCCCGGGCGGTTGCAAATGGGAATGTCACTCTGGTGGCCGTTGCCCGGTCCCGTGCCCTGGGGCTTCTCTTGTAAAAGGGGAAGTATTTGGAGTAGGAGTGAAAGTTAGTGTACGTGACGCCAGCTGCGGGTTGCGGTTAAAGGTGTAGAACTGCCGCTGCTGAATGTGGGTACTCCCAGGGCTGGGGTTGGTTGCAGCAATGATGTTGGGCCCTCCGCAGGTAGGGCCTTGCCTGGGAGACGTGTAGGTCAATAACGGAGACCACACAAGGTTGTAATGAACAGTCCTTACTCACTCAGACCCGGGGATTGCTGGTTCAGGTCCTATGGAGAATCAGTGCCAATGTAGTGACCTAGGTTGCTCTGTCCCCGGCACTCTCTGTTGGTTAGCTCCCCATAGCCTGGAGCGTTTGGGGCCCGACTGTCCCTTTTTGGGTAACAGTCTCCTTCTCCATACAGCGGGCAGTGCGGACCCTCTGGGGAGGTAAGTGTCCGAACCGCGATCCTAGTTTACCGCTGATGCCCCCGGATTATTTGGTTTGGTGAAGTCCATTAAGGTGTCTTCACCGGGCAGGTGATTATCAAGCCGTGTAAAACCGGCGCCTGATCTTGTCCCAGCGGTACCTATATACCCGACCTGGCGACCTCTCTCCCGTGCCCCCGGGTCACCGTTGCACGGACCCAGCTCAGGCACCTCCGCACACCTCACTGTGTGCCACTCTTCTCTAGACTGACTGTCCCCTCCCACCAGGCTAGTTCCTACCTCTAGGGGACCATCCCCTTACATCGTTAACCTTCTATGCCCGGTGGGGAGTGGAGAACTAGGATTTTGGTTGTGCTTTGGTGGTATCGACACTGGTACTCCAGGTCCCAGGGGGTAGGTCCTGCATCCCCAAGAGGATGTAGTTCCCTGTAGTGCCCTGAGTGGCTCAGGGGCGCTACATAGTGATTCCAGTATTATTGTGGTGATCCAATTTTAGTCATCTGTGGTATGTTTATTGTGGAGGTTTCCCGGTTGTCAGTTTACTTCCTCACTTTTATGTTATTTTAACCTGTGCATGTATTGTAGCTCCTTTGTGTTTCATTGCTGTGTAGAGTTTTGGGTTTTGCCCTGTCCGTGTTTTGTTGTGGGATTTGTTGCTACGGTCCCAGCTCACCCCTTGTGTGGAGGAGGGGGAGGCGAGTTACACCAGGGATTGGACACGAGTTAGGGTCACGCAGGCGACTCAGACCTCACTACCATCAAGTGTACTTCTGAGTAAAGGGTCAGCCTACTTGTCCCTGTCCAGTCATCCCATCCCCGTGACACTGTGATATGGATGGACTACTGTGCATACATAAATAATGAAGGTGCCGTGGCTCTTTGCAAAGCGGATGTACCTCTGATTTGACTAAGCTTTTGTTGCCTGATATTTTTGTGCCGCTTGTGTGTTAAATTTGTCACTGGTTTAAACCGAAAAACTCCTATGCACAAACTGAATAAAACAATAGGCTCAAATAGAAGCACTTTTTTGGAATACATAAGCCATAAAACATCAGAAGTCTCTTCTGCAATGTTCTTATTAATTAAATGGGAGTGTAAGCGGCGGGATGCCAAAGCTACTGTATATTCATGGGGACTATAAAGGAGCACATGGAGTCTTTGCCGAACCATGTTGAACAGCTGTATTCTCTGTGTGTATTAGTATTGTAGGCTTATCCTCTTCTACACTATGTGCACAATTATTACACAATTTGTACTTTTGATGGTATGTTGTTGTTTTTTAATTGAACAAGTACAGAGCTGTTGGACAATCCAAACACTTAATAAACCTGAAAATGTGAAACACTTGAAAAAGTAAACATGAGGTTTTGTCTTTCTTATGAGAATATACCTGTGTGCAGAATTATTTTCCAGCTAAATGAGAAAAATGTATATTTTCCCATTGCAATTGTTTATTTTAATCTATTAAATTGAGAATAATAACCAAACAACTCAAGGTGTAGAAAAATACAATTATGACATTTCAGAAAAATATCAGTGACTAATACAACCCTTCTTTTCAATAACATAAGCTCCATCAATGGAATGTCTCATTTCTTAATCTGTTGACAATCAATTTTTTGGGCCACAGCCCCCCAGACACTGATCAGAAAGTGAGTTACTTTATATGCTACAAGTGGGGGAGGGGGGACTAAGATATATATGCCAAATGTGAAGGGTGGGATACTAGGCTACAGTGGAATGCAAAAATTTGGGAACATGACACCTACCTAGATGCGCATTTCGACATCTCATTCACTCCTTCACATGGGGTGGACGTCACGTGTGCACACCTTCCTGGTCCAGGTAATATTCCAATACACTATTCATCTATGCATTCATATATGAACTTTCTCGGCAGCTATGACATATAAACTACTGCATAATTGTATTTGCCATCATTAATACCTTACAATATGGAATTATTTAATACATGAGCACTTGTTATACATGTGCACTTTTGATGTATGTTAAAATTTTCATATTTGCAGCAACTCTATATGCACTATTTACATGCAACTTTGTATGTAGCACTTTTATTATCTCCATTTGCTGTCATCACATTGTGATGCTCAGTTTTTCTGCATTTTTTTGTCACTGTGCTTTTAATTAATAAAGTTATCCATTGTTTTGACCCCACTATGTTTGTTTTTTTGGTTCTTTATTAGAGTTGTGTGATGTTCGAGGTTCGCCAATTTCATGTTCAGGTGATTTTGGGGGTGCTCGAAATCGAACTTGAACTTGAGCTTTTTGCTAAAAGCTCGACAGTTCGAGTTAGGTTCGAGAACGGTTCGATCACCATAAACGTGGCTTTTCACAGTAAGGCTATGTGCACACGTTGCTATCTGCATGCGTCCTGCGTCCCCAGCACAATCCCTCTCCCTTTCCTACTCACCGATCACGAGCGTCTCGCTCCCCGGCTGTCACAAATCTGCGGCGTCTTTTCCTCTTTAGAAAATGGCTGACACTTCATTAGTCAATTAGTTATTCCGTGCTTTCCCCACCCACCGGCGCTTATGATTGGTTGCAGTAAGACACGTCCCCAAGCTGAGTGACAGCTGTCCCACTGCAACCAATCACAGTCGCCAGTGGGCGGGTCTATATCATGCATTAAAATAAATAAATAAATAAATAAAAAAAAAATGCGGTCCCCCCATATTTGATACCAGCCAGGATAAAGCCGCACGGCTGGAGGCTGGTATTGTCAGGATGGAGAGCACCACGGTATTGGAGCCCTCCAGCCTAACAATATCACCCAGCAGCCGCCCAGAATTGCCACATCCATTAGGTGCTACAGTCCTGGGGGACTCTACCCGGCTCATCCCGAATTGCCCTGGTGCGGTGGCAATTGGGGTAATAATGAGTTTAATCATGCCAGGCGTCTCTCCGAGACACCTTCCATGATTAAACTTAAAGTGAAAGTAAAGAAACACAAACACCGAAAAATCCTTTATTTGGAAAAAAAGACAAAAAAATCACCCTCTTTCACCCCTTTATTAATCCCAAAAATATCCCTCCAGGTACGAAGTAATCCACATGACACTGTCAGCTCTGCTCCCTCAAGATGTAGTGGCACTGAAATGACTCATGGTTATCAAAATCTGACTATCTGTATCGTAAGAGGCACTAGACTAGTGGATAAAGTGCCTTCCTAAGAAGCATAATGTCGGGAGTTCTAGTCCCGGTAAAGAATTTAATTTTTTTTTTTAATTTATAATTTTAAATTATAATTATTATCTATTTATAAAGTGAAAGTAAATACACACACACCGCGAAAAATCCTTTATTTGGAATAAAAGACAAAAAAGCACAGTTTCACCATTTTATTAAAATCCTCCAATACCCCTCCAGGTCCGACGTAACCCACACGACACTGTCATCTCTGCTACAGAACACGAGTGCTCTGCATGAGCTTCATGTAGCAATGAAGTGAATCACCTAGGGAGCATAAGGTCGCGAGTTCTAGACCCGGTGAAATTTTTTTTTTTTTAAATTTTATTTATAATATATTTATGAATATAATTTAATTTAGATTTATATTAAATTATATATTTTTAATTTAATTATGCACTGAGGGGAGAAGCCGGACATCAGCTGTGAGCTCTCTCTCTCTCCTTTCTTTCTCTCTCTCTCTTTCTCTCTCCTATCTCTCTCGCCTTTCTTTCTCTCCTTTCTTTCTCTCCTTTCTCTCTCTCTCCTTTCTTTCTCTCCTCTCTCTCTCCTTTCTTTCTCTCCTCTCTCTCTCTCCTTTCTTTCTCTCCTTTCTCTCTCTCCTTTCTTTCTCTCCTTTCTCTCTCGCCTTTCTTTCTCTCCTCTCTCTCTCCTTTCTTTCTCTCCTCTCTCTCTCCTTTCTTTCTCTCCTCTCTCTCTCCTTTCTTTCTCTCCTCTCTCTCTCTCCTTTCTTTCTCTCCTCTCTCTCTCTCCTTTCTTTCTCTCCTTTCTCTCTCGCCTTTCTTTCTCTCCTTTCTCTCTCTCCTTTCTTTATCTTCTTTCTCTACTTTCTCCTCTTTCTCCTCTTTCTCTTCTCTCTCTCCTTTCTCTCTTTCTCTCTCTCTTCCTTCTCTCTTTCTCTTCTTTCTCTCTCTCCTTTCTCTCTCCTTTCTTTCCCTACCATAATAACAAGTGCTGTAGAAATGTTTCCTTGCTTACTCTGTCGTATGGCTTACACAATTAGGGAACATAAATACAGTACAGAGTTAACAACACATTACACTTTTACAAATAAATTTTGCTTTTCATTATTTTGTATGTCTTCTAGCCTTGTCCTTTACTTTCTTAGTTCCATAATCAGGAACTTTATACTAATTTCTGTTCTTTCTAGCAACTAGGTACGAAAACAGGGACGTGCTGTCTGCTCATGAGCCGTCCTTGTATATATATTATTCTTTTTTAGAACATTTTTTTCCAATTGACATGTCAAGGAGAAAACTTGCCTTTCTGTGTGATGCCTTACATTATAAGTCTGCCATATGAGGACTGCGTTTTGTCGCAGCCAGGTTTCCAGAGTTTTTAAAAAGAGACATTGAAAACTTCTGACCCCCATTTATTAATGAAAACATTTCATATACGTGTATTTATTATATGTCAGCTTCTATGAGTTTGCCAAATAGCAAAATGTTCCCAACAGAGGATATTTAGCAGCCCTCAGTCCTTACCTTAGGTGAACTGCCAGAAATATCCTATTCTTTACAGATAAAATATTACATATTTAAGATTTAGGAAGGAAAACTTCCACGGACCTAATGTGCTTAATGAACTGATTAAAGAAGTCTACTCTTTTGGTCAATTTAATCTGGATAGAAAGGTCCACTGGAAATAAACTTACAAGATTCTTTACTCCTGGAACCACCAGTGATCAGCTCTAATCTACAGCTGAACCTGAAACAAGAGTTCAATCCTCCTGTAGCGCCACATTGCTTGATGCCTATTCAGTTCTCTGTATAATGGAAGGACATGCTGGGTCCCCCATAGGCAGATATGCTCTTGTAGTTAAAGGTTCAGAGAGTCTTTCCTCTATTAAAGGGAACCTGTCACCAGATTTGGCGACTATAAGCTGTGGCCACCACCAGTGGGCTCTTATATACAGTATTCTAACATGCTGTATATAAGAGCCCAGGCCGCTGTGTAGAACATAAAAATCACTTTATAATACTCACCTAAAGGGTGGTGCAGTGCAGACTGGTCGGAGGATGTGTCTCCATTCTCCGGTACCAGCGCCTCATCTTTCGACCATCTTTGTCCTCCTTCTTCTGAAGCCTTGATGCATGATGCGTTCTATGACATGCACACTTGCTGGCATTGAGGTGTCGTGCAGGCGCACTACAAAGATGGCAAAAAGAGGAGGCGCTGGTACTGGAGAACGAAGACACCCATCCGACCAGTCTGCACCGCACCGACCGTTAGGTGAGTATTATAAAGGGATTTTTATGTTCTACACAGCGGCTTGGTCTGTTGTATACAGTATTTCTAAATATCTTTTATTGTATGCTAATGAGCACGGGGACTACTCCCAAGGACGTTGCTTCCCTTGTTAGTCAGCTCCATTAGCGTGTTAGCACGCCCCTGTGCCCCCTTTATCTATGCTAGTGTATACAGGGACGGTTAGGCAAGGATTAGCAATATGCACCCAGAAGTACTCGTGGTTCTGGGTGCATATTGCACCTGACAGGTTCCCTTTAAAGTGAACCTAGTCTGCTGCAACTCACTGCATAACTCGGCTGCTTTGAAAGGGATGCATTGCTATATCTGTGGTTTAGACCCTTTACTCTAAATCCTAACATACATATTAGATGGCTGTCATTCAGCTGGCAGCCTTCTTAGCCACCTCTCCCATATACAGGAGCACCCCTGGGTTCTCTATGACAGAGTACTGTAATTGCCAGCCTTGTCTTGTCAGAAAAAGGTAGCTCCGTAATGAAGTCCATGAACATGTCCATCCAAGGTTGACTAGGGACACTCAAAGCTGCAGATAACCTGACAGACAAGAGTGTGATGCCTTTGAGCATGCACAGATGGCACAAGCTGACACATAGGACACCTCATCCCTCCGGATTCAGGGCCACCAAAAGCGATGCAATGTGAGATCCAGAATACCCTTTACCCCAGGGTGACCAGCCAGGACAGAATCATGATGCTCCCCCAGAACTCTAAAGGCCCTGTTACACGTAATGACATCGCTAACGAGATATCGCTGGGGTCACGAAATTTGTGATGCACATCTGGCGTCGTTAGTGACGTTGTTGCGTGTGACACCTACGAGCGACCGCTAACGATCCGAAAAACGTCAAAAATCGTTGATTGTTGATACGTCGTTCCTTTCCCAAATATTGTTGATCTTTTTGGACGCAGGTTGTTCGTCGTTCCTGAAGCAGCACACATCGCTACGTGTGACACCCCAGGAACGACGAACAACATCGTTCCTGCGTCCTCTGGCAACGAGGTGGGAGTGACGTTAATGCGGCTGCTCTCAGCCCCTCCGCTTCTATTGGTGGCCCGCTGGGTGACGTCGCTGTGACGCCGCATGAACCTCCCCCTTAAAAAAAGAGTTTGTTCGCCGGCCACAGCGACGTCGTTAGGAAGGTATGTGCGTGTGACGCGTACTAGCGATATTTTTCGCCACGGGCAGCAATTTGCCCATGATGCACGCATGACGGGGGCGGGTGCGATCACTAGCGACATCGCTAGCGATGTCACAGCATGTAAAGCGGCCTTTATACGCCTCTGTCTTTGCCGGAATCGTTGGGAGGAATGCTGTGTGACGGTGTCCACACGACCGCCTTGGTCAAGCAATATATCGCTGAACGATGTAGCGTCATTTGGAGATGAGTATGTGTGACCGCTACAAAATGACCTATGAGCGATCTCGGCAAATCATAGCTACGATCTGGGTGTGTCATATCGCTAACGAGATCACTAGCAATATCGTTGTGTGTAAAGCGGCCTTTATGCTAAGATTAAGGGCAACAAATAATTTGTTAGATGGAACCCCAGACAGCACCTCACCTTGAGCCTCAGCAATCTCAAATTCAACCTCAGTACTGAGCGATGACACCACCATTCCCTTCTGAAGGATGGAAACAGGTTCCTCACAAGGTTCCCCCCCCCCCCAGAAAACTCCTGGACAATGCATTGACTTTCGTGATTTTAGATCCCGGACAATAAGTTCTGAAAAAGGTAAAACTATTGAAAAATAATGACCACCAAGGTTGTCTCGGTGTAAGATGTTTAGCCAACTCAAGGTAAAGGAGATTTTTATGGTCAGGAATTACAGCAACAGGATGGATAACACCCTCCAGAAAGTGTTGCCATTCCTCAAAGTCTAATTTGATACCAAGTAATTCCCTATTATGAATATCATAATTACATTCAGCTGGAGATAACTTCCTAGAAAAGAAGGCAATAATTAGCAAAACCCAAGAAGCATTGCAGAGTTTTCAGGTTCTCAGGACAGTCCAATTTCAATACAGCTTGCAATTTAGTGGGATACATCCTAAAACCAGAAGCGGAAATTATGTAACCCAAAACGGAAGTTCCTGAATGGCAAAGATACACTTTTCCAATTTTGCGTACAACTCATTCTCTCTGAGAATTTGCAAAACCTGCCTGAGATGTTTCATATGAGAACTACAACCCTGTGAATAAAGGAGAATGTCGTCAAGATAAATAATAACAAATTTCCCTAATAGGTGAGACAAAAACAGGTGTATTGGGCAGACAGAACACATGACCAAATTTTCTAAGTGCCCCTCTGGCGTATTGAATGCCATTTTCCCCTCATCCCCCTGTCTGACTCAGATCACATTACACGTTCCCCCTAAGGTCCAGTTTAGAGAACCATTTAGCACCAGCAATCTGATTAAATAGGTCCAGAGTGGCATGGGTAACGGATTACAAACCATTATCCGGTTAAGCTCACGGAAGTCTAGACACGGTCACAAACCACCATCCTTTTTGACAAAGAAAAAACCCACAGCCACAGGAGAGGAGGATAGCCTAATGTATCCATTAGCCACGTACTCCGTAATATGCTTTTTAAGAGCTAGTCTCTCAGAGCCTCACAGGTTATACAGTCTGCACTTGGGCAACTTTGCCCCTGGCTTCAACCTTATGGTGTAGTTATAGGGTCTATGCAGCGGCAACTCCTGATACCCTTTCTCAGAAAAGACAGCCCCAAAATCTGAGAGAGGATCCGGAAGACTAGTAGTTATAGCTGAGATACAGGTTCCTAAACAGTGTTCGTTACAGCAAGGGTTCCGCTTTAATATGTCCTGGGCTTTCCAGTCAATGGTGGGGTTATGTAATACAAACCAGGTGAATCCTAAAAAGATTTGTGCTAGGAAGTCTTTAACCTCTTCATGACCGCGGGACCTACCATTACGTCCTATCTTTACGTGACTTAATGACCAGGGAGGTAACGGTACATCATAAAATTCATTTAATTGCCGTGGCCAGAGCAATGGCTTTCAAATAATGTCCCCTGCTGTTTCTTACAGCAGGGGACCTTTGCTTAACCCCAGGGGTGTGGCATCTCCACCTTTCAACCATGATGGCTATGATTGACTGTTGAAATCTGAACCACCAATTACAGCCATCACACTGTTTTATACAGAAAAAATGCCGAAAATAGTGCGATCCGGTGAGATCCAGTTATGATGTGCTGCAGCAGCACTGGATCATTGGCTGAAGGCCAGCAAGCACGGCCCCCCCCCCCCCCCCCGCGGCACTGATTGGACCGATTGTGTTATGACATGCAATCGCTCCAATCAGCGTGTTGGGTGCGGGCGGTCTGCCCTCCCCATGCTAGTTTTGGCCTAGAGAGCCTTCCTCCAACCTGTATGCGCTGTGCCCCTGCTGGTACTTGTAGTACCCACTGTTGCTGTTGTCCCATCGCCGCAATCCTGCTGCCGCTCCTCAATCCTGCTACCTCGCCATAGCTGTTGCCCCTCCGACCTCTCCATCTGACCCCCTCCAACCTCCCTATCTGCTCCCTGCGTTTTCTCCATCTACCTTCTGCATTCTCTCCATCTGCGCCCCTGCGTTCTCTCCATCTGCACCCTGCGTTCTCTCCTCCTGCCCCGATTCTCCTGCCTCCTGCGGTCGGTGCGATCCCTCGACTTCTCCTGTTTCCACCTCAGCATCTGCTGTCCCTCTCTGACGTCCCCTACCTGCTGCCACCGGGTTATCCGAGGTCTTCATCAATCCGATTGCATGTGCTTCTATCACTGGGTCCTTCCTGGGTCCTCGTGTAAGCCGTCCATCTTGCTTCCTGCTGCTGGGTCCTGTGATGATCTTGCTGCCTTCTGTTCCTCCTGCTGTTCCTCTGGTCCTGTGAGTATGTATATTTTTTTGTCAGTCATCCCCCGTCGCTTTCTGTGCGTACGTCCTGCAGATGCCGAGCGATGATCAGTGATGTGTGACGCCCTGGACTAGCCAGGTAGTCACAGACATAACATCACACACACCCCCTCCTCTGGATAGTCAACACAAGTCAAACAAAATCCTTGTTGTCTCCCTCCAGGGTCTGATGTCCACACCAGGTGGGGCGGAGCCAGGCGGTTGGCCCCACCCACCGAGGAGTTCACAGGCCTGGAGGCGGGAAAAAGCAGACAGTTTTGAGAGTTTAGAGAAGCAGTGAGTTGAGTGAGGAGTTAAGTTTGGAGTGGAGATACTGCTAGTATCTGGGTAGGAGCCCAGGCACTGTCAGCAAGGTCGGCAGATGGTGGTGGCCGTCTGCAGGAGGTGGTGCAAGTCAGCGTAACCATAGGACTGGGGACGGGCGGTGGCCCGCCGTTACCGAGCCGGGGAGCAGATTTGTACCAAGCACAAAGGCAGGGCCATCAGACCCCGACCAGGCTAGGAGCTGCCGACAACGGTCAAATCCGAGAGTGACCGGAACCCCAGGGGTTCCCTAACACCCAAGACCCGACAGAAGGCAACAGTCCACACAGTGAGGATAAAAAGCCACCGCCATTGGCTAGAGATCCAAGGGCCGGCGCCTGCGGGCAAAACGGGCTCCTTCGGTACATACACGCCGGGGAGCGGACTACCGTTGGGAAACCATCGGAGTCAAGACATTCTACAAAGGTGCAGGGAAAGACAGCCACCATCAACCTGTCCGGGAAGAGCAAAGACACTGCAGCCGGCTGCGGGACCTGTCCATCCAGCCGTTTGGTTTACCAGAGACTCTGTGAATCTCTGCCTGAGTGAGTACAACAGTTCCATCCAGCACCGCGCCGCGCTGCCTCCGCAACCCTGCACCCCAGCTACCCTGCCTCCTCGTACCACCACCGGGCCCCGGGATCACCAACCTCTACCCACGGAGGTGGAACCAACATCCTAGCTGCTCCCTGCCATCGCTCCCGGGATCCCTGTCACCAGCAGCGGTGGTGCCCATTATCACCACGACCCGTGGGTGGCGTCACGAACTATCTCCCCAAACAAACCACCCCCTTTTCACTCGTGGGCGAGGAGCGCTGCTCTAGTCCCCGGGTCCGGCCCACCGCTCGAGCCACCGAGCAGCAGCAGAAGCCCCGGACCCGAGTGTAGCGAGCGAGGCCCCTCCGCCCGCGACAGATGCACATCACGGATCAGTGTCCATGCTCAATTTTGGGCAGGACTTTTTTTGTTTTTACTGACGTCCGTTTAGTATGTTTCTTTTTTATGTTACCAAATTTGAATCTCCTTTTTATTTTCTATTTTTCTTTCTAGGTTTTTTAGACTCAAAGAAAATAAAGATTCACAGAAACACACACACACACACACACACAAAGTTTAGTTATTTTTCCCACACGCTCCACACACAATGTGCCAAAACCAGTTAGCAGCCACATGTTTGGCATTGTTGTAATGAGGAGAGCCTACTTAAATGTATGGGGTGCAGGTTTACATAAGCACGATCGAAGCACAATGTATACACTACAATGTACTTTTTAATTCTGCCACATTCACTGCATTTGACTCCATAGGTGTTTTCTAGAGACTAAACCATCACTACACCGATAGATGAATTCCCAGAATGGTGTAATTTCCAAAATTTGGTCGCTTGAGAGGATTTAATCTGTTTTGGCACTTGGAGGGGCTCTGAAAATGGAGTCCTCAAACTATTCTAGGAAAATCTGTGCTCCAAAAATCAAATGGCGCTCCTTCCTCTTCGAGTCCTGTGGTGCAGTCAAACACTACTGTACGTTCACACATTCACATGTGGGTATTGCCACATTCTGGAGAAATTGTGTAACACATTATAGGGCCTTTTTTTTTTACCTATTCCCCCTGTGGAAATTGGAAATCTGGGTTCAAAAAAACATTTTAGTGGTAAAAATGTAATTATTTTGTGTTCACTGGCCAATAACATAAAGTTTTGTGACACACCTGTATTGTCAATACATCCATGCATCCATGGATTAATTAATTGAGGGGTGCAGTTTGTAAAATGGGATTACTTGTGGGGGGAGCTCCACTGTTTAGGCATATCAGGAGCTTTCCAAATGTGACATGGCATCCGCTAATGACTTCAGCCAATATTTTTAGCCAAATGGCGCTCCTTCCTTTCCAAGCTATGTCATGCGCCCAAACAGTTGATTTCCACCACATATGAGGTATCTGCGCACTCAGGAGAAATTACACAACAAATTTTATGGTGCATTTTTTCCTGATACCCTTGTAAAAAAAAGCTACCTGGTTGAAGTAACAATTTCATGGTAGAAAAAAAAATAATTATTTTCATGGCTCAATGTTATAAACTTCTGTCAAGTCCCCAGGGGTTCAAGGTGCTCACCAAACATCTAGCTTAATTCCTTGAGGGGTCTAGTTTCCAAAATGGGGTCACTTGTGAGGGAGCTCCACTGTTTAGGCACCTCAGAGTGTCTCCAAACACAACATAGCGTCCGCTACTGATTCCAGCTAATTATGCTATCAAAAATTCAAATGGCACTCCTTCCCTTCCGAGCCCTGCCATGCACCCAAACAATTGATTTCCACCACATGAGGTATCAGCGTACTCAGGAGAAATTGCACAATAAATTTTATGGTTCATTTTTTCCTGATACTGTCGTGAAAAAGCTAGATGGTTGAAGCAACAATTTTGTGGTAAAAGAAAACTTTTATTTTCACAGGTCAACGTTATAAACTTATGTGAAGCCCCCGGGGGTTCAAGTGGCTCCCCAAACATCTAGATAAATGTCTTGAGGGGTGTAGTTTCCAAAATGGGGTCAGTTGTGGGAGAGCTCTATTATTTAGGCACCTCAAGGGGTCTTCCAGTCTCCAGCACCAGTCCTGCATGCAACCAATTCTGGTCTGCTGAGTCTGTCCTGTCTGTTCACTGGACCTGTCCAGTCTGTGCCTGTCTGTTCCCTGTTTGCAACCTATATCCTTTACTTGTGTCTGTACCAGCCTGGACCCTGCACCTGTGTCCATACCAGATTATATCCTCTACCTGTGCCTGTACTCTGCACCTCCTGTACCTGACTGTATCCTGCACCTATGTCCGTACCCTCCTGTATCTGTCTCAGCCGTCCCAGCTGCACCTGTGTCCAATGTCCTGCGCCTGATGTCCCATGCCTGGTGATCCGTGCCTGATGACCTTGCCCTGACGACCGGAGTTCAATGCCTGATGACATGGACCTTGACAACCGGAGTTCCTCCAGATGTCCTGTCCGGCCTGCATCTGTGGCCGATGTCCTATGCCTGATGTCCCTTGCCTGGTGACCTGTGCCTGATGACCCATGCCAGATGTTCTGCACCAGTCTGTACCCGTTCTGCATGTTCCCTTCCACACTGTGTTCCTCTTCTGACCCCTTTTGTCCTGCCAGCCCCATTTGTCTGAATTACACTTAACACAGTCAGTGAACAGCAAGTTAGAAGGGAAACAGAAGGTGGCCAGTACTTTGAAAGGATTTCAAATGAGATAAAGTTGTCTAAAGTCCACCATACACGTTAAACTAATTTAGTCTGAACTCGCTGATATTGATGCATCTAATGTTTATAAGGAGCTCCTGGGCAATTGATTGTCAAGGGTGTGAAGGATCTGGCATGTCTGACTTTGGACTGTTGATCCTGTTGTTCTCACGGATATAAGCCGTTGGCATAGATGTCTGGCAGGGGCTATCTTATAGCAAACACAGGAACACTTGGCTGAACAAGTGCTCTTATTTATGGTGGAGCTGGCCAAGATGGCTGTTGGCTAAATGATTGGCTGAACCATCATTTGGCCAACAGTCATTCTAACGTGTATGGTGGGCTTTATAGTACAGCAATCATTTAATATTTGATTAATTATTCCTCACCTATTGAGACCACAAGCTGATTGTACATCTGTATGGAGAGGTGGTACAGGTCAGGAGGGAGAGCTGTCAGACAAATGAGAGTTTGGCCTGCAAGTTCTAAGGTGTATTTCCACTATAAGATATATCAAAGGTTGTTAACCATACAGTTTAGGTTACTAAGTCTATTCTTTCCCTAAAATCCTCAGCCATATGCGTGAACAACACGAAATCTCCACAAAGGCCTTTATTTTTAATGTTGCTTCCATCTGTCCTGGTAACCTCATGGGCTCTTCTCCACCTGTCTCTGATTGAAACAATGCCGTGCTTCATTACACTGATGCCAAGATTCATGGCGATATGTAGAATATGCAGTTTGTTTGTGCTACATCATTTAAAGAGTAGTAAAACCTATACAAATTTGTCTCAAATCTAGTTTTCCTCTGTATAGTGCAGAAATCGAGAGAATTGTATGTAGATTATATATTTTGAATAATCGTAGTAGCATGGGTTTGATGACTGATTGGCACCATGGGCTGTGTCCACCTTCGCAATCATTTTTTTTTACAATTTCTGCAATAATATAGCTCAAATAATTTGGATTTACAATCTATATTTTTACCAAACATTTGTCCGCTACTTTTTCATAAGCTAGTGTTAGTTTAATACAGGATCTTTATGTATAGAAGCTATGCAAGTAATGCAAGCAGAGACTAATCGAAGAATAAGACATATAATGCTGGAGGAATGGCAGAGCATGTGCCATGGGTGCACAAAATGGGGTGTTGCCCTGGTCAAATAGTTTGTGTAACTGTCAGTTTCAGGGATCTACTGATCTGCTCACTTTGCTGAACCCTTAAAAATATCAGAGTTGTAAAGCTGGCCATACAAAGGAGATAGTTGTTAGCAATCTCTCTGTGATGGCTGCTTATGTAGACCCACTGTGCCATGGGTCCTGGGCAGGGCTGTATTTTGCCTTCGTGCTGCCCTAGGCACTTTAAGTGGTCCCTTAGTGACAACGTAAAACTGAGTTTTCGCACACGACATCTGTTTAAGGCAGATCTACTCTGTAAAACACTTTAAAAAGTATCAATGAGAAATGAAGGGCACTAACCACCCAATGGGGATCACCACAGGCACATCAAAACATAGCATGAGTATAAAATATTCCCACCACACCGTCCCCACTTATATACTGTGACTGTCACACTGCCCCTAATAAACTACACACTGCCCTCCCTTATAAATTATACCCACCACACCTTCCTCAATTATGAAATATGATCTGCACACTGTCCTGTCCTGTCCTGCACACATCATGCTGCCCCCTCCTCACAGTGTCCCATGCATGCTGCCCCCTCCTCACAATGTCCCATGCATACTGCCCCCTCCTCACAATGTCCCATGCATGCTGCCCCCTTCTCACAATGTCCCATGCATGCTGCCCCCTCCTCACAGTGTCCCATGCATGCTGCCCCCTCCTCACAGTGTCCCATGCATGCTGCCCCCTCCTCACAGTGTCCCATGCATGCTGCCCCCTCCTCACAGTGTCCCATGCATGCTGCCCCCTCCTCACAGTGTCCCATGCATGCTGCCCCCTCCTCACAGTGTCCCATGCATGCTGCCCCCTCCTCACAATGTCCCATGCATGCTGCCCCCTCCTCACAGTGTCCCATGCACGCTGCCCCCTCCTCACAGTGTTCCATGCACGCTGCCCCCTCCTCACAGTGTCCCATGCACGCTGCCCCCTCCTCACAGTGTCCCATGCATGCTTCCCCCTCCTCGCAGTGTCCCATGCACGCTGCCCCCTCCTCACAGTGTCCCATGCACGCTGCCCCCTCCTCACAGTGTCCCATGCATGCTGCCTCCTCCTCACAGTGTCCCATGCATGCTTCCCCCTCCTCAGTGTCCCATGCATGCTTCCCCCTTCTCACAGTGTCCCATGCATGCTGCCCCCTCCTCACAGTGTCCCATGCATGCTGCCCCCTCCTCACAGTGTCCCATGCATGCTGCCCCCTCCTCACAGTGTCCCATGCATGCTGCCCCCTCCTCACAGTGTCCCATGCATGCTGCCCCCTCCTCACAGTGTCCCATGCATGCTGCCCCCTCCTCACAGTGTCCCATGCATGCTGCCCCCTCCTCACAGTGTCCCATGCATGCTGCCCCCTCCTCACAGTGTCCCATGCATGCTGCCCCCTCCTCACAGTGTCCCATGCATGCTGCCCCCTCCTCACAGTGTCCCATGCATGCTGCCCCCTCCTCACAGTGTCCCATGCATGCTGCCCCCTCCTCACAGTGTCCCATGCATGCTGCCCCCTCCTCACAGTGTCCCATGCATGCTGCCCCCTCCTCACAGTGTCCCATGCATGCTGCCCCCTCCTCACAGTGTCCCATGCATGCTGCCCCCTCCTCACACTGTCCCGTGCATGCTGCCCCATCCTCACAGTGTCCCGTGCATGCTGCCCCCTCCTCACAGTGTCCCGTGCATGCTGCCCCCTCCTCACAGTCTCCCGTGCATGCTGCCCCCTCCTCACAGTGTCCCGTGCATGCTGCCCCCTCCTCACAGTGTCCCATGCATGCTGCCCCCTCCTCACAGTGTCCCATGCATGCTGCCCCCTCCTCACAGTGTCCCATGCATGCTGCCCCCTCCTCACAGTGTCCCATGCATGCTGCCCCCTCCTCACAGTGTCCCATGCATGCTGCCCCCTCCTCACAGTGTCCCATGCATGCTGCCCCCTCCTCACAGTGTCCCGTGCATGCTGCCCCCTCCTCACAGTGTCCCGTGCATGCTGCCCCCTCCTCACAGTGTCCCGTGCATGCTGCCCCCTCCTCACAGTGTCCCGTGCATGCTGCCCCCTCCTCACAGTGTCCCGTGCATGCTGCCCCCTCCTCACAGTGTCCCGTGCATGCTGCCCCCTCCTCACAGTGTCCCGTGCATGCTGCCCCCTCCTCACAGTGTCCCGTGCATGCTGCCTCCTCCTCACAGTGTCCCGTGCATGCTGCCCCCTCCTCACAGTGTCCCATGCATGCTGCCCCCTCCTCACAGTGTCCCATGCATGCTGCCCCCTCCTCACAGTGTCCCGTGCATGCTGCCCCTCTCCATGAGCTCCTAATGCTGCCTTCCTCTTTTCCATAATGACACCTCCATGCTGCCCCACTCATCATACTAAGACCACCACACTAGCGCTTATGCTGAGACACCCCCCCCCCCACACACACACACACACTACCCCACTCTTGATATTGACTCCCCTACATTGTTCCACTCCATACTGAGCCCACACATGCTGCCCCTTCTCCATAATGAGCTCCCAATGCTGCCCCCCTCTTATTCTGAGTCCTTACACTCCCCCCATAGCATTGGCCCCTCTCTCCCATTCCCTCAGCAGCAGCCTCTCTCCCCCCGCCTCCAGCAGAAGCCTCTCCCCCAGCATCAGCCTCTCTCCCCCCAGCCTCCCCCAGCATCAGCCTCTTTCCCCTCAGCCTCCCTCAGCATCAGCCTCCCTGCTCCCAGCTTACCCCAGCATCAGCCTCTCTCCTCCCAGCCTCCCCCAGCATGAGCCTCCTCCAGCATCAGCCTCTCTCCTCCCAGCCTCCCCCAGCATCAGCCTCCCTCCTCCCAGCCCCCCTCCTCCCAGCCTCCCTCCTCCAAGCCTCCCCCTCCCCCTCCCAGCCTCCCCCAGCATCAGCCTCTCTCCTCCCAGCC
The DNA here is from genome assembly GCF_048569485.1 of Anomaloglossus baeobatrachus. Lineage (NCBI taxonomy): Eukaryota > Metazoa > Chordata > Amphibia > Anura > Aromobatidae > Anomaloglossus > Anomaloglossus baeobatrachus. Next base: position 619,796,847 of record NC_134355.1, read on the forward strand.
TCCCCCAGCATCAGCCTCCCTTCTCCCAGCCACCCCCAGCATCAGCCTCCCTCTTCCCAGCCTCCCCCAGCATCAGCCTCCCTCCTCCCAGCCTCCCCCAGCATCAGCCTCCCTCCTCCCAGCCTCCCCCAGCATCAGCCTCCCTCTTCCCAGCCTCCCCCAGCATCAGCCTCCCTCCTCCCAGCCTCCCCCAGCATCAGCCTCCCTCCTCCCAGCCTCCCCCAGCATCAGCCTCCCTCTTCCCAGCCTCCCCCAGCATCAGCCTCCCTCCTCCCAGCCTCCCCCAGCATCAGCCTCCCTCCTCCCAGCCTCCCCCAGCATCAGCCTCCCTCCTCCCAGCCTCCCCCAGCATCAGCCTCCCAGCCTCCCCCAGCATCAGCCTCCCGCCTCCCCCAGCATCAGCCTCTCTCCTCCCAGCCTCCGCCTCCCTCCTCCCAGCCTCCCCCAGCCTCAGCCTCCCTGCTCCCAGCCTCCCCCAGCATCAGCCTCCCTCCTCCCAGCCTCCCCCAGCATCAGCCTCCCTCCTCCCAGCCTCCCCCAGCATCAGCCTCCCTCCTCCCAGCCTCCCCCAGCATCAGCCTCCCTCCTCCCAGCCTCCCCCAGCATCAGCCTCCCTCCTCCCAGCCTCTCCCAGCATCAGCCTCCCTCCTCCCAGCCTCCCCCAGCATCAGCCTCCCTCTTCCCAGCCTCCTCCAGCATCAGCCTCTCTCCTCCCAGCCTCCCCCAGCATCAGCCTCCCTCCTCCCAGCCCCCCTCCTCCCAGCCTCCCTCCTCCAAGCCTCCCCCTCCCCCTCCCAGCCTCCCCCAGCATCAGCCTCTCTCCTCCCAGCCTCCCCCAGCATCAGCCTCCCTTCTCCCAGCCACCCCCAGCATCAGCCTCCCTCTTCCCAGCCTCCCCCAGCATCAGCCTCCCTCCTCCCAGCCTCCCCCAGCATCAGCCTCCCTCCTCCCAGCCTCCCCCAGCATCAGCCTCCCTCTTCCCAGCCTCCCCCAGCATCAGCCTCCCTCCTCCCAGCCTCCCCCAGCATCAGCCTCCCTCCTCCCAGCCTCCCCCAGCATCAGCCTCCCTCTTCCCAGCCTCCCCCAGCATCAGCCTCCCTCCTCCCAGCCTCCCCCAGCATCAGCCTCCCTCCTCCCAGCCTCCCCCAGCATCAGCCTCCCTCCTCCCAGCCTCCCCCAGCATCAGCCTCCCTCTTCCCAGCCTCCCCCAGCATCAGCCTCCCTCTTCCCAGCCTCCCCCAGCATCAGCCACCCTCCTCCCAGCCTCCCCCAGCATCAGCCTCCCAGCCTCCCCCAGCATCAGCCTCCCGCCTCCCCCAGCATCAGCCTCTCTCCTCCCAGCCTCCGCCTCCCTCCTCCCAGCCTCCCCCAGCCTCAGCCTCCCTGCTCCCAGCCTCCCCCAGCATCAGCCTCCCTCCTCCCAGCCTCCCCCAGCATCAGCCTCCCTCCTCCCAGCCTCCCCCAGCATCAGCCTCCCTCCTCCCAGCCTCCCCCAGCATCAGCCTCCCTCCTCCCAGCCTCCCCCAGCATCAGCCTCCCTCCTCCCAGCCTCTCCCAGAATCAGCCTCCCTCCTCCCAACCTCCCTCAGCATCAGCCTCCCTCCTCCCAACCTCCCCCAGCATCAGCCTCCCTTCTCCCAGCCTCCACCAGCATCAGCCTCCCTCCTCCCAGCCTCCCCCAGCATCAGGCTCCCTCCTCCCAGCCTCCCCCCCAGCATCAGCCTCCCTCCTCCTAGCCTCCCCCAGCATCAGCCTCCCTCCTCCCAGCCTCCCCCAGCATCAGCTTCCCTCCTCCAAGCCTCCCCCTCCCCCTCCCAGCCTCCCCCAGCATCAGCCTCCCTCAGCATCAGCCTCCCTCAGCATCAGCCTCCCCCAGAATCAGCCTCTCTCCTCCCAGCCTCAGCCTCTCTCTCCCCCCAGCCTCCCTCTCCCCCCAGCCTCCCCCAGCATCAGCCTCTCTCATCTCAGCCTCTCTCTCCCCCCACCCTCCCCCCCAACCTCAGCCTCTCTCTCCCCCCAGTTTCCCCCCCAGCTTCAGCCTCTCTCTTCCCAGCCTCCCCCCCAGCTTCAGCCTCTCTCTTCCCAGCCTCCCCCCAGCCTCAGCCTCCCTCTTCCTAGCCTCCCCCAGCCTCAGCCTCCCTCTTCCCAGCCTCCCCCCAGCCTCAGCCTCCCTCTTCCCAGCCTCCCCCCAGCCTCAGCCTCCCTCTTCCCAGCCTCACCCCAGCCTCAGCCTCTCTCTTCCCAGCCTCTCTCTTCCCAGCATCCCTCCAGCCTCTCTCTCTTCCCAGCCTCCCCCGAGCCTCTCTCTCTCTTCCCTGCCTCCCTCTCTTCCCAGCCTCCCCCAGCCTCAGCCTCTCTCCCCCCAGCCTCCCCTTGCATGACTATAGTGGACAAAAAGAGGCATCGCAATCATCATCAACTAACCTGTAAGGTGCCCATTCATTCTAGGCTCTGCCTTATCTGCTCCGCTACCGGCTGCCCTGCTCTGGTGATTATCCTCTTCTGCTGGCTTGCTCCAGCTTCAGACGCGTCCTCCTCCGCGGCGTGTGTTGTCTGCAGCATTGGACGCTGCAGCACGGGGCAGTGAGCTGATTGTCGCGCCCGCGCGCCTCTGACCCCGGAAGTACAGGCAATGGAACTTCCGGGGTTAATCAGCTCACTATGCCTGGCGCCCGCCGTGTATTTAAATAGACAGAAGTGCGCCTCTCCTCCCTCTCAACACCCCCCCCCCACCGAACACAGCCGAGTGTAACGGAGGGAGGGACGGGGGGAGGGGATGTAAAAAAAAAAAAATTATATATATTTTTTTTTTTTTTTTTTGCTGCCAGAAAGTGCCGCCCCCCGCAACGTGCCGCCCTAGGCACGGGACCACGGGTGCCTAGTGGCAAATACGGCCCTGGTCCTGGGCTTACCCTGTGTTGAGAGGCATAACTAAGCGACTGCCTGGTCTTCACTAGAGCGTCTGGTCATGAGGTTAGATTTTCCTGAAGGTTGTCACCAGATACCACTCCAGGGCAGTCCGCGGGGCGGCAGCAGATGACTGGAGAATTTGGGTGCAGGGGACATAAGCCCGAACCCAGAAATCCTGACAAAGAGCATGAGGACGGGACAAACTGCACAGGTATAGGAAACAGATGGGGACTAGAGATGAGGGGTCAGGAACAAACAGAAAATGCCAGGGCAAGAAGGTACTGATGAAGAGGAGACAAAAATGTACTGACCAGACAAAGAGAGCCCAACAGGCAGACAATACAAGGAGTAATACAGAACAAATGGACAGACAGAACAGAGCATAGCTTACAAGCAAACAGTAAACTAAAAGATCAGAACCAGAGCGGTGGGACGAGCTGTCTAATATGACACCTGCTGACAGGGGACAGGTCAGGGAAGCTGGACACAATGATATAAATTCCAGCAGAGTTTTCGCTAAAGCCAGGAGGAAAGCCTCCAGACAGGAGGATGCAGCAGAGCTACCGTATTTCCCCGAAAATAAGCACTGTTGTTCCTGCGGCAGCACACATCGCTGCGTGTGACGCCGCAGGAACGAGGAAGCTCCCCTTACCTGCCTCCCGGCTGCTATGCAAAGGAAGGAGGTGGGCGGGATGTTACGTCCCGCTCATCTCCGCCCCTCCGCTGCTATTGGGCGGCGGTTCAGTGACGCTTCAGTGACATCGCTGTGACGCCGCACGGACCGCCCCTTTAGAAAGGAGGCAGTTCGCCGGTCACAGCGACGTCGCCGGGCAGGTAAGTATGTGTGACGGCTCTTTGCCCGTGTCGCGCAACAGATGGGGGCGGGTACCCACACTAGCGATATCGGGACCGATATCGCAGTGTGTAAAGTAGCCTTAAGGCTTAAATATAAGCCCTACCCCGAAAATAATCACTAGTTGCAAATTAAATAATGAAGTGTCCAAGCAGCTACAAAAGTTAAAGGGAACCTGTCACCAGATTTTTCCCTATTAAACTAAAAGAATCACCTTCTGTAGCTCCTGGGCTGCCTTCTCTGAAGGTGCACCATGGCCCTGACTCCTCTTCAAGACCCCAAAAATAACTTCATAAAACTTGGCCGTTAGGTATGCTAATTACCTGTGTTGGCCAGATGGGCGGGCTTATATTCTGCTCCTGTCCCCCCTCCTGCCGCTGATCGCCGTCCTCCTTTCTTGATTGACAGGATGACACCTCCGTTATCATTCTCGTCGCATTTTCAAATCTTGCGCCTGTGCAGTTAGGTCGGCCCGCGCAGGCACAGTTCGGTCTGCTATATCGCAGGCAGAGCAGAAAACATAGCATCAAGTGTAGGTAAATATATCTGGTTTATATACATCTTAAAAACACACAGACAAGAATAAAATTCATAAGTGGTATAAAAATAGATCCATCTAAATGCAAAAGTGTTTGAATAAAAAGTGACATTAGATATAAATTTCTTAGATAATAAATTAGTGTGGGTGTGGGAAATAAAAAAATAATAATAATAAAACAAATTGTAAATTGTAAGATAGAAAAAATATAAATATATGCAGTGTGTTTTAGTTATCTGATTCGATGAGGTATTGGTGTTGTTAAATGCTAAGTGATAATCAATGATCAGTGATATAAAGTGCTTCAGTATTTAGTTCCAATAGTGGTTACTATAAGCAAAGAGTAATGCTTTGGGATCAGGTTCGATGACCGAAACAATAAGGTGCCAATAAATAGTGATTACCTTGTGTGTAGTGCTGAGTCGTCCCTCTACCCCGACGTACGTTTCAATATATTTTTCCTCAGGGTTCATATGTCCGGGTAGAGGAAATCTTACATACCCCTATAATCACGTAGAACTTAGCTCACATGTGGCGCATGAATCCCAATGGACGCCCTGGCCGGGCCAGGTAGTCACAGATAGGGCCCCGCATTACACACTTCCCTCACAGGTAACACACAGCCAACCTCAAAACCCTAGTCACCCCTCTAAGGGCTTGATAGACACACCAGGGGGCGGTACCAGGCGGTTGGAAGACGCCCACCTAGGAGTTTTAGACAGCCCGGGGCGGGAAAAAGCAGAGTTGGTGTTTAGAGTTCAAGTGGGAGAGGAGTGTGGGCTGGAGCTGTGTCCAGCTCCAGCAGAGGCGAAGACCCAAATTGAACAGGTACCAGGGTAGGAGCCCTGGTGCCTTTGGCTAGGAGGCAGACGGCGGTCTCCGTCTGCAGGAGTCGGGAAGATGGCTCGGTGGAACCGAGGTGGACCGGGACAGGGTAGTGGCCCACCGGTACCGACCCGGGGAACCGACTCGGAAATTGGAGCACACAGGGGGGAACTCAGACCCTGAAGCTAGGCCCAGAAGCAACTGGACTTAGTTAATTAACTGATTGCAGCCAGGACTAGAGGTCCTGTCCCACCCAAAGTCCCGACTAAAGGCAGCAGCCCACCGAGGGGGATAAAAGGCCACCGCCACGGCTCAGAGATCCCATGGGCCAGCGTCTGCGGGCAAAGGGCTCCTTAGGCGACCACAAGCCGGGATCGGACTTCTGAAGTTGCAAGCGCAGGCAGTCCACCATTCTAAACAGGTGCAGGAGAAAGACAGAGACCACCAGCCGGGTGGGGGAACCCGAACGCAGCCGGCTGCGGGCACCGACCACCATCACCTTGGTTTACCAGAGACTCGTGTGTTTTCTAATAGTGAGTACACCAGCACCTTGCGGTCGCTCATCTCCCTGCACCACCAAACCTCCAACGGGTCCCAGGGCCACCATCCCTGCCCACGGAGGGGTTAATAACTTGCTGCATAACATCTTCCCCGGGTGTCCTGTAACTGCAGCGGTGGTGTCCTATATCACCACACACCGTGGGTGGCGTCACGAACTCTGTACGGCTCAGCCCATACATATACGTCCCACATCCACTATCCCATCACTACCCCATTTTATTTGAAGCGACCGTGAGGCCCCCGGGTTCGGAGACCCTCAAGCCACCCACAGAATGGCCGGATCCGAGCAGCTCGACTGCTGAGAGCGGGGCGGTACACCTCAAATTTCTGGCGTCACGAACAGGATACTTACCCATCCACTTACCTTGTGGAAGTGCGCATTGTCTTGAAGTCAGCGGTGATCCGTTGAAATATTTCAAGAAAACGCCATCTTGCCGCCATCTTTTGGAGCGAAAATTCCCACCCAAGGTCTCCTTCTCCGAGAAAGGGCACAAAATTGAAGCCCCGCCCCCTGGGAACACGGCCGAAAAGCAGAGCCGGAAGTTGAAAAACAAAACTTACCGGCCAAAAAGAGGAGTGCCAGAAAAAGACCAAGGGGGAGAAGCAGGAAGAGCTGATGTAACCGCGGCTGATAAGTGCAGGGACGCCAGGACTCTGCAGACACATCGGCCAGATGTGCCAGAAGTTCCAGGCCAAGATCCACTCCGTGTTGGCGGAGTGGACTTCAGAGATGAAGGGCCTGGTCACAACCGTTCGGGTAGGCGAAGTTGAGGTGGTCTCAGAGGAGCAGGTAAGCAGTGACCCACGCCCCTATGTTCCCCAGGAACCGGCCTGCCAGGCTGATGGACCCGGCCTGCTGCCATCCACCATGCCACCTTCCTCACTGCCCATGCCCGCGATCAACGCCCCGACCGACCCGTTACCCCTGTCACCGGTAGCGGAGCCCGCAGCGTCTGTGGGAGAGGGCCCAGATCTGGGGCCCCCGGGCCTTACCTTTGTCACCACCCTGGCACCGGTCTCAGCTTCCATCCCGGCCACACCGCTGATGACATCTCACCCGGCCACGAGCATGGCCACGACGAAGATGACGACGGCCCCGGCAGTCCGCCCGGCTGCGACGGAGATGGCGACGGCTCCAGCAGTCCGCCCGGCCACAGCAGAGGCGGTCCTCGACCAGAAGCCAGCACCGCAAGTCACATTGACCGCTCCCATACACCCGGCCTTGGCTGAGGCACGGCGGGGATGTTGCTGCCAAGCGACAGAGCAGGCCACGTCACAGCGGGGTCCTCATTACCGAAGGTGCCGGTCGTAGCCGGCACAGAGGGACTCTGACTGGGCCCCTCCCCCCACAGGCTGACCTGGAGTAGGCAGCCGATGCTCCGTACTGGGAGCGGCAGCAATGGCAGCTGCGCCATGAGATTGCTGTTTGAAGATGAAGAATATTAGGTAGTGCTTCCCGGCTACCTTTTCTGCAAAGTCCCAGTTAGGACCCTGTTGACGTTCCCGTTGTTTAATTACCCCGTTTATACAAAAAGACATAGCTGAGAACTGGCAGGCCAACCCAAAAGCTAATGGGCCTTGTAAATAGTCCCTGACCACCCTTTTCATCATCCTGCAGTCTCCGGAGAGGCTGGTTGGAGGAAAGGACTGCGGCAGAGGAGGCCGAGGTCCAGTCACCATGGCAACCGGTGACTAACCTCCAGGTCAGGGGTCCCCTGGACGTGGGGCCTCTGAGAGAGACTGCCAGGTAAGGAACTTATGACCCGGCCTGTGTGGGCAACACCAGGACCCGAACCCATTTCCTCGACTGGGGAAAAGGGGTGAGCACCAGTACTTAGCGGTGGCACCAGGGCTAGGTTTGCTTGGGTTGGTTAAGGTGAAAAGGACCCGGTCCTGTTCCGTCCCGGTTAATAAAGTGCGTTTTATTGCAACGTTTAAGTAAACTGCCTCCCATTAAGGGAAGAAACCAAGCCTTCATATAATGTAAATATGTTATTATAATTGTAAATGTTTTATCTTTTTCAGTTCAAAAAGCAAAATAAACCGGTGGTGGTCGGACAGCCCGCGGACGGTCTGTGTTTAACCAAGGGCGGAGTGTGATGCCCTGGCCGGGCCAGGTAGTCACAGATAGGGCCCCGCATTACACACTTCCCTCACAGGTAACACACAGCCAACCTCAAAACCCTAGTCAACCCCCTAAGGGCTTGATAGACACACCAGCGGGCGGAACCAGGCGGTTGGAAGACACCCACCTAGGAGTTTTAGACAGCCTGGTGCGGGAAAAAGCGGAGTTGGTGTTTAGAGTTCAAGTGGGAGAGGAGTGTGGGCTGGAGCTGTGTCCAGCTCCAGCAGAGCCGAATATCCCAAATTGAACGGCGCCAGGGTAGGGGCTAGGAGGCAGACGGCAGTCTCCGTCTGCAGGAGTCGGGAAGACGGCTCGGTGGAACCGAGGTGGACCGGGACAGGGTAGTGGCCTGTCGGTACCGACCCGGGGAACCGACTCGGAAACCAGAGCACACAGGGGGGTACTCAGACCCTGAAGCTAGGCCCAGAAGCGACTGGACTTAGTTAATTAACTGAATGCTGCCAGGACTAGATGTCCTGTCCCACCCAAAGTCCCGACTGAAGGCAACAGCCCACCGAGGGGGATAAAAGGCCACCGCCATGGCTCAGAGATCCCACGGGTCAGTGTCTGCGGGCAAAGGGCTCCTTAGGCGACCATAAGCCAGGAGTGGACTCCTGAAGTTGCAAGTGCAGGCAGTCCACCATTCTAAACAGGTGCAGGAGAAAGACAGAGACCACCAGCCGGGTGGGGGAACCCGAACACAACCGGCTGTGGGCACCGACCACCATCACCTTGGTTTACCAGAGACTCGTGTGTTTTCTAATAGTGAGTACACCAGCACCTTGCGGTCGCCCATCTCCCTGCACCACCAAACCCACAACGGGTCCCGGGGCCACCATCCCTGCCCACGGAGGGGTTAACAACTTGCTGCACAATATCTCCCCTGGGTGGCCCGTAACTGCTGCGGTGGTGTCCAATATCGCCACACACCGTGGGTGGCGTCACGAACTCCGTACGGCTCAGCCCGTACATATATGTCCCACATCCACCATCCCATCACTACCCCTTTTCATTTGAAGTGACCGTAAGGGCCCTGGGTCCGGAGACCCTCGAGCCACCCACAGAAGGGCCGGATCCGAGCAGCTCGACTGCTGAGAGCGGGGCGGTACAATATCAATGTTCGTGCATATACATATATGACATATTAGATATATATCAATTATGACATTGCAAAGTAAGACATCTTATTAAGAAAAAAACAAATACGGTAATAAGGGAGTAAGTGAGGCAATTTTTTAAAATAAAAAAATATATGAAGAAAAACTGTTTTGGTTTTTTTGTTGTCCCCGAATTCTTTTCTCTAATTCCATAACTGCTTTATTTAGTTCATTTCATACGAGTCTTCGCCACAGATAATGAAAATATATGTATCTGTAAATTAAATAATGACAAATTAAAAATCAATGAATATTAAAACAAAAAATGTTTAATTAAAACTTTACCCAAAATATTAAGACCCATTAAAATTCCCACCCATAACAAAGAAAGAAATCTCTGTTGGCATCAATAAGATTAAGTAAAATGCAAAAACTAAAACTTTATAGATAAGCACCAAAGCCAAATTGTTCATTTAATCCCCCAGGTTTTAAGCTACCCAAGCGGTAAATCCAGCGGCTTTCAATTTGAGCCAGTATTTTTCCCAAATTTCCCCCTCTCTGTCCGATACTTACCTGGTCGATTCCTCTGATGTTAAGGAATCTAGTGTTACAGTTATGGTGTGTTTTAAAGTGCCTGGGTATAGTTTTCAAAAGGACATCATCTTTCTCCGTTTTTGCTTTTTCTGTCTCTACAGTGTTCCCTTGTGATTATGCGTAGTTCTCTTGTTGTGAGACAGCTAACTAAAACACACTGCATATATTTATATTATTTCTACCTTACAATTTATAATTTGTTTTATTATTATTTATTTTTTTATTTATTTATTTTTTTCCCACACTAATTTATTATCTAAGAAATGTATATCTAATGTCACTTTTTATTCAAATACTTTTGTATTTAGATGGATCTATGTATTTATGAATACTCTTGTCTGTGAGTGTTTTTAAGATGTATATAAACCAGATATATTTACCTACACTTGAATCTTCCAGACAATAATTCATTCACTTTGTACCGAATATTTAAGTTGTGCCTTGTGCGTATTATAATCCTAATATCTATGCTGACATATCGTCCCTCTTGTTGAAGCACCATTATTTATAATACATGTCTTTGTTTTACATTTATATTTTTAATATTTACTAAATAAATAAACAATCTATTTTACTACATTGAAATCACTGGGTTTTTTTGGTGCAGTATTTTGCTCCACAAATGTTGTTTTAGAAGGTGATTCTTTTAGTTTAATAGGGAAAAATCTGGTGACAGGTTCCCTTTAAAGAATACTGCAGGACACTTCACTAAAGAAAGCAGACACCCACAAAAGAAAGAAGATAGACTCCACAATCATACTCACCATATCCCGAACGGGACACTGTTGAAAGCAAGGACCTGCAGTGGAACGCATCGAGGACCTGAGGTGGAGCGCACATGCACACACACATCCTGTGTTACCGTACTCATCTGGGGACCTGGGACACAGTGGACCACGAGGACCTGCAGTGGAACGCTTCGAGGACCTGCAATGGAATGCATCGATGCATTCTACCGAAGATCCTCCATGTGTTCTGCCGCAGGTCCTCGCATTCCACAGCGTTGCTGGACAGAAAGTACTACGGTATCACCGGATGTTTCTGTGCGCGCGTGTGTGTGTGTGTGTGTGTGTGAGTGCCAGCCGAAAGCAGGGGAGGACCGCAGTGGGGCACACAAGGACCTGCTGGGAGTTCCCGCTGTGGATCACAGGAGGACCTGGGAGTGATGTAGATATCCGGGGTCTGGTAAGTATGATTCTCGTGAGGTTTTTTTTGGGGGGGAAACTTAGCCCCAACCTGTGTTTCCCTAAAAATAAGCTCTACCCCTAAAATAAGTGTGCCGCCCCCGTGCCAGCAGCCGCCGCTGCTTGGATCTGGACCTTCAGGGGTGGTGGCTCGAGGGTCTCCGGACCCGGGGGTCTCGCGGACACGCCGAATAAAATAGGGGACGTAGATGTACGGGCTAGGTCGTAATAGGTTCGTGATGCCACCCATGGTGTGTGGTGAGGTGGGACACCACCGCTGCTGTTACGGGGCACCCGGGGGGAGATGTTGTGCAGCAAGATGTTAACCCATCCTTGGGCAGGGATGGTGGCCCCGGGACCCGATGGCTCTCGTGCAGGGGAGTTGACAACCGCAGGGGGTGTTGGTGTACTCACTTTCAGTAAAACACACAAGTCTCTGGTAAACCAAGGTGGTGGTGGCCGGTGCCGCGGCCGGTTGCATTCGGGATCCCCCACCCGGCTGGTGGTCTCTATCCTTTTCCTGCACTGTTTAATTAGAAAAGACTTCCCAGTTTAAAATGTAGGAGTCCGCTCCCAGCTGGATATGGCCTAAGGAGCCGTGCCCGCAGATGCTGGCCTGTGGGATCTATGGGCCCTGGCGGTGACCTCTTATCCCTAATCGGTAGGCTGTTGTCTTCTATGAGGGACTTTGGGTGGGACAGGACCTCTAGTCCTGGCCTCAATCGGTTAATTAACCAGTTCCACTTGTTTCTAGCTCCTGGCTTCAGGGTCCGAGTACCCCCCCTGTGTGCTACAATTTCCGGGTCGGTTCCCCGTGTCGGTACCGGCGGTACCGGCGGGCTAAAACCCTGGCCCAGTCCACCTCGGTTCCACTGAGCCGTCTTCCCGTCTCCTGCTGACGGAGACCACCGTCTGCCTCCTAGCCAAGGCACCAGGGCTCCTACCCTGGTACCTGCCAGTCAACTTCAGGCCTGACACACAGGCCTGACCTCCACTCCACACTCCTCTGTCCTTGAACTCTGAGACTCATCTAAAGCTTAACTGCTTGTTTTTCCATCCTGGGCTATCTGGACCCCTGGGTGAGCGTGTCCCAACCGCCTGGTCATGCCCACTGGTGTGTCTATCTTTCCCTAAGGGGGGGTGGCTAGGGTTTAATGGTTGGCTGTGTGTTTCCTAATGAGGGAAAGTGTTATGCAGGGGCCTATTTGTGACTACCTGGTTTTGCCAGGGCGTCACACTCCCCCTTGGTTAAACACAGACCACGGGCTGTCCGACCACCACCGGTTTATTTGTACTGCAAGAAGATAAAAGAATAAAACAATTACAAGTATAATAACATATTTACATTTCAAGAATATTTTGATTTCTTCCTTTACGGGAGGCAGGTTACTTAAACATTGAACATACATAACCGGGACGGGACGGACCGGGTCCTTTCCACTTCACCCACGCAAAACACCCTAGCCCTGGTGCCAGAACTAAAACACAGGTTGGCACCCCTTGCCCAAATCTAGGCTAGGTCCGGCTGTTGCCCAAACGGCCGGGTAAAAAGTTCCTTACCCGGCAGTCCTTTCAAGGGCCCCACGTCCAGGGGACTCCTGACCCGGAGGGTAGTCACCGGTTTCGTTGGTGACAGGGCCTCGGCCTACTCTACTGCAGGCCCGTCCTCCAATCAGCCTCTCCAGAGACTGCGGTTTGGTGAAAAGGATGGTCTGGGGGCTATTTACAAGGCCCAAAAGTTTATGGGTTGGCCTGCAAGTTCTGAGCCATTGTTTTTGGTTTTAACTTTTAACTGCAAACGGGAAACATCAAAGGCACACTGTCCCAACGGGGAACTGAACTGTGGGTAGCCGGGAACCGCTACCTAATACTTCTCATCTTCATCAGGGTTGGAAAGTGGCAGAGAGGAGTGGACGTGGCGCTGGGCTCTGGCTCTTGCCCACCTCTTCACAACGAGGGCAAACCACCCCCTCTCCCCACAGTGCCGGGTGTAGTCCACCAACTCCCTGGTCTCCAGGTCTCGGTCGGGCTGGCCGATGGGCAGGTGCGGGTAGACATCCCTCCGGGATACGAATATCTCCGCCTCCATGCCCGGCTCGTAGATAAACCTCCATCCCTTTTGGGGGTTAAAATGCCGGACCTGGCCCTGATGAACCGGGCCCCGCGCCCGGAAGGTTGCGTTTCGCAGGTTGTCCTTTTCATTATAAGCTCAGGACAGGACCTCCGCCTTCCGTTTCTCCCTGGCGGTGATTTCCTTTCCCAGGCTGCCGCCGCTGACACTCCCAGAGCTTCTATTGGCTGCTCCGGGTCAACTTGTGTGGGGGATGGACCCAGCCGGAGTCCCTCCGTGCTGGCCACGACCGACATCTTCTTCAATGGGGGACCCCGCTGTGATGTGGCCTGCTCTGCCGCTTGGCAGCTACATCCTCGCCGTGGCCGGGTACCTGGGAGCGGTCAGCGTGACCTGTGGGACTGGCTTCCGGTCTGCCTCTGCCGTGGCCGGGCTGACTGCCGAGGCCGTTGTCGTCTTTGGCGTGGCTCCTTTCGGGACCGGGCTTCGTTGTCGGAGCTTCGGCCGTACGGGACACTTTGTGGGCACTGGACTTGCGTGGAGCCGGTGTTGGTGCCGGGGCAGTGACGGGCTTGCTGCCGGAGGCTTCCTCTGGCTGGTCCTCACGGGCCGACGGGACGGGTGCCGGTGTTGGTGGCAGCGAACCGAGTGGGGCGTCAGCGGCAGGCATGAGCGGCGAGGGAGGCAGCGTGGCGGGCAGGGTCAGCCCGGGCCCCTCAGCCTGGTCGGCCTGTCCCTGAGGGACATAGGGGCGTGGGTCGCTCACCCGCTCCTCCAAGGTTGCCTCCACTTCATGAGCCCGCACTGCTGCACCCAGCTCCGCCATCTTGGCCGTCCATTGCTCCATGATATAGCGCGCCTGCGCCTGGATCCGGCGGCACATGCGTTACGTCTGGGCTTCTACCCAGACCGCTGTTCCGGGCGCAGGCTCCGGCACTCCGGGCTTGCCAGATGGGTCGGCCATGTTGTTCTGATAGCGTCCAGGAACAAGAAGGGTGGCAGGGTCCTGGAATCCCTGCCCTTTATCTGCTCGATCACATGCTGCAGAATCTTCGCCCGCCCCCCATTCATCTTTTGCTGGCACGCCTCTTTCAGGCCTGTAAGTTTCGTTTTGTAACTTCTGGCCTCACTTTCCAGCCGCGTTCCCAGGGGGCGGGGCTTCAGCTTTCGCACCCTTTTCATGGGGAAGAATATGCTGGGCTGTAGTTTTTCGCGGCAAAATGGCGACCAAAATGGCGACTTCTAAAAATTTGGCAATGGATCACCGCTGACTGTCCAATACAAGGCGCACTTCCACAAGGTAAGTGGATGGGTAAGTATCCTGTTCGTGATGCCAAGTTTCGGGGTGTGCCGCCCCCGTGCCAGCAGCCGCCGCTGCTCGGATCCGGACCTTCAGGGGTGGTGGCTCGAGGGTCTCCGGACATGGAGGTCTCGCGGACACGCCGACTAAAATAGGGGACGTAGATGTACGGGCTAGGCCGTAATAGGTTCGTGACGCCACCCACGGTGTGTGGTGAGGTGGGACACCACCGCTGCTGTTACGGGGCACCCTGGGGGAGATGTTGTGCAGCAAGATGTTAACCCCTCCGTGGGCAGGGATGGTGGCCCCGGGACCCGATGGCTCTGGTGCAGGGGAGATGACGACCGCAGGGGGTGTTGGTGTACTCACTTTCAGTAAAACACACAAGTCTCTGGTAAACCAAGGTGGAGGTGTCCGGTTGCATTCGGGATCCCCCACCCGGCTGGTGGTCTCTATCCTTTTCCTGCACTGCTTAAGTAGAAAAGACTTCCCAGTTTGAAACATAGGAGTCCGCTCCCGGCTGGATATGGCCTAAGGAGCCGTGCCCGCAGACGCTGGCCCGTGGGATCTATGGGCCCTGGCGGTGACCTCTTATCCCTAATCGGTGGGCTGTTGTCTTCTATGAGGGATTTTGGGTGGGACAGGACCTGTAGTCCTGACCTCAATCGGTTAATTAACCAGTTCCACTTGTTTCTGGCTCCTGGCTTCAGGGTCCAAGTACCCCCCTGCCCTGTGTGCTACGGTTTCCGGGTCGGTTCCACGGGTCGGTACCGGCGGGCTACAACCCTGGCCCGGTCCACCTCGGTTCCACCGAGCTGTCTTCCCGTCTCCTGCTGATGGAGACCACCGTCTGCCTCCTAGCCAAGGCACCAGGGCTCCTACCCTGGTACCTGTCAGTCAACTTCAGGCCTGACACACAGGCCTGACCTCCACTCCACACTCCTCTGTCCTTGAACTCTAAGACTCATCTAAAGCTTAACTGCTTGTTTTCCCACCCTGGGTTGTCTGGACCCCTGGGTGGGCGTGTCCCAACCGCCTGGTCACGCCCACTGGTGTGTCTATCTTTCCCTAAGGGGGGGGTGACTAGAGTTTAATGGTTCGCTGTGTGTTTCCTAGTGAGGGAAGGTGTTATGCAGGGGCCTATTTGTGACTACCTAGTTTTGCCAGGGCATCACATAAGCGCTAGAACATTTTTGGGGGGCAAAAATTAACATAAGACGGTAGTAGTCTCAGCAAGAAGGCCAAACATAGTGGGGTGAAATTCAAGCTATAATCCAATGCAAATCATATTAAACATGCAGAGTGTGCTGGAGATTTGTTCTGGATTTGAAGCAAATTGGCTAGTATCAATGCAATATTCTATTCCTCAGGCCTAAAACACACTTCCGCAAAAAAAACGTCCGTGTGACACGGTCCGTTTTTCGGGTCCGTGTTCCGTTTTTTGGGGCGCTTCTCCGGTACGTATGGCATCCGTGTGATAGCGTATGCGAGCCGTGTGTGCGTGTGGAATGTCCGTATTGACATACAATACGTACGTGTGCAGTCCGTGTGCCGTCCGTTTTTCAGATCCGTATTTTCACACAAATAACCTTGTTAGCCCATCATAATGTGCTCCTGGTGTGTTAAATTGGTCAATTAACTACCCAATTTGGTTAGTTTGCTTAAAAAACCTTAAAAAACTTGGCTTCTGAGCTCATTCTCACATTAGACACACTCCAAAATGTCTCTCTCCAATGAAGCAACCATGTATTTGCTCTGGTTGATATCTAGGAGATTTGGGGTTAGGCGACATATGATTGAAGAAGAGCCACCACTGGAGAGAAGGATGTGGATTCACCCCCTTGTGGAGCTCAGGAAAACACATGGGCATTTTAATATTCTCTATGGCGAAGTACGGAAATTTCCACCAAAATTCCAAGCCTACTGCCATCTCACCATTAATTCATTTGACAACATCCTTGGCCTTGTGTACCATCGTTTGAAACATCAGGACACCTCTATGCGCCTCAGCATCTCCCCTGAGGAACGACTGTTGGTGACTTTACGGTAGGTGTTGTCATGTATACTCATGCTTTATCTGTTATTTTGAAATACATGTTAAATCTCAAAGGCATAATTTTGTTGAAATTATGTAATTTAAAATTTAGTTATTTGTTGAAAACTTATATTGATCACATAACCTCAGTGCAATCTCAAAATAAGATCTGAGAGTTCACATCTACCATTCTATCTCTAAAAAAAAAAAAGAAACAAGAGGCATAAATCAAACAAGCTTGTTTATTAAACAGAAAAATAAATATTTTTCCAATATGGAAAGTAAAGATCACATATGTTTTCCCAACAAAAGCAATAAAAAAAGTCATACACAGTATCTCGCCAGTCATTGGATGATACAAATATTTGGTGTGAAATACAGCTTACATGAATAGTCAAAGTAATGTCATGTTTTTTTTCTATTTCAGTTACCTAGCAACTGGGCAATCCATCAACAGTCTACATTTCGAATTCTTATTGGGAAGGTCCACAATTGGCAAGATTATCCTGCATACCTGCACTGTGCTATGGGAGACCCTTAAGGCTACTTTACACACTGCGATATCGGTCCCGATATCGCTAGTGTGGGTACCCGCCCCCATCTGTTGCGCGACACGGGCATATCGCTGCCCGTGCCGCACAACATCGCCCACAGCCGTCACACATACTTACCTGTCCGGCGACGTCACGGTGACCGGCGAACCGCCTCCTTTCTAAGGGGGCGGTCCGTGCGGCGTCACAGCGACGTCACTGAAACGTCACTGAACCGCCGCCCAATAGCAGCGGAGGGGCGGAGATGAGCGGGACGTAACATCCCGCCCACCTCCTTCCTTCCGCATAGCGGCCGGGAGGCAGGTAAGGGGAGCTTCCTCGTTCCTGCGGCGTCACACGCAGCGATGTGTGCTGCCGCAGGAACGAGGAACAACCTCGTTACTGCTGCAGTAACGAGATTTGAGAATGGACCCCCGTGTCGCCGATTAGCGATTTTGCACGTTTTTGCAACGATGCAAAATCGCTTATCGGTGTCACACGCAACGGCATCGCTAATGCAGCCGGATGTGCGTCACAAATTCCGTGACCCCAACGACTCCGCATTAGCGATGTCGTAGCGTGTAAAGCCCGCTTTAGGCATCATGTCATGCAGCTGCCTTCAACACAGGAATGGATGCACATTTCAGATGAATTTTTGGAGAAAACAGCTTTCCCTAATTGTATTGGCGCCATTGACGGAAAGCACATTAGAGTGAAGAAACCACCGAACTCTGCATCAAGATATTTTAATTATCATAAGTTTTTTTCTGTAGTTATTTTGGCCATGGTAGATACAAACTACTGCTTTTTATTTGCTGATATTGGGGCCTATGGCAGTGCCTCTAGATGCACACATTTTCAGAAGCTCACGTTTAGCAAGACGATTAATGTCTGATAGTTTAAGTTTCCCTGCACCAAGACCATTGCCTGGTACTAATGGCCCTATTGTTCCTTTTGTAATGGTTGCAGATCAGGGGTTTGCATTGTCTAGGCATTTGATGCGTCCATATCCCAGAAGGGGGCTGGACAGATCAAAAGCCCTATTTAATAGCAAATTGGCCAGAGCACGTTGCTATGTTGAACGTGCCTTTGGCATTTTGGCCTCAAGATGGCGCATTTATCAAACCACCATCCAACTCCAACCAACCACCGTCAAGGCTGTCATTAAAGCTACTGTAGTGTTACATAATTACTGTAGATTACATGAAAGCAATGACGAAGACATTGAGGAGTTGCCAGCTTTAAATGCACCATTTGTAGAGAATGGTAGTGTTAGAACCACTGTGTCCACTTCTGGTCTACAAGTGAGGAATCAGTTTAAAGATTATTTTAGTTTAAATCGCCATAGTCATGTATAATTTTGACATTGTTATAGTTTTTATCACTTGGTTACATAAGCACAAACACATATGTAATACAACAGAGAAAATGACCATACATAGGTATAATTTGTGTTATTTTGGTGGTTGGTTGTGTTTGTGGTCCCCATAAGCTATTGTGATATAACTATATTGCTAGAAAATCTGGAATTTTTGTTATTCTAAAAACAGTACTACTGAATGTACATGACTAATAAAAATATGGCAAATTGTTTTTGAAAAATTTAGTCCAGAATTATTATTTTACGTATGTTATCTTTTGCAATACACCCTGTATTTTTTTGTTTTGTTTTGATCAATTTTGTCAGGGACATTAGCCCATACAAAACACCATACTTTATTATGCAATAATGTCACGCAAACATAATTTTTTGACACTATTGGAATACAAATATGGGACTAGACCATATGCAGATACTGCATAGTGGCTGGATTTTTAATAATAAAAGGTGTCTGAATGTTAGTGTAGTAGTTTATGTGCGTGCATTTTTTCCCTAAACCCAGTTTATTCTAATGGATGGTCCAAACAACATGTCCAGAGCAAGGCATCATTCTAACAGGCAGGTAATGTTTTTGAAGTGATAGAGTAATTTCTATTGATTTTTTGGGAAGTAAAACACAAATATGACCACATGCATATAGAGTAAGTAATGTGTTACATTTTGATATGTTTTCCCACCAGCAATACCCTAGAAAACATACCAAAAAGTAAAATAATACATACAATATCACATTATGATTCAACTAAATCCTCTAGGCTAGTGATGCTTTCCTGTGTAGTCTCCATTGCATTGACATCTACAGAATATGTTTGCTGCACAACAGTAGATGTTGTAGTGAGTGACTGATCAGTGTTTCCACTAGTAACAGTTGTTGTACTTGGATCAAATAATGATGCAGTTGTTTGAGCAGATGGAAGACCAAGTGTAGGTGGTACATATTGATGTGTTGGAAGAGGCTGAGTATGTGTGTATGTGAAGTTAGTTGGGTAAGTCTGTTGTTGAACGTACTGTTGTGGATTATTAGGAACATGGTATGCTGTTGGTTGTTGAAACATTTGAGGTAGTCTATGAACATTACTAACAATACTAGGATAGTTAAAAGAGGTTTGCATTGGTGTCTGTTGGGGTACTTGTGGGACAAATGATGGCTGTTGAGATGGCCTTTTTGTAATTAATGTACTTGTTTGGTGTGGGACAACTGTTAGCATAATTTGTACATCAGTTACCATAGAAGAAGATGGACACTGTATATGTGTTTGTTGCACTACAGGATTAAGTTGAAATGTTCCTCTGTTTGGGTTTCCACAGTTTGTTGAGTTGTGTTTGTGTGTGGGCCACGTGGATTGGCTCTCCATTGTTCTATCACTTCAAAACAATATATGGGTTCTGGCTCACGTTGGGTAGCAGATATTAGTGTTATTAAGGACGCCCTCAATCTGTCCTGCCTATCAGGTGCAACCAATGCAAGAGAGGGAGAAAGGGAGTGGCAAAATCTCTCTCCATCACTCTCTGGTATCAGTGAATTCATCATGTGAATAATTCTAGTATCAATGATATCTGGCAGGGAACGTAAATCTTCATAACGCCTATGTCGGCGTCCATGGATAGATTGGGCTACTGTGCGCATGGTATTAGTTGATATTCTTGACTGTGTGCCTGCATGTTGCTGTGGACTACTCTCTGCAAGAACTGGTGAAGGGCCACTTTGTTGCCCTGTAGACTGGCCTGCAATTATATTAGTGGATTGACTTGTGCCCAAACCCAAATCAGAGGACATTTCTTCTGCGTCTGGCTGGCTGGTGTTGGGGATTGGTGGAGGTTGATATGAGGTAGGCTCCATCTCGGAAGCAGAGGTCGCTGTTAATACTGCTGACTGGGCTTCCTCACTATCTTCAAGATTATCCTCTGTACTTTTGATGAAATAAAAAAAAAAAAAATTAATGTGTGCATTTAAAAAAAACACACCATGTGATGTAACGGTTTAAACTTACTTTGGTACTTCCATAATGGGCATAAGGAAGCTCAGTTTTTCATAATGGACATATTTTTTCTTTTTTGCTGCGGCAGCTGTGGTGGCCACCGGGTTATATTCTCTTCTGAACTGGTCACGTGCTGAGCGCCATTGCCGTTTTACAAGATCCACTGTTAAAAAAAAAATAAATTGTAAAATAAGGTCACAAATTCTAACAATTAAAGATTTAAAAAATAAGACATTAGTCTTGTATTGCAGCAATTGTAAAAAATTGGAACACACATCCTTGTGTATGAAAACAACAACCCACAACACTCATATAGTGACATAATAACACAATAAGCATGAGAAAGAAAACAAGTTCACCAATAAAAATCTTAAACCACTGTATAATCATTTATCTCCTTGTAAATTACCAAAAAAAAAACCAAAAAAAAAACATCAGTAAGCCATGAGAAACAAAATGACAACAAACCCATGAAATGCCATATGTTCCACAAAGATTTCCCATTATACACTACATATTACTGTTACCATTCCAGACATGGTGACACCAATGAACATGCATAATAAACCAAACATAGAAATACAACTCAAAATGTATAGACATTTCACAGCACATTTGCAATAGAAAAAGCACAAAAAAGCAAACCAAAAAAAAACCCAAACATGTTTAATAGTGGCTTGACCACCCTGAAATGCCTTTTGTACATGCATAAAATGCTTTGCAGGCCACATAAATGTGGCGCCCTGGACAAGCCAGGGGCCACAGAGAACAACATCAACACACCCCACACTCCCAGCAGGCACACCGAGGTCAAACACGAAACCCTTGTTGCCTTCCTCCAGGGGCTGATGTCCACACCAGGGGGTGGGCCAGGAGGTTGGTCCCGCCCACCGAGGAGTTCACAGTCCTGGAGGCGGGAAAACAGACAGATTAGTTTTGGAGGTGAAAGTGGAAGGAGGAGAAGTGGTAGTGGAGCAACTAACTGACAGCGTCCGGGTGTGTGGCCCGGGCGAGACAACAAGGTTGGCAGACGGTGGTGACCGTCTGCAGGAGTGGCTGATTGGAGTCTACCGTAAGGACCGTGGACGGGCGGTGGCCCGGCGGTACCGGACCGGTACGCAAAGAGAAGCCAGCACCATCTGTCAGGGGCTTACGGACCCCGGCAAAGCTAGGAGTCGCCGTGAATTTGCCAAATTCGTTAGTGAAGGGAACCTCCTGGGTTTCCCAACAGCCAAGTCCCGACAGAAGGCAACAGTCCAACCAAGTGAGGGAGACACCGCCACCGCCAAGGCAACCGTTTCTCAGGGCCAGCGCCTGCGGGCAAAAGGGGCTCCTCCAGCCCATATCCAAGCTGGGGAGTGGGTTACCGGTGGGAACCCATTGGAACCATCTACCGTACATAGGTGCAGGCAAAGGCAGTCACCATCAACCTGCCGGGAGAAACAACACCGCAGCCGTCTGTGGGACCCGTCCATCCAGCCGTGTGTTTTACCGAGAACTGTGTCCTCATCATTGGCTGAGTGAGTACCACCGTGCCGTGCAGCACAGCGCTGCCCCCGCGACCCTGCACCTCGCCAGGCCCCGTAACCTGCCTGCCATCCATCCCTACCTCATCACCGGGCCCCGGGACAACCAACACCCTACCCACGGAGGGGAGAAATAACAACCAAGCTGCTCCCTGTCACCGCTCCTGGGATCCCCGTCTAGAGCAGCGGTGGTGTCACCAATATCACCACAACCGTGGGTGGCGTCGCGGACAATAACCAAAACCCCCACAATCAAAATCCCCTTTTCACTCACGGGCAAGGAACGCCGCTCGAGTCCCCGGGATCCGGCCCACCGCTCGAGCCACCACCGAGCAGCGGCACCAGCAGCAGCCGGACCCGAGCAGTGGGAGAGCGCAGCGTCCCCTCCTCCGCCCGCGACAACTTGGCGTCACGAACAGGATCCTACCGCTCTGCCGTCTGGTAGAGGTGCGCCTTGTTACCGCCGGATGTGTCCGGCCGGAAAATTTGAGAAGCCGCCATCTTGGGCGCGAAGAATTCCCGCTCGAGCGTCTCCTCGAGTAGTGGAGGCGCGAAGGCCAAAACCCCGCCCCTGTAGAGGAGGAGCCGGAAAGAGGCTAAGGGGGATGAAATGGCGACTGGTCGCATGTGAGCGCGACTATACGAACAGGGACGCCGAGACCCCACGATCCGCTAACCCCTGCAAAGAATGTCCGTTCCACCCAGCTATGCGGAGGCTACCGAGCCAGTGCCCGGAACAGCGGCATGGCTGAGGGCCCGAACGGCAGGGATCTGCCGACACTACCGGAGGCAGATATGTAGGCTGATGGAGCAGTTGACCGCGGAGGTGGAGGAGGTAGCTGCGGTCGCCCGGGTGTACGGAATGGAAGCAATGATGGAGGAGCTGGTGAGTGACCCACGCCCCTGTGTCCCTGAGGGACCGGCCACTGCGGCTGGGGGACCCGGTCTACCCCTGGCCCCCATGTTGCCCCCGTATTCCCCGCCCGTGTACCCTGCTGATGCTGGTCCGTCTGGCATACATCCCCTCGTAACGGTAGCCGGAAGAGTGGCAAGCCCGGAGACTGCGGCAGCTGGCGGCAACCCGCCTGGCGCAGGGTCGGATGATAGTGACTCCGGTCCTGACACAGAGCCTGTTTCGGAGGAGGACGAAGGAGTCATCGCCCTGGATGGCATGGAGGCCACTTACATCCCCCGGAGCGGAAATAACGGCTACCGGGCGGCCCTTCCCCGTCGCGCCTGTTATGCGCTGGAGGGGCTGGTACCTGTGTTCTTCCACCCAGGGCTGGCGGAGGATGATGAAAGTGCGCAGTGAAGTCGGCGGTCCCCCGCCTAAAAGTTGTCCCCGTTGGGACCACCAGCTGTGTGTGTTAAAAGTACCGTTTGAAAGTTAGATGAATGATAAGTAAATAATCTATTGATGAAGTTCACCTGATTTGCTGCTGATTTGAAGCGGTCGTTGCCGGCAACTGGTCCCCGTTGGGACCCCCTTCACCATTTTGCATAAGGAACTCCTTATGAACAGGCCCGAGAACTAGCAGGGCAACCACAAACTAGTGGCATGTAAATAATGTTGTTGTGGCTATACCGTGACCGACTCCGGAGAGGCAGATTGGAGGAAGGGCCCGCAGTGGAGCAGGCTGGGGCCCAGTCACCACCGGAACCGGTGGCGATCCTTTGGGGGTTTCAGGGGTTCCCCATGGACGTGGGTCCCCTGGAAAGGACAGAACCCGCTCGGGCAACTTGTGCAGGACTGGGGTCAAGGGGTGCTGCCTGTTTGCTTAGGGGCAGCATCAGGGCCAGGTTGCTTGGGTGGGAGAGAGCGGAAGCCGTAACCGTTACGCAACGTTTAAGCAAGAGTACCTCTCGATGTGGGAAGATGTTATTATAAATGTAATCTGTTTTACCGTTTAACCGTTTCATATTTTTCAGTTTGTGAAAATAAAACCGGTGATAGACGGGCAGCCCGCGGACAGTCTGCATTTAACTAAGGGGGAATGTGGCGCCCTGGACAAGCCAGGGGCCACAGAGAACAACATCAACACACCCCACACTCCCAGCAGGCACACCGAGGTCAAACATGAAACCCTTGTTGCCTTCCTCCAGGGGCTGATGTCCACACCAGGGGGTGGGCCAGGCGGTTGGTCCCGCCCACCGAGGAGTTCACAGTCCTGGAGGCGGGAAAAGAGACAGAATAGTTTTGGAGGTGAAAGTGGAAGGAGGAGAAGTGGTAGTGGAGCAACTAACTGACAGCGTCCGGGTGTGTGGCCCGGGCGAGACAGCAAGGTTGGCAGATGGTGGTGACCGTCTGCAGGAGTGGCTGATTGGAGTCTACCGTAAGGACCGTGGATGGGCGGTGGCCCGGCGGTACCGTACCGGTACGCAAAGAGAAGCCAGCACCATCTGGCAGGGGCTTACGGACCCCGGCAAGGCTAGGAGTCGCCGTGAATTTGCCAAATTCGTTAGTGAAGGGAACTCCTGGGTTTCCCAACAGCCAAGTCCCGACAGAAGGCAACAGTCCAACCAAGTGAGGGAGACACCGCCACCGCCAAGGCAACCGTTTCTCAGGGCCAGCGCCTGCGGGCAAAAGGAGCTCCTCCAGCCCATATCCAAGCTGGGGAGCGGGTTACCGGTGGGAACCCATTGGAACCATCTACCGTACATAGGTGCAGGGAAAGGCAGTCGCCATCAACCTGCCGGGAGAAACAACACCGCAGCCGTCTGTGGGACCCGTCCATCCAGCCGTGTGTTTTACCGAGAACTGTGTCCTCATCATTGGCTGAGTGAGTACCACCGTGCCGTGCGGCACAGCGCTGCCCCCGCGACCCTGCACCTCGCCAGGCCCCGTAACCTGCCTGCCATCCATCCCTACCCCATCACCGGGACCCGGGACAACCAACCCCCTACCCACGGAGGGGAGAAATAACAACCAAGCTGCTCCCTGTCACTGCTTCCGGGATCCCCGTCCAGAGCAGCGGTGGTGTCACCAATATCACCACAACCGTGGGTGGCGTCACGGACAATAACCAAAACCCCCACAATCAAAATCCCCTTTTCACTCACGGGCGAGGAACGCCGCTTGAGTCCCCGGGATCCGGCCCACCGCTCGAGCCACCACCGAGCAGCGGCACCAGCAGCAGCCGGACCCGTGAAGTGGGAGAGCGCAACGTCCCCTCCTCCGCCCGCGACATATACACATGCTGACATTACTAGTAAACTGCAATGAATACTTCAAAAGGCCAATAAAATACACTCTCCTGTTTGTGAGTCTCCAGTGTAGCTCAAAATGAGTCAGGCCCATTAATACATGCAAAACAAACTATACAAATATGGATCTAATCTGCCTACAGAATGAGCACATGTAGGTAAAGACAGAAGCAATGCAAATATCTATACTCACCATACCTATTTTTCTTTCCAGGGGTACATTGAGACCATCCATTCCTAGGGTAGACTATCTCTGCCACAGACATCCATGCTCGTTCCACCATTAACCTGTCATGGTAGCCATCAACACGTGTGTCCCACAGCTCTGGATGCCTCTCCACTTCTCCAATCAGCCTCTCTGTATCGATTCTGGGCGCCATGCTCAGTACCTGTGTTGTTCTCTGTGCTCAAAGTTCCCCTGCAGTGAGAGGACAGGTGCCCAGCTGCTGTCTGGCGTGCAAATGAGACAGGAAATGTATGTTTGGCGCCAGAATTAATGGCCTACAATTGACCTAATAGATTGGTAACAAGTGTTTCAGATTTTGTGATGAAAAACGTACACGGACGATACGTGCTGAACACGGACATACTCCGTGTGCGGTCCGTGCAGGCACGGACCCATAGACTAAAGCGGGTCCGTGCCTGCGTGCTGCCGGCAAAAAACGGACATGTCGTCCATGTAAAAAAGCGCACACACGTACTTATGACACGGACACACAATCCGTGTGATTTTACGTGCGTGTGCCATCTACCATTGATTAACATGGGTCTCCGTGTGTACGAGTCTCCGGTACGTGCAAATACGCACCGCACACGTACAAAAAAAACGGATGTGTGTTGCGGGTCTCACTGGTGGTAGTACAGTATATGATCAAATATGATCTATTCTTGCTGTAACATTAATTACATCCCCATACACTAAGCTACAATAGATGTTTCAGTGAGTTTGGCTTTTAAAACGGATGCAGTCAGTGGACCAGGTAGGTTCACTTTAACAACTTCAGACACCAATAGTTTAAAGTGCCTTGAGAAAGTATTCGCCCCCTTGAATTTTTCAACCTTTTCCCACATTTCAGTCTTCAAACATAAAGATAAAAATGTTAATGTTCTGGTGAAGAATCAACAACAAATGGGACACAATTGTGAAGTTGAATGAAATTTATTGCTTATTTTAAACTTTTTTAAAAAATAAATAACTGAAAAGTGGGGCGTGCAATATTATCATCCAGGTCCTGGGGCCTATGTGGTCCCAAAAGTCCTTTTGGCTTATATGAAAAGACCAATGCAATAATTGGGAGGCCCCGTTCGAGCTTTTGCATTGGGGCCAATGAGCTTCAATTTACACCACAGATTTGACCAGAGGAGGGTATATCTTTGGGCATGTGCAGCAACACAGAGGCCCAAGAGGTTGGGGGCCCATATTTATGTGATGCCCTGGCCTATCAGATCGTCACAGGGTATTGTTCAATCTGTCCTTCTGTGCAATATCCACCTCCTCCTTGGTTACGGATCCCTAACCAAAGGTGTTGCTGTCGCGGGCGGGGAGGAGGGTGTCAGCACACCGCGCTCACCCCTTCTGCTCGGGTCCGGCAGCGGCTCAGTGGTGGCTCGAGCGGTGGACCGGATCCCGGGGTTTCTCGAGCGACACTCCTCGCCCGTGAGTGAAAGGGGTTTGTTGGGTGTTGGGATAATGTCCGTGACGCCACCCACGGTTGTGGTGATGTGTAGCACCACCGCTGCTCAATGCGGGGATCCCGGGGATGGTGATGGGGAGCAGCCAGGTGTTGTGTTGCCCCTCCGTGGGTAGGGATTGGTGATCCCGGGGCCCGGTGATGGCTTGGGAGGTGCAGGGCTTGGTGGGCGCAGGGACGCGGGGGCAGCGCTGTGCCTTGCGGCACTGTGGTACTCACTCAGCCTGAGACTTGGACACAGTTTGTACGGTAAACCAAACGGCTGGTAGGACGGTCCCACAGACGGCTGCTTTGCTTTCCCGGTAGGTGACGGTGATGTCCCTCTTCCTTGCACCTGTATGTACGGATGGTTGCGATGGGTCCCCACCGGTAACCCGCTCCCCGGCTTCAAGCTGGGCCGGAGGAGCACTACACTTTGCCCGCAGGCGCTGGCCCTCAGAGACTGGTGCCCTGGCGGTGGCGGTGCCTCGGTTGTACGGGTTGGGCTGTTGCCTTCAATCGGGACTTGGTTGTTGGGGGAATCTACGTCCCCTTCACTGACGGATTCGGCAAATTTGGCGACTCCTAGCCTTGCCGGGGTCCGAGAGGCCCCTGCCCTGGTGCTGACTGTCCTTCGGAACACTGTTCCAGACCACCGGGCACACAGCCAACGGGGTCCTTCCAGGAACTTCCAAACGGTCCCCCTCCAGACAGTCACCGCCGTCGCTGACCTTGCTGTTCTGGCCCTACACAAAGCTGGGCTCTCAGGCTTGCACACTCTCTGCTCTGTCACCACTTCTTGCTTTCCTCCTTTTCCACTTTGCTTTCCTTCACTTTCACTTCTCTGTTGTTTACTCTAGCCCTTCACTGGACTTCACTCTTTCCCTGCCCGGGGCTATCTGCCTGGTCTTCCCGCCTCCAGAGTTGTGAGCTCCTCGGTGGGCGGAGCCAACCGCCTGGCCCACCCCCTGGTGTGCATCATCAGACTCCTGGAGGAAGGCAACAAGGATTTTTGGTTCAGCTTAGGTGTGCCTACCTGGGATGTGGGGTGTGGTGGTGTGTGATCTGTGTCCCCTGGCTTGCCCAGGGCGACACATTCCCCCTTAGCAAAATGCAGACCGTCCGCGGGCTGCCGTCCTACACCGGTTTTATTTTTCTGAAAAAGGGGTAACAGGGTTAAACAAACAATAATAACATTTTTAATAACTTCTTCCCAAGACGGGAGGCACATTTACTTTTAACGTTGCAACGGTATACGGTTACGGTTTCCGCTCTCTCCCACCCAAGTAACCTGGCCCTGATGCTGCCCCTAAAAGCCAGGCAGCACCCCTTGACCCACAGTCCAGCACACGGTACCCGAGCGGGATCTGTCCTTCCCTCCAGAGGGTAGCCACCGGTTCCTTTGGTGGCTGGGCCCTGGCCTGCTCTGCTCAGGGCCCTCCCTCCAACCTGCCTCTCCGGAGGTGGCCTGCGGAAACGGTAATGGTACCCAACATATTTACAAGCCACTAACGTTTGTGGTTGCCCTGCAAAGTTCACGGGCTTGTCCATGGATAGTTCCCATGCATAACTTTTTTAAACGGTCCCCACGGGGACAACGGTGCCGGCTCCAGCCGGTTGCAAATCACAAAGATAATCTGGTTACTGTTCGGTAATCATCATCATTTTCATTTTTCTTCTTATCATTCAACTTGTAAACTTTTCAACACAAACAAGCAAGCAGGTGGTCCCAACGGGGACGGTGCTACGGGCATTCATTGCCCTACTCCGGTTCTTCAAGCGCTGGGGCTGCTGGCAAGGGGTAGAGGTCTGCGCTCGCTCGGGCCTCCGGGCCCCTCCTGAGGTTAACGTCCAGCGCAAACCACCCTCGCTCCCCAAAGTGCCGGGTATACTGCACAATGTCTCCCGGCATCAGGTTACGGCCGGGATGTTCTTCGGGCAGGTGAGCATGCACATCCCGCCGGGCTACAAACACTTCGGCCTCCAGGCCCGGCTCGTAGATGAACCCGTAGCCCCGGCGGACATCAAACCGCCTCACCTGTCCCTCGTACAGCGGTCCCCGGTCACGGAACGTCGCTTGCCGGAGATTCTCTTTCTCCCGGATTGCTCTGGCCACCAGCTCGGCCTTCTTCCGCTCCCTCTCGGCGATCTCCAGGCCCAGCGGTACCGGCTCCCTATCCCAATACGGCGCTGCCGCCAGCGCCGGCGCACGGGTCGGGCCCCGCGGGACATCCTGGACATTACCCACTGTCAGGACTACGGGTGGCATGTCCCACGGTGTCTTGGCCTTGGGCGCTGCTTTACAACAACAACCCGGCGCAACCTCAGCCGAGGTGTGGGGGATGGGCCTAGGGGCTTTCCGCTGCTGGGCCTTCGACCCGGAGCGGGTCATCGGCTCCGGCTCGGGGAGTTTCTCAGGGGATGCCTCCGGTTCGGTCTTCGGAGTCTTCCACGGCAACACCGCTGACTTGCTGCGGGCTCCGGCTACAGGTTGGCCCGCTTGGGCGGGGACGCTGGGTACTGCTACCGGTTGCGGTGGTAGCAGGCCTAGTGGCGGGGTCACGGCCTCCGGGACGGGTGGCGAGGGAGGCAGCGAAGGGAGAGGGCTTGGACCGGGCCCCGCAGCCGCGATGACCGGCCCTTCCTGGGCATCGGGACGTGGGTCACTCACCCTCCCTTTCTCCGCTTCCTCCTCGCGTCTCCGCACGGTGGCTACAACGTCCGCCATGTCGGCCTCCCACTCCTCCATGAGGAGCTGCATCTTTACCTGCAGCCGTTGGTAGAGCTGCGCGGTCCGGATCTCCACCCACGCCGCGGTTCCAGGCGCGGGGGGTACGGTGTCGCGGGACGGCATCCACATGATGGCTTTCTCTCTTTCTTCCAGGAACGGGATGTTTGCAGAGTCCTGGCGTCCCTGCTTTTATAGCCGCAGCTACATGAGTCCAGCCGCCATCGCGTCCCCCTTAGCTCTTTCCGGCCCCTCCCCTCTCGGGGCGGGGTTTTGGCCTTCGCGCCTCTACTGCTCGAGAAGACGCTCGAGCGGGAACTTTTCGCGCCAAAGATGGCGGCTTCTGAAATTTTTCTGCCGGGTACCTCCGGCGGTAACAAGGCGCACCTCTACCAGACGGCAGAGCGGTAAGATCCTGTTCGTGACGCCAAGTTGTCGCGGGCGGGGAGGAGGGTGTCAGCACACCGCGCTCACCCCTTCTGCTCGGGTCCGGCAGCGGCTCAGTGGTGGCTCGAGCGGTGGACCGGATCCCGGGGTTTCTCGAGCGACACTCCTCGCCCGTGAGTGAAAGGGGTTTGTTGGGTGTTGGGATAATGTCCGTGACGCCACCCACGGTTGTGGTGATGTGTAGCACCACCGCTGCTCAATGCGGGGATCCCGGGGATGGTGATGGGGAGCAGCCAGGTGTTGTGTTGCCCCTCCGTGGGTAGGGGTTGGTGATCCCGGGGCCCGGTGATGGCTTGGGAGGTGCAGGGCTTGGTGGGCGCAGGGACGCGGGGGCAGCGCTGTGCCTTGCGGCACTGTGGTACTCACTCAGCCTGAGACTTGGACACAGTTTGTACGGTAAACCAAACGGCTGGTAGGACGGTCCCACAGACGGCTGCTTTGCTTTCCCGGTAGGTGACGGTGATGTCCCTCTTCCTTGCACCTGTATGTACGGATGGTTGCGATGGGTCCCCACCGGTAACCCGCTCCCCGGCTTCAAGCTGGGCCGGAGGAGCACTACACTTTGCCCGCAGGCGCTGGCCCTCAGAGACTGGTGCCCTGGCGGTGGCGGTGCCTCGGTTGTACGGGTTGGGCTGTTGCCTTCAATCGGGACTTGGTTGTTGGGGGAATCTACGTCCCCTTCACTGACGGATTCGGCAAATTTGGCGACTCCTAGCCTTGCCGGGGTCCGAGAGGCCCCTGCCCTGGTGCTGACTGTCCTTCGGAACACTGTTCCAGACCACCGGGCACACAGCCAACGGGGTCCTTCCAGGAACTTCCAAATGGTCCCCCTCCAGACAGTCACCGCCGTCGCTGACCTTGCTGTTCTGGCCCTACACAAAGCTGGGCTCTCAGGCTTGCACACTCTCTGCTCTGTCACCACTTCTTGCTTTCCTCCTTTTCCACTTTGCTTTCCTTCACTTTCACTTCTCTGTTGTTTACTCTAGCCCTTCACTGGACTTCACTCTTCCCCTGCCCGGAGCTATCTGCCTGGTCTTCCCGCCTCCAGAGTTGTGAGCTCCTCGGTGGGCGGAGCCAACCGCCTGGCCCACCCCCTGGTGTGCATCATCAGACTCCTGGAGGAAGGCAACAAGGATTTTTGGTTCAGCTTAGGTGTGCCTACCTGGGATGTGGGGTGTGGTGGTGTGTGATCTGTGTCCCCTGGCTTGCCCAGGGCGACACATTGCCAAAACCAGCTAATCAAAATCCTAGGAACACTCTGCACCACACCCACCAGACACACCAGTGTCCGGCCTTAGTGGAATAGGGTCGGCGTGTCAAGAGAGGAGAATGGAATTTTGGAGGTGAAAGAGAGAGGAGGTCAGGAGCTGGGCTTCTTGGAAGTACTAGCTAGCAGACGTTGGTCTGGGCCTGGTAGGAGCTGGACCCCTGGTCTCAGGAAATCATGACAATGGGCACGGCATTGTCGTGGAGGACAGCCGGCGGCCTTGTACCATCACCGGGCAGGGACCAGGGCACGACGGGGTACGTGGACCGTAGGTCAGTGAGTAGCTTCAGGCAACCTGACAATTCACCCGACGAGAACGGAGCCTTCAAGATCCGCTCTCCACACGCTCCAAAATCGGGGTACTAGCGCAACGAGGGGGATAGAACTTTCCATACATACGGTCCAGGAAATCCCACGCGTGAACCCTGAGAGCAAGCTCCCTCAGTTAGCCATACTGGGGAGTGGGACCCGATTAGTTTCAAGCTATAGAGACCAACTAGAAGAGAACAAGATGCCAAGGGAAAGGTCACAGATCAACAGGCAACACCAGCAGAAACGGGACCCAAACGTGCTCCCCCTCAGCGGCAGCGGTGTCCAGAACTTTGGTTTACTAAGTTGTCGGTGTCAGCTTCATGGACTGAGTGAGTACACAAGTGACCCCTACCTCCCCAAAGGCACGTCCCTCCACCATCATCGAGTCCTGGAGCATTCCCCATACCCGTGGAGGGGTTAAACACCTGGCTGCCCACTCCATCGCCACCAGGTACTCCCAGCTGCAGCGGTGGTACTCCACCTTACCATACACCACGGGTGGCGTCACGAACTCTCAATACATCATCCCCTGTAAATACCCCCCTTCATTCAAGTGGCCGCACGACCTCCCGGGTCCGGACGCCCCTCAAGCCACTCCGGATCCGAGCAGTTCGCTTGTTGACACGGGGGCGGCACACCTCCCTCCAAAGCATGTGGAATTGTGTGTTTTGGTGAATTATTCGACTGAAAAGGGCCCATATACCGTTCTTACATATGGGGCACTCTTCTATCTGTATCCACCAGTGGATTAGACACCTTGGGCTCCTAGTAGCATCGTCTGCCACCATTGCTGCTAATGTCCCATAGTTGCCACACATTATATCATTGCTGTAATATGATACGTGCATTTACTATATGGACGATTTACTCTCGAATCTTCAGACACTGAACATTTCCCTGAGTCTCTTGTTCCTTGTGGCAGAGCTGTAATTATGCATGTGTGAGACTTCTTAGTTTCTATGGTAACCTAGGTACCACGCTGATTCCCTTGCCAACACCCATTACCACACCCTGCACAGAAGCTTTCTGTCTGGTTTACAGGGCCCGGCGTCCAAACACTTTGTTTTCTGTAACTTTCTGTGGGCGGCTTGTAGTCTGTAGTGAAATCATCATCTCTGTATCCACAGGTATCACTGCTATGAGTCATACATGTACTGACTGCCAGGCAGGTAATCCA
The DNA here is from genome assembly GCF_048569485.1 of Anomaloglossus baeobatrachus. Lineage (NCBI taxonomy): Eukaryota > Metazoa > Chordata > Amphibia > Anura > Aromobatidae > Anomaloglossus > Anomaloglossus baeobatrachus. Next base: position 619,829,161 of record NC_134355.1, read on the forward strand.
GCACCATTCGGATGAGGCGGAATGGAAGAAGAAGGAAAATCTGACCTTATTCTATCAAGTTACAGCAAGACGCTTTGGCGGCCTGGCTCTTATTGTGGAGACCATTTATTGGCAATGATCCATGGGAAAAACATGCAAATTAGTTCCAACGTGGATGGAAAGAAAACTGTCTTGCTAGTGCCACCTAACTGGAGGAAGCTATCGTGGAAGTCAATGTCCACTGTTTTAACTAGCCTTGAAATATGTCTCGAGATATTAGCCAAGGTCAGACATTGACAGGATGGCTACCTCCGATAGCTGGGCTATATGTATATTTAAATCTTACTTGGCAGCATAGAAGATTTTTACAGGGGTTGTATCAAGACGAGCAATCAGCATAGATTTTGCTCCTTAAACCACTAAACCATTTGTACACAGCCACAAACCTGGCACTGATTGTCCACAATTTCACTGCAGCCACAGATCTGCCGCAGATTTATCTCTGTGTGTAAAGTGGCCTTTAGGTTCTGTTCACACTTATCTTATGCTTTCTGTTCATAAGAGACCCCATTGACTTACAATGCATGCCTTGGTCATGATTTAGTGCAGGCCTCCAAAAAGGGAGCAAGTTTATTTAAAGTTGTCCAGTTAAAGGGAACCTGTCACCAGTTTTTTCACTACTGAACTAAAAGTAGCACCTTCTGCAGCTCCTGTGCTGCATTTGTGGCGCCCCTGACCTGGTCAGGCACCACTGAGTACTGCACCCATGCTGGGGCAGTACTTCCAGGTAATCCTGAAGGCTGGAATAGGGTGTGTACGCACAGACATATAGCAACCAGGTCTCCCACACCTTGAGAGGGGACCCTTGGGCAGACCCAAGAGGGGGCTTGCCTCCACATCTCATCAAGGGGTGTAGTGGAGGGGCTGGGAACTAAGGTTGCAGCATCTGTCAGGAAAGTAGGAGGAGAGCCAGTCTGATAGCAGTGAACGCGGTTGCTAAGAGACGCAGGCGCGCGCACACGCGAGTCAGACCCTGCACGTGAAGTAGCCGTTAGCGGAGGAGAACGGTCACCAGCTAGTTAGTCAGAAAGACGCTGAGAGAGTCAGTCGGTCGAGTACGGGGACTTCTGGTGACTAGGCACGCACGGGGAACAGGTCCCTAGAGTAGATGTCCATTTATTGATCTGCGAAACCTGCCGGTGCGGGGAACTATAAGTCCCTCACCAACCATCTAGAGTCCGAGCCTCAGCAGCAACGAGAGGGCCCATAAGGAGGATCGAGCCTGGAGCCATCTTCCTTGGTCCACGCTGCCTGCAAACGGGCCAAAAAGGGGAGAAAAGGCAGTAGCGACTTTCCTGGATGAATCTCACGGTACTTCAAGTCAGAGGTTATCCGAAACAAGAAGTGCTAGGAAGGCGAGTTAACGGTTACCCTTAGACCGGCCTAAAGGATACCTGGTTTCTCCTGGTTTAATCTCAGCATCGCCCGGGTACCTCACAAAACATCTGAAAGTGAGTAAAAACCAGTTGAAAGACTTTCCGGACTGAGACTGAGTTATTCTGGGACGTGTTGTTCTACACACCCGAGCCCCTGGGGCCAGCCTCACTCACGGGAGGCCACACCATCCGACTGCAGACTCCATCAGCCCCAGACGCTTGTTAAACCTGCAGTGGTGGTCACCCATAACCCTGACCGCAAACAGTGAGTGGCGTCACGACTCCTATATATATTATATATATCTATATATCTATATCTATATCTATATCTAATCTATATCTAATCTATATCTAATCTATATATATATATATATATATATAGATATATATCTATATATATATATATATATAACCGACATACCTGTTGCCAGAGATAACCAAGTGAAGACCCTGTGGCGTCCTTGAGGGTGGAGTGATGTCCCTGGGGTGACTGCTACAGGTGGGCGACACACATTCTATGAAGGTGCACCTTGTTCCCTGAATCCCCTTCCAGACCCCATAAATACTTTTAGAAAATCTGCAGCCACGTATGTAAATGAACCGTTCTGGTAGGATGGGCGTCCTTTTCTTGGTCAGATGGGCGTCCTCTTTTTCGGCTTCTGCCCCTCCTTTTGGCACTGAAGACGCCTCCATCATCATCCATGTACTGGTCGAAATCGCGTGCCATCGCAGTCATTCCCAGCTCGCGCAGGCGCACTTCGCTCTGCCCCATTGCAGCCAGAGCCAAAAACATAAGTGCGCTTGCGTGAGCCGAGGAGCTCTCTGCGCAGACGCGAGATTGTGAGAAAGAAAAAGGACGCCCATCCGACCACAGCGGTTCATTTACATACGTGGCGACAGATATTTGTGGGGTTTGCAAGGGGAGTCAGGGAACAAGGTGCACCTTCATAAAAGGCAGCCCAGAACGTGCTACTTTTGGTTTAACACTCAAAAAAACTGGTGACAGGTTCCTTTTAAAACAAGTTATCACCTATCCGTAGGTGGGTGTCCGACTGCTAGAGCCTACACTGATTGACAGAATAGGAGTGGCAGTATGTTGCATTCATTCTTTATGTGGCTGTTGAGCTGAGTGCTTTTTCCAGCAGCCCCATAGAGAAAAATGGAATGGCAGTCGTGCATCTGTTCCGCCCGGTGTTAGTCGGGCTGCTCGGATCCAGGATCGTCGTGGCTCGAGGGGTTCGGATCTGGCTTGGTGGACACTTTGATCTGTAAAAGTGGGATATTTACAGGGGAAAAGTTTGTGACGCCACCTGCGGGTTGTGGTAATGGGAGTACCGCCACTGCTGGAAGGAGTACCGGGGCAGATGGTATGAAGCAGCAAGGTGTCAGTCTCTCCGCAGGTAGGGAAGGCCCCGGGCTAAGGGTGTTGGTAGATTTGGGAAGACAGGGTGCAGGGGAACAGGGTACTCACTGTGGGTAGTCGTGGTGTTGGATGAGGTTTAGAAAGGAGACACACACACACACTGTAGGTAAACCAAAGTCTCTGCCGCTGTCGGGAGCCCGTCCAAGTACTCGGTCCCGCCGGTGTCACTTGATTTGCAGCCTGCCTCCGTGCACAATTTGTTTTCTGTTGGTGGTCACCGTGGCTTGAAGCTGTTGGGGGCCCTGCTCACAATGTGTAGTGTAGCTGTGACCTTGAGTACTGGCACTTGGGACTTCAGTAGGTCGCTATATCTGGAAAAACCCTTTCCCCCTCGTTGTGCTGATGCCCTCAACCTCTGAGCTCATAGGGAAGTCCTTGAAGATCCTCTCCCTTTCAGGTGAATTGTCAGGATGGTGAATCGACTCCTGACCTAGGGTCCTGTACCCCGTCGTGCTCAGTACCGGTCAGTTCTGTTGGGCCCTTCTCGTGCCGACAGTCCTCCAAGACTACGTCCATAACACCCTTGTCCAATGTCCCTGCAACCGGTCCCCGACTCCTCTGGACCCGAATCACTGCTTGCGACCCAATCAGTTACCCTAGCTCCCCAGGAGCTCACTCTCCCAGCATCTCACTCTCCAGAGCCTACTTCGCTCCTCCCTCTCCCTCTCACAGTCTGCTCAGTTCCCAAGTGGCTGGCCCATTTTCCAGCTAGTCCAACTACATGATGTGTCTGGCAGTGACTGATGTGAGGTGATTGGGTTTTGTGGTGCAGATGGCAGTGACACCGGTTTCTTGGGCACCTGGAACCATGGGGGTTGGGCCCTGCACCCTGGGTAAGGATGCAGTTCCCTGTGGCACCCTGATGTATTATGGGGTGCCACACATCTAACTTGCTGTAAGGAGGTGGACTGGTTACTGACACATTCCTTTCCCTGAAGACATCAATCGCGTTGTTGTAATGTCATGTGAATTGTGTCAAGTTTCTTTGTAAATAATGTGATGTGTGAATTGTGATGTAATGTGTAATGCGCAGCAAGAATATATGAAATAAGGTAATATATTATAATGTTTTCATGTGTATTGTATAGCAGTACTATAGGTGGTGTAATGCCTGCCTGGAACCACAGTCTCAGAATGGCTGTCACGGACAGGCTAAAGCTGGGTTTACACACTGCAACATCGCAAAGGACACCGCTGTAACGTCACCGGTTTGGTGACGCAATAGCGACCTCCCTAAGTCTCTGCTAAATCTCTGGTGAGCGTTCAAACCGGCAAACCTGGCCAACAACTTACCAGCGATCCGGACGTGCAGAGCGACCTAGCTGGTTGTTGGGGACGTTGATAAGCAGCCTTTTGAAAGGGAAGTTGCTAACAAAGTCGCTGAAAAGGATTCACACACTGAAACTTCATGCTGCACAGCGGGAAACAAAGGACCTAGGAATGGTCCTGAACGACTTGTAGCGATCAGCAACTTCCAGCAACTTCACAGCAGGGGCCGGGTCGCTGATAGGTTTCACACACTGCAACATCGCAAACAACATCGCTATTGCGTCACAAAACCGGTGATGTTACAGCGATGTCGTTTGAGATGTTGCAGTGTGTAAACCCAGCTTAAAGGAAAGCCGCCCTCTAAGCAGTATCTTGAGAACCCTGAAACCCTTTAACTCCTATACAGGGATTTGAAATTACTACAGGGCCCCGGAGATCACTACCTGTGGAAGGTTGAGTCCAAGAAGACTAGTCGACAGGCAGGGTAAAACCAGGAGATACAGAAAAGGGACAAATTCGACATACAAGGGCGTAGTCAGGAAATCAGGCGAAGGTCAAAACCGGAGATGCCAATGAGGTACAAAAATGGCAGTCAGGAGAGTAGTCAGAGAGCAGGCAGGGGTCAAAACACAATGATCAATAATCAGAATAGAGCGGAACCAGACACAAGCAGGAATACAAAACTATCTCTGGCAGTAAGCAGCAGACAGGAGGGGGAATTAGAAGGGTGTCACCTACAGTCAGCTAGTGGTACTGAAGGTCCCAGGGAAATTCAGCTTAGTGGATTGGCGGAGTCTGCGCCCACCAGAGCCACTGGCACGACTCCTCTCCTATCACCAGCACTGTTCACAGCGGGAATACAGCAGTGCCTAGTGACCGAAGTAAAAGTCGCAGGAGTGGACTCCGGTGAGGACGTGGCAGGTGGTTACCAGACTATAGGGTGAGAAGTAGTTAAGTTTCGGCACTAGCTCATAATGGGAGGGATCAGTTCATAGCGAAAGAGATGGTTTCTGTTAAAAGCTAGTGAAGACCCAGTGTGTGACAAGAGCAGACATATGGTCTGAAGGTCGTTAAGGCCACATGCAGTGGGTGACCTGTGGCAAGAAAGGGAGAAAAGAGACCAAAGCCGAGGTAGCACATTGAACAAAGTGTTTAACGAGACACCGAGTGCAGGACTGCATTAAGTCTAGAGATCTACCTTCCAACAGAGAGGCTCCCAGGCACAAGGGTCTAGAGAATGGTGGTCTAGCAGCAAGGCCCCAAGTAGCTGACAGCTCAAAGGTAAAGTGCAAAGATGGACTAGTGCGTGAATTGAGTTGATTTTGCAGGGCAGAATCTCCTAGAAGCATCCTAGAGTTAAGCGAGCTTTACACGCAACGACATCGGTAACGAGATGTCGTTGGGGTCACGGAATTTGTGACGCACGTCCGGCCTCGTTAGAGAAGTCGTTGCGTGTGAAACGCAGGAACGACCTGTTAACGATCAAAATTACTTTCCAAATCGTTGATCGTTGTCCAGTCGTTCTTATCCCGATTATCGTTGCTGCTGCAGGTCGCATTTTGCTCGTCGTTCCTGCGGCAGCACACATCGCTATGTGTGACACCGCAAGAACGAGGAACATCACCGTACCTGCAGCCGCCCACAATGAGGAAGGAACGAGGTGGGTGGGATGTTCGGCCCGCTCATCTCCGCCCTTCCGCTTCTATTGGGCGGCCGCTTAGTGACGTCGCTGTGACGCTGAACGAACCGCCCCCTTAGAAAGGAGGCGGTTCGCCGGCCACAGCGACGTCGCTAGGCAGGTAAGTATGTGTGACTGTTCCTAGCGATGTTGTGCGCCACGGGCAGCGATTTGCCCATGACGCACAACCGACAGGGGCGGGAGCTTTCACCAGCGACATCGCTAGCGATGTCGCTGTGTGTAAAGCCCGCTTTAGGCTCAACTCTGGCCAGAATGGCAAAGCCACTAATGAGGAAAATAAATTTGAAGCCTAGAAAAGGGAAAGTGATTTTCATGGATTGGACTGCAGTGCTAGGAAGGGTTGAGCTGAGACTCACAGGACCAGTAAGAACAGGAACAACCCAGATGGAAGTGAAAGTGTGTCTCAATATGCTCTAATGCTGAAACATGCTGGAAGTTATATGCGGCTATCTCGTGTATAGAGTTGATGAAGAACTGCTAAATAAAATTTTATCATTTGAACTGAACTGGTGGTCTCCTTATTGGAACCAAGTTGTCATCTGGTCCTGGCCAGCCAAAGCCATCGGCAACATGCGGTCTGCATGGGCCTATATCACATGACAGAAGTCCACACACCTAGCAAGGGCTGTGCTTTTTATGTAGCAAGCCCAAGCATCACGAAGCAACACCTTGCCCATGACTACCACCCGGCGTCACTCTACACTACCGTGTCATTTTATAATGGGCATGAAAGTTCCAAGTTATTGTCACATGTGTGTTGCTTGGGATCGTAAAATCATAACAATTAGCAGATCGTATGGCCTCGTTGGAATCTGCTAACCTATGAACATACAGTATGCTAATAGCCCTGGAGAAGTTGCCCACATCACAGCCGTGAAATTGCTTTGTTGTTTTATACCCTCTTGTTTGTCTCTTTCAGTGTTTTGCTTTATCGTATTAGTAAGATTTGTGTCTTGCTGCCCAACTGACTCCTCCCCGCATTTTTGGGCTGCCGCACGCCGGGCTTTTTCTCGCTTTACCATGACAGTTGCAAAATATACATGGGAAGACTTCCTGTCCAAATGCGCGTGGATTGAGGATTTAACAAGTCGATCGGTATTTGTTTAGACCTTTGTTTAGTATTCCCCATATACAGTTTGCATATTGTTGGCAGCGCATCTCCCTATTTATAAAGGAAAACTTGCTGCCGACAACGATCATTTTTAGGCTGGCATTGGTTGGCGAACAATATGATCAGCTGCTCATTTGTCAGTTGATCTCTACCATGCAATTGATTAGAAATGCATGAATTAATGATTGTGAGTCATCCTAACCTGACCAAGGTTGCCAACTTGACATTCTATTTTTTATTTTTTCTGGACCACTTATAAAAAAAATCAGGGACAGATAATATTTTTTATGGAAACATTGGAAAACTATAATAAATCCTTTTGAATATAAGTGATACATGTCTAAAGGCAATAATTCTGATATGAAGATATCATTCACTGTAAACTGTACAATTATGATAATTACAGTCAAAATAATATGTAGAAGTTTCTTCAGCTTAAAAAAAAAAAATCACGGGTGCTTTATATTGTTTTTATGAATAGGGCAAAAAGTTCCTTATTTTTACGGACTGTCCTGTGATTTCTGGACAGTTGGCAACACTGGATCTGACTCCTACATTGAGAGCTACATATCCTGGACGTCTGATATCTATGATCAATTATTTTCTTAGCCACTGAAGGGCATAAAAAGAAAATAAATAATAAAATAATGTAACAAGCAGACGTTCTGCAGTCTGCTTATTGTCAATGTATCCCAAATGTCACTGTGTCATCTCTGGAATAAAATTTTATAACAGGCTCGCCTTAAAGCACCACAGGGGTTTATGAGAGTTCCTACCTCTGTACATCAATAATTTTCTCTCCTGCATTATTTGACATTGACGTGTGTGTGATTAGGATGAAAAGCAAAAAAGTAATCACAATTTCTAAGAGAAATATTTTTTGAACTCTCTCAGTGGCGGTCAGGGTATTAAGTGTGCACTTCTACAAACATAACTTTGATCATTCTCCGCTCTAAAATTTTCTTGAAGAATCTTTTCAAACATTTTCCAGTGAGCTATATGAAGAGGAGGGAGCACCATACCTGCTGGGTGAGCCGGCAGCATCTTACATGTTAAAACCGAAGAACTGAAAATAAGAATATGAAAAAGATAAGAAAACAGAAAAGACAATTCAGTAGACTTTAAATTGAATTAATCATATTAGAATTTAAGGACAAGAAGCTCATTATTAGGGATGAGCGGACCCGTGGAAGTTTGGGTTTGCTGAGTTCAGCCGGACTTAAGTTAAAAGTTCAATTCCATCCTCAAACTTGACCTCGAAGCCCCTAAAAGTGAATATGGACCTAATTTCTGTGCTGTAAAATGATCATAGTAAGGACTAGGGGGCTGCAAAAAGAAACAAAATAGGAGTAAGAGCAGTACAATTGCCCAGAAAACAAATGTGGATAGGGAAATTACTTAAAAGGGTACTGTCACCATACCAATTATGGTTAGATTGGAAGTAAATGAATAAAATAAAATTTGAAGAGTGCCACCACAGAGATTGAGTTCAGAGTTCTCCCACGGAGCCAACATTTCAGCTCCAGTAGCCTACTAGAGGTGCTAAAGTTAAAAAGCTTGCAGTTGGATTTGGGATTGAGCTGGTGGTCCACCACGAGACTAGGAAGAGTTCCCCCATAGAGCAACAATTTTAAGAGTGCCCCTACGGAGCCTGTTTCCAGCGTTCACGCACACGGCCAAAATGGGAAGTGTTTTCCCACATAGCAACAGTAAAAAATGCACATACAAAACCTGTATTCAGAGTTCACCTACACAACCAAAATTTGAATAGTTCCCCCACAGAACAATCATTTTAACAGTGCCCCTACAGAGCCTGTTTCCAGAGTTCACACACACACACACACACACAGACACACACACACACACACACACACACACACACACACACACACAGAGTCAAAATTGGAAGAGTTCCCCCACAGAGCCTGTTTTCACAGCTCCCCTTACAGAGCCTGTTTTTTCACAGTTCCCCCTACAAAGTTAATGTTTCAGCTCTAGTAGCATACACTACAGCTGCTGAAGTTAAAAAGCTCATAGTTGGATTTGAGATCAAACTGGCCCCTTTGCCTTGTGCCCCCCCCCCCCCCGATGCTTTTGACCGAGTACTCTAGAGGCCAAAGTGTTTACCTTGAAAAAAATATTGTTTAAAGCAGACAACCACGCCTGAATACTCCAGCAAGGAATAGGACTCAGGTTCTATTTTGTTGTTTGTCGTAACTGGGGCCATTTTTAAGTGGTGATCCGGCGGAAAACAAAGCAAAAGAACTGGAGACACTCTCAGTCATCCAGTCTAAACCCGCCTCTGCTTGTTCTGGCCTCACCATTCGTACAGTGGCAGCCGCAGCAGTTGGCATCTGTGTTTCAATCAAATTATCCAAGTACTCACAAAAGTGTGAAAATAATTGCTTTTTATTAAACAATGCGGTGAATCCAGTTATGATTGAAAATGTTTAAGTCTTAATTTAGACCATCGTCAGTTCAATGTGCTGCTGCATCTGACACTGCATAGCTGGGTGGCGTGGAGGAATTATAGCGGTGTCCACCGCTGACAGGTTCCTCCATGGGCTCGGAGGAAGCAGGAGAGGTTACTGGTAGTGGCATGATGGGTCTCTAGAATAAAGGAGCCAGGTACAATGACCTCTTCTCCCGGTTCATGTCTCTGGATTGTACTTGGAACCGAAGATTGATATGCATAGCCAGTGATACAAGGTCGTCCAGAGGAGATGGCACATCTCAACCCACCAGCTCAACCTTTATTCTACAAAAAAATCCTTCCCAGAATACAGCCACCTGTCCTTCGTTATTGCAGCCCAGTTCGGAGGACATGGTGTGGAACCAGAATGCATATTGGCCTACTGTGAGGTTCCCTTGGCGGAGTCTGAGCAGCGAGGATGGGGCCGAAGAAATGTGACCTGGCTCATCAAACACATTGAGAAATGTCTCCAAGAAGAACAACAGATTCTGGATGATTGGATCACTTCTCTCCCACAGTGGGTTAATCCAAGCCAGAGCTTCACCACTCAGGTGCGACATTGTAAAGGACACCTTGGTCCGATCCCAGGAGAACATATGTGACAGCAGCTCGAAGTGCAGTGAGCACTGGTTTATGAAGCCCCTGAAAAATTGAGGATCACCATCAAACCATGGAGGGGACATCAGACGAAGACTGGTTCGATTTGCTGCTGGACTAGAAACCACAGCCGGTACCATGTTCAACAGAAACATGGCTTGAAAACAGGTGTCCAGTGAATGAAGATGAGTCAGCATCCGATCCTGTTGTTCACATTGCCGACCCACCCCTTACTGCAGACCGGCTAATTGAGTGGTGCCGAGGCCAGCTGAATCCATGGCTTGGGCAAACTGTTATGCTTGCAGGGCGAGCATGGGGTTAGTGGGTTCACTGGACCGAAGGTGCCAATCACTGACCTGGAGGAACGAACTGCATCCGCCACCAAGTCTTCTCTACCTCCACTGGTACCTCGGCAGCTGGCGCCATGGATCCACAATCCAACAGTCCAGCAGTCAGGTCACCTGAGGTCCCACCTTGGGAACCCAGATATGATCTCCGGTGAACTAAGTGACATCACCTGCTCACAGATGGGTACCCTTTGGAAAGCAGCCATGTTTTCCCTCTCTGCAGCCTCTGGCTGTAGCAGAGCTGAGGATCGTCATGGATTACGTCAGATTTTTGGGTGATTCTGCGATCATCCACCATTGTTTTCTTCCCTGGACATTCAGCCATTTTTGAGTTCCCAAGCTCACCAATGAACTCTTTTTTCTGAAAAATGTACCAAATTGTTGATTTGGCCATTCCTAACATTTCCGCTATCGCTCTGATGGATTTCTTCTTTTTCTTCAGTCTAATGATGGTATGTTTCTCTTCCATTGGGAGGTCCTTTGACTGCATGTTGTGGGTTCCCAGCAACAGCTTTCAAATGCAAATGCCACACCTGGAATCAGCTCCAGAACTTTTACCTGCTTAATTGATGATGTATTAATGAGGGAATAGCCCATGCAGCCCATTAAAGAGCTTTTGAGATAATTGTTCAATTACTTTTGAAAAAGAGGCAGCTACATATTAAAGAGCTGTAATTCCTAAACCCTTAAGGGTGCTTTACACGCTGCAACATCACTAACGATATATCGTCGTGATGCAGATCCGGCAATGTTGGGGACATCTAGCTAGGAGTGACTATCAACGATCGCAAAAACGGCAAAAATCGTAGATCGTTGACACGTCGCTCCTAATCATAATGTCGTTGGTGTTTCATTCCGCAGGTTGTTCGTCGTTCCTGCGGCACCGCACATCGCTGTGTGTGACACCGCAGGAACGACAAACATCATCCTACCTGCGTCCACCGAAAAGGAGGAAGGAAAGAGGTGGGAGGCATGTTCCGGCCGCTCATCTCCTCCCCTCCTGTTCTATTGGGCGGCCGTTTAGTGAAGCCGCTGTGACGTCGCTGTGACGCCGAACGCACCTCCCCCTTGAAGGAGGGATTGTTCGGCGGCCACAATCACGTCGCTAAACAGGTATGTGCGTGTGACGCTGTCGTAGCGATATTGCTCGCTACGGCAGCGATCACCACATGTCGCACGAACGACGGGGGTGGGTGCTATCGCTTACGACATCGCTAGCAATCGCTAGCGATGTCGCAGCGTGTAAAGCACCCTTTACTCCGATTTGAATGTGCACAAATTAAAGCTGAGAGTCTGCTCTTTAAGCCCATATTGATTATATAACTATCTTGAATATGTTTTGCTAATCAGATAAAATTATAAAACTTGTGTCACTATACTAATATTTCTGGACTCAACTGTATGCTCTTTCCGGCTCTGAAGGGATGTGGCAACCTACTAAGGTGTCTTTACATTGCACAGTTTGACCTCTGATACCCAGCACATGGTTCTTTATCCATTTACAGTGCCTTGCAAAAGTATTCAGCCCATTTGAATTTTTCAACCTTTTCCCACATTTCAGGCTTCAAACATAAAGATAAAAAATTTAAATTTAATGGTGAAGAATCAACAACAAGTGGGACACAATTGTGAAGTTGAACGATATTTATTGCTTATTTAAAATTTTTGTACAAAATAAAAAACTGAAAATTGGGGCGTGCAATATTATTCGTCCCCATTCTTTCAGTGCAGCAAACTCACTCCAGAAGTTCATTGAGGATCTCTGAATGATCCAATGTTGTCCTAAATGACTGATGATGATAAATATCCCCCTGTGTGTAATCTAGTCTCCGTATAAATGCACCTGCTCTGTGATAGTCTCTATATTCTGTTTAAAGCACAGAGAGCATCATGAACAACAAGGAACACAACAGGCAGGTCCGTGATACTGTTGTGGAGACGTTTTAAGCCAGATTTGGTTGCAAAAAGATTTCCAAAGCTTTAAACATCCCAAGAAGCACTGTGCAAGCGATCATATTGAAATGGAAGGAGTATCATACCACTGCAAATCTACCAAGACCCGGCCGTCCATCCAAACTTTCATCTCAAACAAGGAGAAGACTGATCAGAGATGCAGCCAAGAGGCCCATGACCACACTGGATGAACTGCAGAGATCTACAGCTGAGGTGGGAGAGTCTGTCTATGAGACAACAATCAGTCGAACACTGCACAAATCTGGCCTTTATGGAAGAGTGGCAAAAAGAAATCCATTTATCAAAGATATGCATAAAAAGTGTAATTTAAAGTTTGCCACAAGCCACCTGGGAGACACCAAACATGTGGAAGAAGGTGCTCTGGTCAGATGAAACCAAAATCAAACTTTTTGGGCACACTGCCAAACAATATTTTTGATGTACAAGCAACACAGCTCATCACCCTGAACACACCATCCCCACTGTCAAACATGGCGGTGGCAGCATCATGGTTTGGGCCTGGTTTTCTTCAGCAGGAACAGGGAAAATGGTTAAAACTGATGGGAAGATGGATGGAGCCAAATACAGGACCATTCTTGAAGAAAACCTGTTGGAGTCTGCAAAAGATCTGAGACTGGGACGGAGATTTGTCTTCTAACAAGACAATGATCCAAAACATAAAGCAAAATCTACAATGGAATGGTTCACAAATAAACTTATCCAGGTGTTAGAATGGCCAAGTCAAAGTCCAGACCTGAATCCAATCGAGAACCTGTGGAAAGAGCTGAAAACTGCTGTTCACAAACGCTCTCCATCCAACCTCACTCAGCTCCAGCTGTTTGCAAAGGAAGAATGGGCAAGAATTTAAGTCTCTCGATGTGCAAAACTGATAGACACATACCCCAAGCTACTGCAGCTGTAATCACAGCAAAAGGTGGCGCTACAAAGTATTAACTTAAAGGGGCCGAATAATATTGCACGCCCCAATTTTCAGTTATTTATTTTTAAAAAAGGTAAAAATAAGCAATACATTTCGTTCAACTTCACAATTCTGTCCCACTTGTTGTTGATTCTTCACCATAACATGAACATTTTTATCTTTATGTTTGAAGCCTGAAATGTGGGAAAAGGTTGAAAAATTCAAAGGGGCCGAATACTTTCGTGAGGCACTGTAGCAGATCTGTGTGTGTATGAAGCAATGGTGAGTGTGTCGATGTAGCCGGGTTGTGTGCGTATATGTAAAAGAACTGTGTTTGTATGTAGCAGAGCTGTGTGTGCGTATATACTACTGATCAGAGTGTCCATTTGGTTTACATGGGGAAATATGTATTTATGTGCACTACAGAGTGTACATAATGTGCGTGCTATACACTAACAGTAAAACATATGTTGATGAATCACCATTTTTCAGTCCCAACGACACCAACATTGCATTACAGCATAGAGTGCAAATATATTTCAACATAAATAAGGGTAGCGTTATTAAGGGTAGAGAATATTTCATTGACACAACTTTTTGGTCTCATTCAGACTTCAGATTTTTGCATACAGGACTTGTATACGTTATAGTGGGGATGGTGATGTTCATACGTCTCATTACTTTTAGGATTGAGTGCTATATATCAAAATATAGAGCCATGCAAGGCAAGGCAAGTCTATAGGTTCGTGAACAAAATCAGACTGCACTTGCTTGCCATCTTTGTGCTGTCCTATTTTCATGATTGTTGGATAGAAGCTTAAAGGGAACCTGTCATCAGAAATTTAGCTATAAAGCTAAACGTTTCCCCCTCTGCAGCTCCTGGGCTGCATTCTAGCAAGCTTCCTATAGTTTTTGTGGCCCCTTTTATTCCAAAATAAATACTTTACAAACTTGTACCTTTTCGTATGCAAATTTCTTAAATCTTCCATGGGGGCGGGCTGCCTGATGTACGTTGCTGTCCTCCTGCTGATTTACGCCGCCCCCGAACGCTGAATTTCAAACCTCAGGACGCCGCCCCTAGGCGCCCGTGGTCCCGCGCATGCGCTGTGCTACTGTAGCAGTGCCGTGCACTGTGTGCACGTGTGACCGCTAGTGACACTTTGCGTGGGCACGAGGTTATGGGCGGCGCTGTGAGTGTCATCAGCAAGTGCCACCCATAACCTCGTGACCGCACTTTCCCCTCTTCATCCAGCGTTCTGCGCAAACGCTCGCTGGCCAGATGACCAGACGTCATCTCCTTCCCATTCTGCTCAGCAGCAGGAAATAGATGGGAGGAGCGGACGGAGCAGTCGGTGCCCGCGCAAAAGCGTCACCAGCGGTTACACATGCACGCAGTGCACGGCACCGCTACAGCAGCACAGTGTTGAGGAGAGCCATAAGATGAAATACTTAATTAACCTCTTGACAAGGCATTGGGGGAAATATGTCGATTTGCCTTACATAATTCAGGTTTCAGATCATATAAATGACACAGATATAAAGGTGTCTGCCATTGCCTGTTTCTCCACACCTTGCCTGGAATGCAAGGAATGTCCAGATGTAAGAAGATACCATATAAGGGAAGACTGGTCAAGCTGGAAATCACAGACCAAACCATCAGCATGGATGCACCAGATGACTTCCCTGCCATCGTCATGGTTTCATCCACTGGAGTCAGACCCGCCCATCAACAGCAACACGGATCTCCCCATTGGCTAGTCAATGAACTGTCCCACTAAATGTGCATATCTGAACTTGTGTACGCCCCTAGCCTATATCAAGAGGACGCATGCTTTTCTCTGTCTGTTGTTTGGTGCCATTTTCTACTGTGACCAAGAAGAGATTACACATCCGACTGTGTCTGGTGTGGATTCTTTTATGCATGCACTTGGCCCATATCAATTCGGCCAGGCAGTAGGCACCTTGTGATCTCTGGTTATGAGTTCACCTTAACATTATTGGCTCCCAACGTGCGGCCAATAGACGAAGACACCTGAAATCCTGATGAACCGGCAACTGGAATGGCATGACGTGCTGGACACCCCAGGAAACTGATCACTTCCGAACGAGAGTACGGTAGGTCTGCTGATTTTTCATAATCTGTAGTCTTCCCGTGGTCTCGGTGGGGTGTGTGGCACTGATTGCCTGACTGTGTCCGGTTTGTTGGGGTATCTGTTGACGGGCAGACGGGTCTCACGGCTATTGGCCATATTAATCTCGGAAGAACCGTCACATATTCAGTTGCCTGCTGCCTGTTGTGTATTTGTGAAGAGAGCATGTGGGTTTGTGAGTGGTGTCTGTAAAACGTGTAAAGTATATGGTTTGTGGTTGCCTGTGATACGGTTTGTGGTTTTTGTAGTGCCAAGCTCAGATTGAGTGCAGAGCCAGATTGAAGGGCCCAGCTCACTGAGTGCAGAGCCAGATGGAAGGGCCCAGCTCACTGAGTGCAGAGCCAGATGGAAGGGCCCAGCTCACTGAGTGCAGAGCCAGATGGAAGGGCCCAGCTCACTGAGTGCAGAGCCAGATGGAAGGGCCCAGCTCAGATTGAGTGCAGAGCCAGATTGAAGGGCCCAGCTCACTGAGTGCAGAGCCAGATGGAAGGGCCCAGCTCAGATTGAGTGCAGAGCCAGATTGAAGGGCCCAGCTCACTGAGTGCAGAGCCAGATGTGAGGGCCCAGCTTTAGCTAGACTGAGTGCAGAGTCTTACGTTATACATAAATCTAACCTTTTTTTAAAGTGTTTTCCTGGAGTGAATCGGCCGGTATAGACACCTTGTAGTCAGGGGTGATACTAGGTGGTTTTTTTATTAGGCTAGTTAACATGTCCTCCGAGAGAGGCAGGTTAACGGACGTCTGTGTTGTAGAGGCTAGTTATAAGTCCTCCAAGAGAGGCGAATCGGCCGGTATAGACACCTTGTAGTCAGGGGTGATACTAGGTGGTTTTTTTTATTAGGCTAGTTAACATGTCCTCCGAGAGAGGCAGGTTAACGGAAGTCTGTGTTGTAGAGGCTAGTTATAAGTCCTCCAAGAGAGGCGAATCGGCCGGTATAGACACCTTGTAGTCAGGGGTGATACTAGGTGGTTTTTTTTTATTAGGCTAGTTAACATGTCCTCCGAGAGAGGCAGGTTAACGGAAGTCTGTGTTGTAGAGGCTAGTTATAAGTCCTCCAAGAGAGGCGAATCGGCCGGTATAGACACCTTGTTTTTTGTATATTACGGAATGCAGAAATCAGACAGGGACCACGTGGCAGTATAAGGAAGGATTTGGAAGTGTGTGCTGCAAACTGCAGGTTTTCTTTAGTGTTTCAGTTGTGAATCATCTCCCCATCTTTGTTTGTCTGTTGTTTTTATCTTGGTCTGCATAGAGAAAGATTGTTTGGTGTTGTTTATCTTGAGAGAAAGATGGAGAAATTGGTGAAGTTGCGTCTAGTTGTGCCGGAAAGATCCGGATGAGTGGACTGTGTTGAGATGTGGGGACTCTAGGCCGCAATCCTGTGATAAACCATGTGCTAGTCATGGAGGCAGACATTTTAGGTAAGATTTTAAAATGGTGGACGAAGCACATGGCTACAGCATGATTGAGACAAAGAAAACAAAGTGAGTCAGGGGTTTGTGTGAAGAAGACCATGTGCTCTGTAAATGTTTGAGCAATGGATTGGATGGAGTACTATATACTTAGCCAGAAAAATAAGTGTTTTTTTCTATAATTAGACTTAGATATAGGACATATGTGTGTGTGTGTGTGTGTGTATATGTATATATATATATATATATATATATATATATATATATATATATATATATATATGTATATATATATATATATATATGTATAAGTACAGACTATAGAAAATGGGGAGACAGAGTTTGAGCAGATGTGAGGTCAGTTTTCCCTTTTTCTCTGCCACATGTTCCTACAGATTTTAAAATGGTGGATGAAGCACATGGCTGAATGGAGTAGTACATACTTAGACAGAAAAATTAGTGTTTTTAACTGTAGTTGGACCAGGACTGTGGATATGTAAATCTGTGTGTATATGTATAGAGTATGGAATATAGGCAGGAAGGATAATTGGTTAAACTTGTAAGTTTAGCAGAAGTAAAATCAGTTTCTCCCTTCCCCCTTTCATGTGGTTCAGCCGCCCTTATACAAAAGAAGCCATGTGCTATTCTGGCAGTGGCCATTTTGTTAGTAAATCTGTATGGAGCCCTCCAGTGCAGCTGACAAAACTGCAGCCACTGAATAACATGAAGTGTTAGTAAATGTTTATAGCACTAAAAGATGGAATATTGAATGATTGGGTGGTTGTGGAAGACACTTAATATAGATCCAGTGTGCAGGTTGGATTGAGTCAGGACAGTCACAAGGAGGAATATCTTATTAATTAATAAGCAATAAAAGAATAAGAGAAAAACCTTAAAATAAACGTACCTTTGCGGCAGATGTCATGATAAATAATACATATTCCAATTACGAATATGGCGAATAATCCTGAGAGTTGAATGTTTTAAAAAATAAATAAATAAATAAATAGATACATCCATGGGATATCCATGTCTTGCAGAAAGGAAAATAAATAATAAAAAAATCCAACAGAAGGAGAGAGATATCACTCGTGTCCGGGGGGAAAATGAACAGTGTGTTTTTGGGGGAAGGAACAACTTTTAGAGATAAAAAAAAAAAAAAAAAACCTGTAGGGCAGGCTTATTATCTCACCTTCGATCTATTGTGAGAGCAGCCCAAGAAAAAAAAAAAAAAAAAAAAAAAAGTGCTTCTTGCATTTAATTCATTGCAATTTATATTGGAAAAAGGTCATTGACAATAGTTTTATTTTACTAATTTTATCCCAAAGAAATAAAAGTTAACTGTGGACATGTTTTAGATTCATTGATAGCTTTTCAAGCATAGAGGTCTGTTAGATAATTTTTCTATGGCAAATCAACATTTTGTTTTCCCACATGGCCAGTTTATTTATTATAGGACAGTATCACAGAGATGCTGATAATGTCCTCAATGACTCAAAAATGAACGCCCCTACATCCAATATCCAAAGGTGTGCTACGTTATTATAGTTAATAATAATAATAATAATAATAATAATAATAATATAATAAATTTATTAATATATTTATTAATAATTACAATAATTTGTTTTAAGGAATGTGGATTATTTATGGAATTCTGTGTTTTATATTTAATGTATTGAATAATCTGCTTTCTTTGCAGTGCAGATTTCTGTGGTTTAAGCAAAGGTTATAAAAACCATTGAAAGGGTTTTCCATTATTAAGTTACAGATAAAAACAATATTTCTGGTGTTCCCGGTTAGGTACAATCTATACAATGTGACTCTCATGCCTAAATGTAGAGCTCTGGGGCCACACACTTTTTGAATCTAATTATGCTTTGGATAATAGATTCAAAAAGGGGGGGAAAGATGATGTGGAAAGTCACACGTATTATTTAAGGTTTTAATTTGTTCATCGATTGAGTTTTTCTATTAAGTTGTCTTTATATTTTTATCTGTGAGGAGGATACAGCAGACACACATATGTCTCATGATTGCTCTGATGTAACAAGAATTGTCAGGTTTTGAACATGTCTCAGATGAGCCCATTGCTAATGCAGATTTTGAGTTTTTCCGTAGATGGATCCAGATACCAAGATGCTGGTTGATTCTGCACTGGATATGCTGAGGTTACACAACATGAGGTATTAAAAATCAAACCACTCCCTCCTGTCTCATCGTAATAGGAGAATGAGATGAAGATTTGCGATCACTGTGGTTTGTAGAGCGGAGGGGGGTAAGATAGGAAAATGTGGAGTGTGACGTCATAAATCTATAAAGACCGTAGAGAGTGTATATGAGCCCAGGTGGAGGCGCTCTCCTGTTATCAAAAGAGCCGGTGACTGATGGAGCAGGCAACAAAGAAGCAGTGAATGGGCCTAGAGTTGAGAGTCCAATGCAGACCAGTACCTCGGTGGCTCCTGTCACGTCGTCCGTGACATTGGTCACTCCTTGTGTTCTTAAATCCTTACAGGAACAAGCGATTCAGCAAGGAACGGCGTGTGAGACGCAGGGAGCCAGTGACTGAGGAAGGTCTGTGGATAAAGGGCGGTAAGCTTTCTCTGCCGTGAGCGTTCTACTCAATAATGGCCCAGGTAACCCATGTGACAAAGGTGTTGGGATGGACAAGATCTGGGCGGCACCACTGCTCAGTACCCAGGTGGCCAGACACATCCAGTCTTGTAAGACGTGTGCCTATTAAGGTAGAAAAAACTGTAAAGACTTCGTAGCAACACCCCCTCATCCGCTCTACTGCTTCGGTGATTGCAGATTAGTCATATACATCTACCATGAGTAGGTTTATATGAGTTTTGTGCGTGTTGTGTGAATTTCTTTTCAGGTCTGCTCTGAAACATATCCAGTGTGGAAAACGTTACTGCTGAAAAACTCATGGTGCTGGTGGTATGTAAAGATGGAGTTCCATCTGCCATTGTGAAGAGGGGAGAAACGCGTTGGGCTTCTTTCATGCTAAGTGTCTGATAAATATGTGTTTATTTTTATTAGCCTGAGTGTGAATTGTACAGTGGAGGGCCTATGATTGGACGAGATCTCCTCATGACTTTACCTGGCCTTATTATTATTATATTGATATAGTGGGTACATGTTATACATGTGAGATATTTCATTTATTTTAGGGTTTGGTCCTTGACTTTGCTGTATCATATTGATTTAAGCTACAAACAGCTATGTAAATACAGAGTGTGAATATTTAATCTTTGGGAATGAATTGGATATATATAATTGCATATTGACGCCTCTTTATCCCTGTATCTCACGGTTTCTATATTCCCTCACTGACATTAGCAGCACGTATTAGCTTAGCAGTGTAGGGATAGGGAGGGTGAGCCATCGGTGAGCGGGGGCGCCAATTCGCCTTATAGGGTGCCGACCTCCGCTGCGAGGTAGGGAGAGTTTAGGGCTATTGCCCCAATCCCTGCCCCCTCCTGTATTGGAATATCTTATTGTGTCTATAGTCACATGTATGTTGTTTGGAATTTTAATGATTATAACATAATCATGTAACGATCCACAAGATAATGGTGGACGCTGCAAATCATGTAACAAATGTTCGTTTTCCTTTAATAATTCGATCTTTATATAAGGTATTTTTGGCTTAGTACCTAGAACGTGATTATATTTCTCACAGATACTTCAGATACAGTGTGATATCCTGACCAATGATGTACGAGCCGTATACAACTGCCTATATAGTGTGTTAAACATGTGTATCCTCCAATTCCAGATCCTATATCAGTGTCAGGAGCACGTGGTCTCAAGCCAGGAGACCGGGTGATCCTAAAAAGACAAGTCAGAATGATCCCTGAGTCAGAATCAGGTGGACCGATCCAGCTTATCCCAACCACAGCAACTTCCATGAAGCTTGAGGGAAAACCCATCTGGAGACAGCAGCCGCTGTAAAGAGTCCATCGTACCAGCAGAATGAGGGTCACAACACACATAGTGCTGGATTATCTCATATAGAACTTTATGGAGAATTTCTAGATTGGGGATGATACATGGGAAATAACCATAAGGGAACAATGGGTACAGGAATATTACACAAATAAGGGCTCATGTTGGGAAAGACATTATCTGACCTGAACCGATCAATTATTTTAAGGGTTTAAGTGACTTAAGGATAACATACACTTATAGGTAACTGGTATTGTTTTATTTGTTGGTATTTGAAGCCGTAAAAGTGCTACTCTGTGTTACTGAAGGTAATCGGATCCATGTGTAAGGGAAATCTTGTTAAAGGCCTCCTGGTGGTAGATTATAGACCAGAGACAAGAAGAGATCCATTAGTGTTGTGATACAATCAGGTATATTCGGGTAGAAAAGTCTCGAAGACGCGGACAGCACTCGGATATTGACTGAGAATCAGCCTTTCAGAAACAGTAACGCTAAAAGCTGCAGCATAACAGTAAGAAGCTTATTCTTACAATTGCCTTACTCTTTCTAATCGATTAATCTCAAATTCTGAGTAAGCTCTTCAGCATTAAATAAATCTGTTCTAGTTACCTGTGCCTCTGTGAACTGTGTGTGCGGGATGTGATCAACTCTCTGATCAGCAGTCTGTATCAGTGGGGCAAAAGCTTAGTATTGCTTGTATAGCAGATAGGAAAAATGAAAAAAAGGTTGCAGTTAAAGCATTAGAGCTGATGTGTTAGAGGACCACGGTAGGGTCAGAAGGTTAATAAAGTATTTAGGGGGGACTGTTGAGGAGAGCCATAAGATGAAATACTTAATTAACCTCTTGACAAGGCATTGGGGGAAATATGTCGATTTGCCTTACATAATTCAGGTTTCAGATCATATAAATGACACAGATATAAAGGTGTCTGCCATTGCCTGTTTCTCCACACCTTGCCTGGAATGCAAGGAATGTCCAGATGTAAGAAGATACCATATAAGGGAAGACTGGTCAAGCTGGAAATCACAGACCAAACCATCAGCATGGATGCACCAGATGACTTCCCTGCCATCGTCATGGTTTCATCCACTGGAGTCAGACCCGCCCATCAACAGCAACACGGATCTCCCCATTGGCTAGTCAATGAACTGTCCCACTAAATGTGCATATCTGAACTTGTGTACGCCCCTAGCCTATATCAAGAGGACGCATGCTTTTCTCTGTCTGTTGTTTGGTGCCATTTTCTACTGTGACCAAGAAGAGATTACACATCCGACTGTGTCTGGTGTGGATTCTTTTATGCATGCACTTGGCCCATATCAATTCGGCCAGGCAGTAGGCACCTTGTGATCTCTGGTTATGAGTTCACCTTAACAACAGCGCATGCGCGGGACCACGGGCGCCCAGGGGCGGTGTCCTGAGGTTTGAAATTCAGCGTCCGGGTGCGGCGTAAATCGGCAGGAGGACAGCAACGTACATCAGGCAGCCCGCCCCCATGGAAGATTTAAGAAATTTGCATACGAAAAGGTACAAGTTTGTAAGGTATTTATTTTGTAATAAAAGGGGCCACAAAAACTATAGGAAGCTTCCTAGAATGCAGCCCAGGAGCTGCAGTGGGGGGAACTTTTAGCTTTATAGCTAAATTTCTGATGACAGGTTCACTTTAAGAAATCTACAAGTTTTTTTTTCTGATGGTAAAAACTGATACGCTGCCCAAACTGAAAACCTGATCAAAAATATTACCGAAACTCAGATCAATTTTTGCATACAAGAAACAATTTTACATTTTTGGTGTGTGAATGACCCCTACCCCACACAGTCACATGCAAAATTTACATTTTGCTGGTAGTCTTTCTGATTATAGATATCAGATAGTTGTTTGATTCAATTCAAATTTCAATTTGCATATGACCCGACATTAGACATTGGCCGTCTGTGCACATTACAACATGCAGTGTAAAAAGCAATGATCTCATCCTGTGCTCTTTGACCCCTTACTGCATTATGTAGGTGTCCAGGAATGACAAACATTTGCACAGGCTGGTGTCATGAGGGTCTCACTATTGTGGAAATGTAATGATTCAGGACTTGGAATGTGTGTGGATTCTGTAATTACTCTGTTCCTCTAAACTAAAGAGTCACAGTTCACTGCACTAAGTATAGGTCACTGATATCTGCTCCATTGTATAGTCAATATCATTCACACTGGAATCATGGAGGAATGGACACTGAGGAAGTAGATACATTAGACAAGTAGAGCATTAAACGGATTATCTCACATATAGGGCAAGTGGGTGAGGAAAAACAGACAAAATTTGTGACCAGTGTCACCTTACAGATACATGCATATTCCCAATGATTAATGAATTGTCAAATGTAGGGCACTAGCTGACTGCATCTACACTGTGTGCAGAATTATTAGGCAAATGAGTATTTTGATCACATGATACTTTTTATACATGTTGTCCTACTCCAAGCTGTATAGGCTTGAGAGCCAACTACCAATTAAGTAAATCAGGTGATGTGCATCTCTGTAATGAGGAGGGGTGTGGTGTAATGACATCAACACCATATATAAGGTGCGCTTAATTATTAGGCAACTTCCTTTCCTTTGGCAAAATGGGTCAGAAGAGAGATTTGACGGGCTCTGAAAAGTCCGAAATTGTGAGATGTCTTGCAGAGGGATGTAGCAGTCTTGAAATTGCCAAACGTTTGAAGCGTGATTGTGACGCCCTGGGCAAGCCAGGGGTCACAGGTCACAACATCACACGCACCCCCACATTCCCTGCAGGTACACCAAGGCTAACCCAAAATCCTTGTTGCCTTCCTCCAGGGGCTGATGTCCACACCAGGGGGTGGGCCAGGCGGTTGGCTCCGCCCACCGAGGAGTTCACAGCCCTGGAGGCGGGAGGAACCAGGCAGTTAAGTGAGGGAAGTGAAAGTAGAAGGAAGTGAAGTGGTAGAGGAGCTTAGGAGAGAAGCTGAAGTAAAGTGGAAAGAAACAGTTTGTAAAGCCTGAAGTTGGTCCGGGTGTGTGCCCCGGACTGTGACAGCAAGGTCAGCAGACGGCGGTGATAGTCTGCAGGGGGACTGCTTGGAGGTTGCTGGAAGGACCGCGGACGGGTGGTGACCCGGCGGTACCGGAGCAGTATACGAAGAACAGTCAGCACCAGGGCAGGGGCCTTTCGGATCCCGGCAAGGCTAGGAGTCGCCATAATTTGCCAAATCCGTCAGTGAAGGGGACGTCTGTCTCCTAACAACCAAGTCCCGATTGAAGGCAACAGCCCGACCGTGAAGGGGAGACACCGCCACCGCCAGGGCACCAGTTTCCCAGGGTCAGCGCCTGCGGGCAAAGTAGGGCTCCTTCGGCCCAGCTTGAAGCCGAGGAGTGGGTAACCGGTGGGGACCCATCGCTACCAAAGAGACTTTCATAGGTGCAGGGAAGAGACCGTCACCGCTAACTGCAGGGAACATCAGCACCGTGAACCGTCCAAGGGACCCGTCCAACCAGCCGTTTGTTTACCGAGAACTGTGTCGTGTTTACTGGCTGAGTGAGTACCTCCGTGCCGTGCGGCACAGCGCTGCCCCTGCGCCCCTGCACCTCCACAGGCCCCAGACCCGCCTGTCCACCATTCCAATCCCATCACTGGGCCCCGGGAGCACCACAACCCCTACCCACGGAGGGGCAAATCAACAACTGGCTGCTCCGTACCATCACTCCCGGGCTCCCCAGAAAGAGCAGCGGTGGTGTCCACTTAATCACCACAACCGTGGGTGGCGTCACGGACAATAAACTATCCCAAAACCCAATCCCCTTTCACTCACGGGCGAGGAGCGCCGCTCGAGTCCCCGGGATCCGGCCCATCGCTCGAGCCACCGAGCAGCAGCAGGCCGCAGCAGCCGCGGCAGCCGGACCCGAGCAGTGGGAGAGCGCGGCGTCCCCTCCTCCGCCCGCGACATGATCACCGAACAATCAAACCTTTCATGGCAAATAGCCAACAGGGTCGCAAGAAGCGTGTTGGGCAAAAAAGGCGCACAATAACTGACCATGAATTGAGGAAAATCAAGCGTGAAGCTGCCAAGATGCCATTTTCCACAAGTTTGGCCATATTTCAGAGCTGCAACATTACTGGAGTATCAAAAAGCACAAGGTGTGCCATACTCAGGGACATGGCCAAGGTAAGGAAGGCTGAAAAATGAACACCTTTGAACAAGAAATATAAGATAAAACATCAAGGCTGGGCCAAGAAATATGTTAAGACTGATTTTTCAAAGGTTTTATGGACTGATGAAATGAGAGTGACTCTTGATGGGCCAGATGGATGGGCCAGAAGCTGGATCAGTAAAGGGCAAAGAGCTCCACTCCGACTCAGACGCCAGCAAGGTGGAGGTGGGGTACTGGTATGGGCTGGTATCATCAAAGATGAACTTGTGAGACCTTTTCGAATTGAGGATGGAGTGAAGCTCAACTCCCAGACCTACTGCCAGTTTCTGGAAGACAACTTCTTCAAGCAGTGGTACAGGAAGAAGTCGGTATCGTTCAAAAAAAACCCCATGATTTTCATGCAGCACAATGCTCCATCACATGCATCCAACTACTCCACAGTGTGGCTGGCCAGTAAAGGTCTAAAAGATGAAAAAATAATGGCAAGGTCTCCTTGTTCACCTGTTCTGAACCTCATAGAGAACCTGTGGTCCCTCATAAAATGTGAGATTTACAGGGAGGGAAAACAGTACACCTCTCAGAACAGTGTCTGGAGGCTGCTGCTGCACGCAATGTTGATTGTAAACAGATCAAGGCACTGACAGAATCTATGGATGGTCGGCTGTTGAGTGTCATCATAAAGAAAGGTGGCTATATTGATCACTAATTTTTATGGGTTTTGTTTTTGCATGTCAGAAATGTTTATTTCTAAATTGTGTGCAGTTATATTGGTTTACCTGGTGAAAATAAACAAGTGAGATGGGAATATATTTGGTTTTTAAGTTGCCTAATAATTCTGCACAGTAATAGTTACCTGCAAAAACATATATCCTCCTAATATAGCCAAATCTAAAAAACCCCACTCCAACTTCCAAAAATATTAAGCTTTGATATTTATGAGTCTTTTGGGTTGATTGAGAACATAGTTGTTGATGAATAATATAAAAAAAACCTCTAAAATACAACTTGCCTAATAATTCTGCACATTGTGTATATCTGAATGTCATGAATGACTATCGGCTTCCTGATGAACTTTTGGGGGAAACACATTGAGGCAGCTATACAAGATTCACCAACAAGTACCATGTTTCTATATTGCTAACCTATGGACTATCAATTACACCCTGTCCTTGGTATGGGTCAGGATATTACAGTTACATGGGCAGGCCTCTAAATATGTACTACCCTGCATTTGACAATTCATTTATCATTGTGTATATACCAATATTATCCCAAAAATAAGACAGGGTGTTATATTATTTTTTGCTCTGAAAGATTTGCTAGGGTTTATTTTCAGGGGATGTCTTAGGGGGCCTTTGCACGCTGCGACATCGCTAGCCGATTGTAGCGATACTGAGCGCGATAGTCCCCGCCCCCGTCGCAGATGCGATATCTTGTGATAGCTGCCGTAGCGAACATTATCGCTACGGCAGCTTCACGCGCACTTACCTGCCCTGCGACGTCGCTCTGGTCGGCGACCCACCTCCTTCCTAAGGGGCGGGTCGTGCGGCGTCACAGCGATGTGACACGGCAGGCGGCCAATAGAAGCGGAGGGGCGGAGAGGAGCGGGACGTAAACATCCCGCCCACCTCCTTCCTTCCTCATTGCAGGCGGGACGCAGGTAAGGAGATGTTCCTCGCTCCTGCGGCTTCATACACAGCGATGTGTGCTGCCGCAGGAACGAGGAACAACATCGTACCTGTAACTGCAGTGAAATTATGGAAATGACCGACACTACACAGATCACAAATTTACGACGCTTTTGCGATCGTTTATCGGTGCATCTAGGCTTTACACGTTGCGACGTCGTTACTGGCGCTGGATATGTGTCACTTTCGATTTGACCCCGACGATATTGCAGTAGTGATGTCGCAACGTGCAAAGTACCCCTTAGTTTTTCCAATGAACAACAATGGACATTTATTCTTGAACAAAAAGTCAACATTTATTCAGATATACAGTGCCTACAAGTAGTATTCAACCCCCTGCAGATTTAGCAGGTTTACACATTTGGAATTAACTTGGCATTGTGACATTTGGACTGTAGATCAGCCTGGAAGTGTGAAATGCACTGCAGCAAAAAAGAATGTTATTTCTTTTTTTTTTTTTTTTAAATTGTGAAAAGTTTATTCAGAGGGTCATTTATTATTCAACCCCTCAAACCACAAGAATTCTGTTTGGTTCCCCTAAAGTATTAAGAAGTATTTCAGGGGGGGCGTGGCCTGGACATGATGGTGTGAGGACGTTTCCTTGCAGAGCTCCTACACCCACCGCCTAAATTCTGATATATCTCGGCCTCTCCGCCGACTAATGCCTCCCAAAAAGAAGCCCCAGGCAGTACTCACCGCGGGCCCCGATCCGGTGATCCAGAAAGCAGGAGGGAGGATGGAGCGGTTCCTCAGTGGGCCCTCTCCTGCCCTGAAGCGAGCGGCGAGCAGCGGCGGCAAGATGGCGCCGTCCCCCACAAAGCGTCCTCCAGGAGGGGAATCCCCAGGCTCAGCGGCCCGGGAGCAGCCAGCAGCCACAGGAGCGAGACGGCAGGAGGAAGTGGAGCCAGGAGCTGGAGCGGCGTGTGGGTCCTCGCAGACAGATAAGGAAGGCGGCAGAGAGCAGGTCTGCAGCGTGGCACACAGGTCAGCGATGGGGGAGGTGCGGCTCCACATGGAGGAAGGTGAGGTGACCCAAAGCAGTGGGGAGGGGGCCCTGAGTGGAGGGACGCTGGCGGGGCCTCGGTCTGTGCCGCCCCAGTGTCCAGAGAGGGAGAGATGTCTTGTGCCCCTGCTTGAGGGATCGCATGGAGGGGATAATCCGGCGGTTTCCCCCCTCGAGGAGGGTCCCCCCCTGGGCAGCCCACCCAACTCTGCACTGCAGGCACACCACCCCCAGGCCACACAAGACCTTCAGGCACTGAGGGAGCTCATCCTGGCCCTCCCCAGCAAGAGTGACCTGGATGCCCTAGTCCGCAGAATTGAGCAGTCCCACCAGCAAGCCATTGCTTCAGTGAGAGAGGAGATAGAGGTCCTAGGAGATAGAGTCACGGCCACTGAGCAAGATCAGGAGTCCTTGGAAAGCAGAGTATCTCGCCTGGAAAAGGACTGTGAGAAATATAATAACCAATCCAGGGACATGGCATTACTGTTAGATGACCAAGAGAACAGAAGTCGCCGAAACAATATAAGATTAAAGGGTGTCCCAGAGGGCTGGCCGGCAGAGACTCTCCGCCATAAAGTGCAAGAAATATTTAATATAGTCACCGCCAGACCAACGGATGCTACGTACCTATGTGACAGAGTCCACAGAGTTGCTAGATCCTTCCAAGGAGCCAATCCCTCCATTGCAAGAGATGTCCTTTGCCGCTTACATTATTATACGGATAAAGAACAGATCCTGAGGAAGGCCTGGGAGTTCGGACCGGTGAAGATGGAGGGGGCGACTATCAAACTCTTCCCTGACGTTTCCAGTCGCACGCTCTACATGAGGCATCAGCTTCATCCGTTATTGGCAAAAATCAAAGAGGTGAACGCCTCGTATCGATGGGGGCACCCGTTCCACCTCATTGTCCGGAAGGGCCCATCTACATTCTTGCTGAGACGCCCTGCGGAGTTGCCGGGACTGTTCAAGTTTTTGGAACTGCCTGTCTTTAACATCCCTGATTGGCTATCCTGGGAGTCCATGGGCCCCCCGACGCGGAGGAGAGAAAAGGATTCCACACCGTCGACATCAGGGGGATGGGGCTGAAAAGTCAACCTGGCACTGTGTCTAGTTCCAGGAGAGGTTAAACGGTGCCTATTTATGTTGGAAAGGGACTGTGGCCTATCATTTTGGGAGGGGCATGTGTTGTTGCACCCCTCTTCGCCTCGCTGGGGGGGGTCTTTGGGCGTTGCATGGTTTGGGGGATGACGGAGGAGAGGCCGTCAGAGTTTAACATTTGTTTCGCCTCTAGCATTTGCAGGGGGGCAGTAGTCAGATAACTTAAGGGTGGTGGGTGGGGGGGGTAACACATGAGTGTTCATACTCGACCCCGCCGATAGTACCCTAGTAGGCCTAGGGCTGGTCCATAGGTCTGCGAGCTCCTCGTGAGCTGTCTATTCTTTTTCCTCTTTCTTTTTGCTTCTTTGTTCTCCCCTTTTCTTTTTTCCTTTCGTTTCTAACTTCCCCTCTTTTCCTCTCTCCCTACTCCCGTTTCCTTTCACAGTCTCCAGCTTTCTTCCTTCCTTCCCCCTCTTCCCTCCTCCCTCAGAGTCCTTCCTGGTGGTGTGTGTGTTTGTCTTTCCCTTATCGTCTATTCGTAGGCCCTCATCACCGACATGAAGCAGTCATCCAGACCTGACCTAAGAGTGGGATCCCTAAACGTCAAGGGCCTTCACAGCCCAGAGAAACGTTCAATCCTCATGAATTTGTTGTGGAGAAGGCGACTTCAGGTAATCTTTCTACAGGAAACGCATTACTGTTTAGACAAACCTTACAAGCTTTCAGACCGGAGATATTCTACGGTCTATCATTCCCCATCTCCTGACTCGTGGTCCAGGGGGACCAGCATCCTAATTGCGAGCTCTCTGCCATGGGAGCTGATAGAGGTCAGCACGGACAAAGAGGGGAGACAGATCCTAATAAAGGGGCGGATCCAGTCTCAGGTCTTCACTTTTGCGGCCCTCTACCTACCCAACACGGGACAGTGTGGCGCCCTGTTGAGATTCCTGAACACCCTGGACGAGTTTTCAGAGGGCACATTGATAATGGGAGGGGACTTTAACTTTGTTATGGACCCAGAGGTGGATACTTCTAGGGAGATTTCTAGCTTGCCCAGGGCCGTTCACAGTCGGATCAGACGGGGTTTACACGAACACCAGTTAGTAGATACATGGAGGTCGCTGCATCCGGCAGACAGGGACTACTCATTTTACTCCGCGGTTCATGACTCTTACTCAAGGCTAGACCACTTCTTTGTTAGACACAGAGACCTACACCGCATGCTGGACGCCGAAATAGACGAAATAGTGTTTGCTGACCACGCCTTAATCCTTAGTGTTTCCCTGACGTGCCCGATCATCAAACAAGGCCAGTGGACATTGAATACTTCGCTCCTGGCAGATCAGATGACTATGCAGGAGGTACAGACTGCGGTGAAAGAATATTTTGACCTCTGCGCGGGGGGTGATACCACACCCGCCGTAACGTGGGAAGCTCACAAATGCGTAGTCAGAGGACTGTTTATAAAACATGGAGCCCGTATGAAGCGGGAGAGGAATGCGGAGATGGAATCTTTACTAGTTGACATTCACGCTCTGGAGAGGATCCACAAAGACCGGTTAGACGACGGTGCCAAAACCCTTCTCATTCAAAAAAGAGAAAAGCTGAAATCGTTACTCTCTAATAAAGCCAAGGCTTCGCTAGCGCGCTGCCGGAGGCATTTTTACGAATTCGGTAACAAAAACAGTAGGACCTTGGCCAGGGCTTTGCGGACCCAGAGGCTGAGGGGATATGTCCCCCATATACAGAAGCAATCAGGGGGGAGGGCCTCACTTCCGGTTGACATAGCTTCAGCATTTAGGGATTACTACATTGCCCTGTACTCCATTGATGACACTCGGACGGAGGACGATAGGAAGATAGCTAGGGATCGCATCCTGGAATACATAAGATCCTCAGGCCTCCCGAGGATTAGACCAGACGACATAGAGATACTGGAGGCTCCGATTACAGAAACGGAATTTGCTTTGGCCCTCAAAGCATCCCCCGCGGGTAAGGCACCGGGTCCAGATGGACTTCCGCTGTCTTACTACAAGAGGTTAAGTCCTATTCTATCTCCTCATTTTTTGGCAGCATTCAATAACATCTCAGCGTGCACATCCTCTCCATTACCTAGAGACTCCCTTGCGGCTAACATCGTGGTCATTCCCAAGGAGGGGAGGGACCCCACCTGTTGTGCCAACTATCGTCCGATCTCCCTGCTCAATGTGGACTTAAAGTTGTTTGCTAAGATCCTAGCTGATCGGCTGTCCCCTCTGTTAGGGGATATAGTCCATGCAGATCAGGCGGGTTTCATGTTGGGCAGGGAGGCTAGAGATAACACCACGAGGGCCATCAACTTGATCCACAGGGCTAGGTCGGGGGGTGGTTCGCTTATGCTGTTGTCCACAGATGCCGAAAAGGCGTTCGACCGGGTCGGCTGGATGTTTTTGAACGGGGTCCTAGCCTCTCTGGGACTAGGGGGCAACATGCTCAGATGGATAGGATCTCTCTATAATTCACCGTCGGCCTGCATACGGGTTAACGGGGTGCTGTCAGATAGATTCCCAATAGCCAATGGCACGCGGCAGGGCTGTCCTCTCTCCCCATTAATCTTCATACTCACACTAGAACCCCTGCTGCGACACATTCGGACAAACTCAAGCATCAAAGGCCCCAAGATAGGTAATGTGACCCATAAAATAGCGGCCTTTGCAGACGACCTATTATTTTTCATCACAGACCCAATCACATCGGTCCCTGCGCTAATGCAGGAATTTAAACGATACTCCACACTCTCGAACTTTAAGATCAACTTGTCTAAATCGGAGGCACTGAGCGTTAACCTCCCCATGGGAGTAGTTTCGCAGCTGCGGGGAGCCTTTGACTTTCAATGGGCCCCGCAGTATATGCGATATCTGGGGCTCAAATTGTCAGCAGATGTGAGCTCCTTATTCAAGTTGAACTTTACCCCTCTTCTCCAAAACATAAAAGAAGATTGTAAAACCTGGTCAAGGGGCACGTTCACATGGTTTGGACGGTCAGCGATTCTGAAGATGAATATCTTCCCAAGATTGCTGTATCTTCTTCAGACCCTGCCAATTGGGATACCCAAGTCTTTCTTTAGAGAAGTTTCGTATATGCAAACGAAGTTTCTGTGGGCAAACAAGCCGGCGAGGTTGGCACGGTCGCTGTTGTGCAGACCTAGAATCCGGGGTGGGCTGGGCCTCCCGGATCTCAAATCTTACTATGTAGCCACACATTTAGCCAGAGTGATGGACTGGTGTAGGCACTCCAAGGCCAAACCCTGGGTGTCGGTGGAGCAGAGCTTCACTGATATTCCATTAGCGGCGCTCCCATGGGTGAATTCCCCACTTAGTACAGGACTTAGGACTCACCCCACGATTGGTGCTACGCTTTCCTGCTGCTCACAGGAGGGGGTCCGGAGATCTCTGATTCCTTTACCCTCCCCCCTTTCCCCGATCGTTGGCAACCCAGATTTCTCCCCGGGTCTTTCTGATCCGGTGTTTCGCCTATGGATCTCCAGAAATAGATTTCGGGCTTGCCAAATTGGGGTCGAGGGGCACTGGCCAACGGCCGGGGAACTCCGGAATTTCCGGGTTCCCGGACCGCTGGGCCCGTGGCGTTCCATGCAGCTTCGACATTTTCTATGCTCTCTACCGGACTACAGTCAGTTTGATAGACCTCTTACGGATTTCGAGAAGCTATGTATGGAGGGGGGGACCCTTAGACACTCACTCTCCATCTCACACTCCATGCTGGTCAACTCCTCGGATCTGTCACCTCCTAGATTCCTCCTGCAGTGGGAATCTGACCTGGGCCTCACACTTTCGGCTACGCAGAGGAACAAGGTTCTGTCCATTACTCACAAAGCTTCCATCAGTTCAAAACTTCAAGAAGCCAATTATAAATGCATTTCCAGATGGTATAGGGTCCCAACAAAACTTCACAGGATGTTCCCCGCGGCAGATCCGGGGTGTTGGAGATGTGGCACAGGGGAGGGAAGCTTCCTACACACTTTCTGGGAATGCCCGGGGCTACAGCAGTTTTGGGAGGGGGTACGGGGAGTGATCAGGCATGTGACTGGATACACGCAGACCCTGGGCCCGGAACTCTTCCTGCTCCAACTATCTGAGTCCTCTGTTCGTGCGTACAAAGGGTCTCTGTTAAGCTTTCTGGTGATGGCCGCTAGGACGTGCATTCCTCTGAGATGGAGATCCCCCTCCCCGCCGACATTATCGATGTGGGCAAGTAGGGTAAACGAACTGCTGTATATGGAGGACCTGACAGCGTCTGTCCACGATAGACATGAGGCTTTTTACAAGACTTGGTTCCCATGGATCGAGTTTAAATATTCTAACGAATACGGCACATGGATCCCCCCAGATTGAAGGGGGGACCCGTGGACGCCGTGGGAAGAAGTTACTCTGAGAGGGTGGATCCCTGCTTTGTGTTTGTTCGTGTCCCAGTGTATTCCCCTTCCCCACCTCGTTCCCCCTATGTTCCCCCTTTTCCTCCCATTTCTCGCTAAACCTTTCTTGTCTGACTCGTTTTTTTTTTTTTTTTTTTTTCTCTCTCGCCTTGCTTTTCCTCTTTTTTGTTTTTATTTTCTTCTCTTCTTAAACTGGTATTCCCGCTATATAAAACTTTTGGTAAACATGGAAAGGTCTCATTGTTGAAAATTTTCTCGTGTCGCAGCTACTCTGTTATACATTGTCATGTACTGGTTGGGAATTGTATCGTAATTGACTCAGATTGGTGTGATTCCATGTTTATTGTTAAATAAAGAATTTTAAAAAAAAAAAAAGAAGTATTTCAGGCACAAAGCACAATGAGCTTCACATGTTTGGATTAATTATCTCTTTTTCCAGCCTTTTCTGACTAATTAAGACCCTCCCCAAACTTGTGAACAGCACTCATACTTGGTCAACATGGGAAAGACAAAGGAGCATTCTAAGGCCACCAGAGACAAGATCGTGGAGGGTCACAAGGCTGGCAAGGGGTACAAAACCCTTTCCAAGGAGTTGGGCCTACCTGTCTCCACTGTTGGGAGCATCATCCGGAAGTGGAAGGCTTATGGAACTACTGTTAGCCTTCCACGGTCTGGACAGCCTTTGAAAGTTTCCACCCGTGCCGAGGCCAGGCTTGTCCGAAGAGTCAAGGCTAACCCAAGGACAACAAGGAAGGAGCTCCGGGAAGATCTCATGGCAGTGGGGACATTGGTTTCAGTCAATACCATAAGTAACGTACTCCACCGCAATGGTCTCCGTTCCAGACGAGCCCGTAAGGTACCTTTACTTTCAAAGCATCATGTCAAGGCTTGTCTACAGTTTGCTCATGATCACTTGGAGGACTCTGAGACAGACTGGTTCAAGGTTCTCTGGTCTGATGAGACCAAGATCGAGATCTTTGGTGCCAACTACACACGTGATGTTTGGAGACTGGATGGCACTGCATACGACCCCAAGAATACCATCCCTACAGTCAAGCATGGTGGTGGCAGCATCATGCTGTGGGGCTGTTTCTCAGCCAAGGGGCCTTGCCATCTGGTCCGCATCCATGGGAAGATGGATAGCACGGCCTACCTGGAGATTTTGGCCAAGAACCTCCACTCCTCCATCAAGGATCTTCAGATGGGTCGTCATTTCATCTTCCAACAAGACAACGACCCAAAGCACACAGCCAAGAAAACCAAGGCCTGGTTCAAGAGGGAAAAAATCAAGGTGTTGCAGTGGCCTAGTCAGTCTCCTGACCTTAACCCAATTGAAAACTTGTGGAAGGAGCTCAAGATTAAAGTCCACATGAGACACCCAAAGAACCTAGATAACTTGGAGAAGATCTGCATGGAGGAGTGGGCCAAGATAACTCCAGAGACCTGTGCCGGCCTGATCAGGTCTTATAAAAGACGATTATTAGCTGTAATTGCAAACAAGGGTTATTCCACAAAATATTAAACCTAGGGGTTGAATAATAATTGACCCACACTTTTATGTTGAAAATTTATTAAAATTTAACTGAGCAACATAACTTGTTGGTTTGTAAGATTTATGCATCTGTTAATAAATCCTGCTCTTGTTTGAAGTTTGCAGGCTCTAACTTATTTGCATCTTATCAAACCTGCTAAATCTGCAGGGGGTTGAATACTACTTGTAGGCACTGTAATTATGTGATCACATTCTCGAACACCAACATTTTGTGTTAATCCTATTGCTGGTTCAGATGCACATTTTCTTATCTGATCTGCTATTCTCATGGTGCAGAACTTGTCCTATAGTGATCTCTTTTATAATGTAAGTCTATAGAGCCTCCTTCTGAACATCGTTCTGATTCTCCATAGACGTCAATTTTAATAGTCACTGTCTGTCACACAGAGCGCAGTGTCCCTGAGTAGACCAGCTGGATATGATGAGAGTGGCAGTAGGTAAGTATATTAATACACTCACGCTACACATCATACACATATACCCACATTTAAAGGGAACCTGTCACATGTAGATGTGGCGCCCTTGACAAGCCAGGACGTCACAGGTACTGCAACAACACACCCCACACCCCGGTTAGGCACATCAGTCACACACGCAAATCCTTGTTGCCTCCCTCCAGGGGCTGATGTCCACACCAGGTGGGGTGGAGCCAGGCGGTTGGCCCCACCCACTGAAGAGTTCACAGTCCTGGAGGCGGGAAAAGGAGGTCAGAGAGAAGTTTTTAGTGGAGTTTTGGAGTGGAGTGGAAAGAGTTGAGTGAAGTGGTAGTTGAGGAGCAAGAGCAGACTGACCGTGGCCCGCCGGTACCGAACCGGGGAGCGAAGAGAAGCCAGCACCATTCGGCAGGGCCTACGGACCCCGACCAGGCTGGGAGTCGCCGTTAAACCAGTCAAATCCATCAGCGACGGGAACCTCCAGGGTTTCCCAGCAGCAAAGACCCGACTGAAGGCAACCGCTCAACCGTGAAGGGAAATACAGCTACCGCCACAGCTAGAGTTCCCAGGGCCAGAGCCTGCGGGCAAAAAGGGGCTCCTCTGGCAAATACACCGCTGGGGAGTGGGTTACCGGTGGGAAGCCATCGGAGCCGAAAACACATCACAGGTGCAGGGAGAGGCAGTCACCGCCAACCTACCTGGAGTGACCACCGCAGCCGGCTGCGGGACCCGTCCATCCAGCCATTTGTTTTACCAGAGACTCCGTCTACGTTATTGGCTGAGTGAGTACCACCGTGCCGTCTGGCACCGCGCTGCCCCCGCGACCCTGCACCTCACCAAACCCCGCCATCCACCTTTCAGTCACCATCACCGGGCCCCGGGACCACCAAAACCCCCTACCCATGGAGGGGAGAGAAACATCTCGGCTGCTCCCTGTCATCGCTCCCGGGATCCCCGTCCAGAGCAGCGGTGGTGTCCCCAACCTCACCACAAACCGTGGGTGGCGTCACGGACCGACTTCCCAAACCCCAAAAACTATTCCCCTTTCACTCACGGGCGAGGAGCGCCGCTCGAGTCCCCGGATCCGGCCCACCACTCGAGCCACCGAGCAGCAGCAGCGCCGGACCCGAGCGTGGTGAGCGCAGTGTCCCCTCCCTGCCCGCGACATAGAAAGTTGTTATTCTGCAGACTTGAAGTTAATCTGCTGCTTAATAGCATTTGGAACCTGACCGTTGCCTGCACATTGAACTCCGCTGCTAGGAGCAAAGTAACTTTAGAAGCCTTTGGGTTTCAGTCACAGGAGTTGCGCAGGCGTGGGTACAGTCACTGCTCTGTGTAATTGTATAAGGATGTGGACAGCTCTCACATTTTCCCCCTGAGGACACCAATTGTATTGATGTAATGTGAACTGTATTGTGTTTCTGTATAATGTATGCTGTAATAAAGTTATGTATAGCAGTGTTATAGGAATGTATAATGTAAGGTATAGTAATGTATAAAATGTAGCATTGTCGATAATGTAATGTATGTGTATTAGACTAAAGCGTAAAGCATAGTAGACCTGCATAGAACTGGGTGAAAGGTTAAGTCTGCCCAGCAACAGATTACAGGGTCAGAGACAGTTAACAGTTGAAATTAGCCAACAGTGGGAGGGGCTAGAGTGCAAAGAAAGAGACTGTTTTTTCCCAGTTAGTGTGTTGTGGAGACCATTAGAGAACAGACAAGAACAAAAGAGCAAGAACAACAAAAAGAAAGCATAATTGGTGACAGAGATCCAGCTCACAGGCAGGTGGGCGAAGCCTGCTAGAGAGAGACTTGGAAGAGAAGTGAGTCCAGTGTCGGCCACATGTGGGGCCCCTTAGAGAGGAAAAGGATCTGCCCGGCTGTGGACACTTGAAGAAGGTTGTGGCTCCTGGAGTGACCCCTGCCAGGGATAACAGCCAGAAGTCTGGTTGCAGGGTTCACAATGTAACACAATGACCCGTGTGGCCCTGAACCAGGAAGATAGAGGTTAATTTCATCTGTTTAGGCTGTATATCATACACAACTAAAGCGCCGTCGTCTGTAATCATGATGAACATGCCGCTATATGATACAGAAGTGTTATTGAAGTATAATGCCTGCTGCTTTGTGTACATTATTATTATTATTATTATTATTATTTATTATTATAGTGCCATTTATTCCATGGCGCTTTACAGTGAAAGAGGATATACATACAACAATCATTAACAGTACAAGACAGACCGGTATAGGAGGAGAGAGGACCCTGCCCGCGAGGGCTCACAATCTACAGGGAATGGGTGATGGTACAATAGGTAAGACAGAGCTGGTTGCGCAGTCGTCTACTGGACTGAGGGTTATTGTAGGTTGTAGACTTGTTGGAAGAGATGGGTCATGAGTTTATTGTGAAGTAAAGCGAAATTTGTTTTTACCCACTTGTCTGGCTTCCCCATCCTGGGGACAAAGGATCAAGGACCAAGAATCAGCAAAAACATTAGTGCATGCCCTCATCATCTCCCGCCTCGACTACTGCAACCTCCTGCTCTCTGGCCTCCCTTCCAACACTCTTGCACCCCTCCAATCTATCCTAAACTCTGCGGCCCGCCTAATCCACCTCTCCCCTCGCTACTCCCCAGCCTCGCCACTCTGCCAATCCCTTCACTGGCTTCCCATCACCCAACGACTCCAGTTCAAAACACTAACCATGACATACAAAGCCATGCACAACCTGTCTCCTCCCTACATCTGTGACCTAGTCTCCCGGTACCTACCTGCACGCAACCTCAGATCCTCACAAGATCTCCTTCTCTGCCCCTCCCTTATCTCCTCTTCCCACAATCGCGTACAAGATTTCTCCCGTGCATCCCCCCTACTCTGGAACGCTCTACCTCAGCACATCAGACTCTCCCCTACCGTGGAAAGCTTCAAGAGGAACCCCAAGACCCATCTCTTCCAACAAGCCTACAACCTGCAATAGCCCTCAGTCCAGTAGACCACTGCGCAACCAGCTCTGTCCTCACCTATCGTACCATCACCCATTCCCTGTAGACTGTGAGCCCTCGCGGGCAGGGTCCTCTCTCCTCCTGTACCAGTCTGTTATGTACTGTTAATGATTGTTGTACGTATACCCTTTCACTTGTAAAGCGCCATGGAATAAATGGCGCTATAATAATAAATAATAATAATAATAATAATAATAAAGTTACATACAGAATGTGGCAGGCCTGAAGGTGAAGGTGTTCATGGTAGAAAGAAGACCATACACCCAGCAACCCCAATTTTCTGTAGCCTGCCGAGGCACAGAAAATGCAGCACTTGTCCATGGCTATCGCCCCGTACCCCGTTACAACCGTGTCCCCCCTGCATTGACTGACAGTGGGTTCTAATGCTAAGCAGTTACCAGTCACAGAGGTTCTGGAAGCCGCAGGCAGACAGGAGATGTTCTGGAGACCACAAACAGGTAGCAGAGGTACTAGATGGCACAGGCAGATAGGAGACATCCTACAGACCTCAGACAGGCAGCACAGGTAGTGGAAGCTGCAGACAGACAAGAGACATCCTAGATACCACAGACAGGTAGCAGAGGTACAGGAGGCTGCAGACAGACTAGAAACGTCCTAGATACCACAGACAGGTAGCAGAGGTTCTGGAAGCTGCAGGCAGACAGAAGACGTCCTAGAGACTGCAGACAGAAAGGTAGTAGAGGTCCTGAAGACCAGACAGGTAGCAGAGAAACACAGGCAGACAGGACTGAGGAACACTAAAGTCTGAATACCAAAACAGAGGTGTGTGTCTTGGTAAGCCTTATGTAGGCCCAGGCACCAGAAGCACAACAGACTTTAGTTGACTGGGGTGAGGGAAGCAAAGCTCGGATCCAGGAAAGATGTGTAACATCATTTACCTTCAGATGAAAGACGAACATGCATGGATCATAAATGATTCATTAGTATGCAGATATACTGGACTTTTTCCTATTCCAAAGTGACAAGGTCCCTAGAGCTCTGCCTCCAGGGGCCTAAGGAAGATGATTTGTTGAATTATTACCAATAATAGAACAATTATACAATACTCCAAGGTTGAGTTAACAAAGTAAAAGTGTAAAGTAATGCAGGAAATGACTAATCATCATTTCCTTGTCTGCCAAGCTGATTGTTCTATCAAAATGCAATGAAATCCCTGCCTGTAGTGATGATGTGATCTATGATCTAGAACGCTCTCCTTTTTGTATGTACACTGGAGATGAAAATTAGAGAACAACACACAATTTCCTAAATGTTAAGGTCATTGTGTAGTCCTATGGGATTATATCCTAATATGAGTAAACTCGCAGTATTTTAAGCTTATTTCATAAACTGAATTTTTTCAAAAGTAGATAATATAAATGTAAATGAGATAAATGTAAAATAACACTGATCAAAATTAGAGAACACTTGGTGTTAATCTGGCACCTGGTGCTAATTTCCTTAATTATCTGACAAACCCTATGTAACTGGCAGGCTAACTTTCCAGTTTGTACTGACTTTTCAAAAATGGTGTGCCATTCCAAAGTGACTGAAACCCTCCGGCAGCAGGTTGTCCAGATGAAGGCCAAAGGGGTGACCCTATAACCCACAGCAAGAAAAGTTGGTTATTCCAAGTCTGTGATTTCGAGAATATTGCATCTTTACAACATCACAAACTCTCTCAAGTCCCCCAAGAAGGCTGATCGGCTTCAAAAGACAAATGCAAGAGAGGACAGGATAATGCGGAGAATCTCCATGGGTAATCGCTTCAACACTGCAGCTGGAATTGCTCGCCAGCTCAGAACTGAACAGGGTAAAGATCTGTCTCGTCATACAGTGTCACAATGTTTAAGAACATTTGGACTGAAAGCCTGCTCTGCATTGACCAAACCTCTCATTAGCAGAAAGAATCCAAAGGCTAGACTCACCTTTGGTGAGAAGAATGTTGTGAGGACAGAGAAGTGGTCCACAGTTCATTTTAGTGATGAAAGAAAGTTTAATTTATTTGGGTCTGATGGGAAACATTATGTTCGTCAACAAACTGGGGAAAGACTGAATCAAAAGTGTGTTAAGAAGTCAGTGACAGGTGGTGGAGGAAGTATGATGGTTTGGGTAATGTTTTCTGCAGCAGGAGTTGGACCTCTAATACAGCTACATGGCAGAGTGAATGCAAGTGTGTATCAGAACCTTCTTCAACGACACAAGATTCCTTACTTGCGTTCATCACTCAATCAGCCAGCAATTTTCATGCAGGACAATGCCCCCTGTCACACAGCAAAACGGATAAAGCTGTTACTTGAAACAGAAAACATTGAAACAATGAAATGTCCAGCCCAGAGTCCTGATCTAAACCCAATAGAAAACCTCTGGAAAATCCTTGGGGACAAAGTTATGGCCAAGAAACCCTCAGCAGTCAAATAACTGTGGAAGAGACTATAAGAAGAGTGGACCAAAATCACACCAGAGCAGTGTGAGAGACTAGTGATGTCCTGTGGCTGCAGATGTGCTGACGTCATTCAAAGCAAAGGTGTCATAATCCAGGACCGGTATTCTTCGCTCCGGAGTTTCACAGACCCGGCCTGGTCATGTCAGGGGTTAACTTCCATCAGCCTCATTTTGGTTTCAGGAGACACTATATATGGTCTCTGAACCTGCATTCCTGTGCTGGTTATAGTTTTGCTTTGCAGCCCGTGACTTTCTCTGGTGAGATTTCTTGGTTTATCTGACTCCTTGTTGTCATGCCCTGACCTGTACCCTCCCCCGTTCGTCCATCTGTCCCAGTCCCTAACTTCCCGCTCCTGTCTGTTGTTTGTGTTTCCCTCTGCAGACCTGACCTCCCGCCTTCTGACACGGTTGTGTTTTCTGACATGATTTTGATCCTCCATCTGCAGTGACTTGACTTCCTGGCTAGACCATGACTGTTTCACTACTCTATTGCCCCTTGTTGGTTCGCCTGTTAACTGCCTGCTGAAGTTACTCTGCTGTACTTAAACTGCATTTCTATTACAGTGTAACTTTGACTTTCCTTCACTACTCTGCTGCCACCTAGTGGGGAATACGCTGTACTACAGTTAGGTCCAGAAATATTTGGACAGTGACACAAGTTTTGTTATTTTAGTTGTTTACAAAAACATGTTCAGAAATACAATTATATATATAATATGGGCTGAAAGTGCACACTCCCAGCTGCAATATGAGAGTTTTCACATCCAAATCGGAGAAAGGGTTTAGGAATCATAGCTCTGTAATGCATAGCCTCCTCTTTTTCAAGGGACTAAAAGTAATTGGACAAGGGACTCTAAGGGCTGCAACTAACTCTGAAGGCGTCTCCCTCGTTAACCTGTAATCAATGAAGTAGTTAAAAGGTCTGGGGTTGATTACAGGTGTGTGGTTTTGCATTTGGAAGCTGTTGCTGTGACCAGACAACATGCGGTCTAAGGAACTCTCAATTGAGGTGAAGCAGAACATCCTGAGGCTGAAAAAAAAGAAAAAATCCATCGGTGAGATAGCAGACATGCTTGGAGTAGCAAAATCAACAGTCGGGTACATTCTGAGAAAAAAGGAATTGACTGGTGAGCTTGGGAACTCAAAAAGGCCTGGGCGTCCACGGATGACAACAGTGGTGGATGATCGCCGCATACTTTCTTTGGTGAAGAAGAACCCGTTCACAACATCAACTGAAGTCCAGAACACTCTCAGTGAAGTAGGTGTATCTGTCTCTAAGTCAACAGTAAAGAGAAGACTCCATGAAAGTAAATACAAAGGGTTCACATCTAGATGCAAACCATTCATCAATTCCAAAAATAGACAGGCCAGAGTTAAATTTGCTGAAAAACACCTCATGAAGCCAGCTCAGTTCTGGAAAAGTATTCTATGGACAGATGAGACAAAGATCAACCTGTACCAGAATGATGGGAAGAAAAAAGTTTGGAGAAGAAAGGGAACGGCACATGATCCAAGGCACACCACATCCTCTGTAAAACATG
The DNA here is from genome assembly GCF_048569485.1 of Anomaloglossus baeobatrachus. NCBI lineage: Eukaryota > Metazoa > Chordata > Amphibia > Anura > Aromobatidae > Anomaloglossus > Anomaloglossus baeobatrachus. Next base: position 619,871,248 of record NC_134355.1, read on the forward strand.
GTGGAGGCAACGTGATGGCATGGGCATGCATGGCTTTCAATGGCACTGGGTCACTTGTGTTTATTGATGACATAACAGCAGACAAGAGTAGCCGGATGAATTCTGAAGTGTACCGGGATATACTTTCAGCCCAGATTCAGCCAAATGCAGCAAAGTTGATCGGACGGCGCTTCATAGTACAGATGGACAATGACCCCAAGCATACAGCCAAAGCTACCCAGGAGTTCATGACTGCAAAAAAGTGGAACATTCTGCAATGGCCAAGTCAATCACCAGATCTTAACCCAATTGACCATGCATTTCACTTGCTCAAATCCAGACTTAAGACGGAAAGATCCACAAACAAGCAAGACCTGAAGGCTGCGGCTGTAAAGGCCTGGAAAAGCATTAAGAAGGAGGAAACCCAGCGTTTGGTGATGTCCATGGGTTCCAGACTTAAGGCAGTGATTGCCTCCAAAGGATTCGCAACAAAATATTGAAAATAAAAATATTTTGTTTGGGTTTGGTTTATTTGTCCAATTACTTTTGACCTCCTAAAATGTGGAGTGTTTGTAAAGAAATGTGTACAATTCCTACAATTTCTATCAGATATTTTTGTTCAAACCTTCAAATTAAACGTTACAATCTGCACTTGAATTCTGTTGTAAAGGTTTCATTTCAAATCCAATGTGGTGGCATGCAGAGCCCAACTCGCGAAAATTGTGTCACTGTCCAAATATTTCTGGACCTAACTGTATGTCTTACTAGCCCTTTGTACAGCATGACAAAAGGCCTATACACGTCCTACTGATTGGTGACTGTTGTTAGGCTATGTGCGCACGTGTGCGCTCTGCACTGCACCTAAAAGGTGCGCTTCAGAGCGCAGCTGAAAAGCTCCGTTCTGAAGCGCATGGTGCCGGCGAGAACGTGCGCTCTGCCTGCAGCTCCTGCCATAGACAGAGCAGGGGCTGCCGGCAAAGCGCACGGAAGAAGTGACATGTCACTTCTTAGAACGCAGCGATTCGGGCAGCAGCCGAAGCGCTGCGCTCTAAGACGCCACGTGCGCACGGCCCCTGCACAATCTCCATAGACTGTGCAGGGGACGCAGGACGTATGCAGTTATGCTGCGCTACAAAGCGCAGCGTAACTGCATGAATTACGCACACGTGCGCACATAGCCTTACCCTCAGAAAATTAACTTAGAATCTTTCTCTTTGCTACAGTCATTGCTGTTCTCTAATTATGATCATCACGTTTTGGGCAAAATAAAGGTTTTATGTTGATAAACTTTGGATCTTTTGTACAACACTGTTCTAGTGGCATGGTGCACCCCTTACAAAAAAACCTGACAATGTTGATCAATGTAGATTACATTATTTCTGAAAAAAGCAAGTTGTTCTCTAATTTTGATCCCCAGTGTAGGTACACTTCTTATATGCAGCACCATCACATAGATAAGACGGTGTCAGAACATCTGGAAGGTTTCCTTTCTCCTTACAGACAGTGTTTCAGCAGAAACCTGAGGCGAGATAATAGAATGCAGTGACCTGGCATCGGGAGGGAGAGACACTACGCCTGCAGCCTAGAGCGGAGCCAAGACTTACACATTTATCAGATTCCACATGCAAATCTCCAACCACCACAAGGCCGTGTAGGCCAAGCGATGCAGCACAGGACACACCCGGAACACGTTACTACAGGCTCATTCTGACGTCTCCAGGTCTCTGGTCTATCTGGGATATGACAAATTCATTATATTTCCTTATATTTCACATTTCCTGCAATTAGGGCTCCTCGATGAACCAAATGGAGAGCCATTACTAATCAGGGGCTCCTGATCTGGCGCATTTAAAGAGGACCCATCACCAGATTAATTATTTATATTATTCCCGCTCTTCTCTTAAGTATGTTATTTTATTTATTTTTTTATCCAGTATGGTGGATTTAAAAAACCAAACAAATGTAATACAGTGCGAATAAAATAAGAAAAAAAATTGGTCTCTTTTGACCTCAGACACCCATGCCGACAGTTACATATACTGTATATTTCCCGATTATGAGAATATAGGAAGCCAATCCCGCTGTGATCAGCTGATTGTCGCTCTATCAGTGTCACACAAGGTACGGGGAAGTACTAAGCACACGGTGAAAGGGAAGGGAATCCCTGTGTTTAGGGAGAGAGAAGATGGTGACCCCTGACCAAACCTACTGCTGGTCCCTGGGGTCCCTCACCACCCTAGATAGGTTCCTCACCTATGCATCGAGCCAGATACCTGACCCTAAGTATACCTAGTGCTGGGCCCTAAATAGGGCACAGATGGGATGAGCTCTTCATCAACGCCACTAAACGCTAAAGGAAGACACAAGGAGGGCACACAGGGGAAAAGTGCATGAACTACTTATCTACAGATGAGTCAAGTAGACGTTCAGCAAAGTTTTCAGCAATGATACCACAGAGGAGTACAAGCCTCCAGCTTGCAACAAATGCTTGAATGAACCGAAAATATAATCCGCACAGTCCAAAGGAAGGAAGGGGTATTTAAACACCAAGGGAATACTGATAATCAACAGCTGGGTGGAAGTCAAGCTCTTTCTGGGCCCAAAAAGGAGAGATGAATCCAGCAGGAACGCTATTTATACCAATTAATGAACAGCAGGAACAATGGAAAGTCAGGGAGCATTCTGTGCAACCAAACGCTGTGACCTTCTATGGCCAGAAACCACATGACTGTCTGTCACACGTGACAATCCAATCAGATATGATGTTCCTTTTGTGACAGTACTTGGTAAACCTTGACTAGACAAAGGCTGGATTTAATCTATAACATTGAGTTATAATTGCCACCTTTTTACAGTGCCTGCCCCAAAAGTGAACGCAAAACGCGTTGGATTTTTTTTTTCCTTTAACTGTCTCTCCTTTTTGGACCACTTTATTTCACGTAGTGCATGGTATAAAAAAGCCCAGTCTGCTGGGTTTTTTCAATACAGTTAACAAAAAAAAAATATTCTGACACACACCACTCCATATCACTTGGCCTCATTTAAGTGAATAGTAAGAACCCATCTACACTAACCTGGAGCATAAGCTGAACGTGTTCACAAAATGTAATGTGATCTCAGCCCAACACTTGAGCACTAAAGCTTTACCAGCATTTCTTACCTGGGTATAAAGCCGAGACCTTGGACATACTCCACACCAGAGACTGGTGACTGCCACCTAGTGCACTTTTCTAGATAATGATATCCTATAATGCGTGAAATTACACTGCAGATCTTCAGGCCTTGAATGAAGACAAACAAGTTTTACAAGTATGATCACAGCGTTAATTTCACCTTGATTTTATCCTGGAGGACTGATGTAATACCTGGGAATATTATTTACTCAGCTTAATACACATACAAATATTAACAATGTGCATTCTACAATATAGTTTTAGACATCTGCTGTAATTGAAACTGTTCTATCTTATCCTGAGTTTACACTTTGCGGTCACGCGGCGGTTTTCTGCCATGTTCTCGGTAGAAACACAACTTTTTTCCACAATTTTGGTAAATTGTATCAAAGAATTCACTTTAGTAAAACTTTGCAAATCCTGGATATTTGCTAAATTGCTAAAAAAAAACAACAAATTGCTAAAAAAACAAACAAAAAAACAACCCAGCATAGCTGCATTAGGTGCAGGAAAAACACTGCGCAAAAAAGCCAAACATGTGCATGAGATTTCAGAAATCTTTCACTTTGTTGGTACAGTAAAACGCTGCAGTTTTTTTTTAAAAGCGCAAAAAAGAAATGTGCAGAAAAAAAACCCCCACTGAAAAACGCAACATGTGAACTTTCCCTTTAGTGTTCATTCCTTTGAATGAAATCCCATAAAGCGGGCTTTACACGATACGATATCATTGCCGATATCGCTAGCGTGCGTACCCGCCCCAATCTTTTGTGCGACACGGGCATATCGCTGCGCGTCGAGCACAAAATTGCGCACCCCCGTCACACAGACTTACCTGCTCTGCGACGTCGCTCTGGCCGGCGATCCGCCTCCTTTCTAAGGGGCCGGGTCGTGCAGCGTTACAGCGACGTCACACAGCAGACGTCCAATAGAAGCGGAGGGGCGGAGATGAACGGGACGTAAACATCCCGCCCACCTTCTTCCTTCCGCATAGCCGGTGGACGCAGGTAAGGAGATGTTCCTCGCTCCTGCGGTGTCACACACAACGATGTGTGCTGCCACAGGAACAAGGAACAACATCGCTAATGAGAGGTAAACGATTTTTGGTTTTAGGACGACCTCTCCACGGCAAACTATTTTGGCCGCTTTTGCGATCGTTGCAGGCCGCACAAAAGTGTCACACGCTGCGATCTCGTTAATGACGCTGGATGTGCGTCACTAACGGCGTGACCCCGACGATAAAACATTAACGTTATCGTAGCGTGTAAAGCCCCCTTAAGATCTGGCACTAGTTTTACAAACTTTGTTAACATGCTTGTAATTGTGCAGAAATGTCAAATTAAAGAGAGGACAATATAAACCAAGAATATTAAGTCTATCTTATCTATCTTATCTATCTATGTATCTATCGATCTATCTATCTATCCATGTTTCCCCTAAAATAAGCCCTAGCAGGAATTTTCAACCTTTTCGGAGTAAAGGGGGCTTTACACGCTGCGACATCGCTTATGCGGAGTCGTTGGGGTCACGGAATTTGTGACCCACATCCGGCCGCATTAGTGATGCCGTTGCGTGTGACACCGATAAGCGATTTTGCATCGTTGCAAAAACGTGCAAAATCGCTAATCGGCGACATGGGGGTCCATTCTTAAAAATCGTTACTGCAGCAGTAACGAAGTTGTTCCTCGTTCCTGCGGCAGCACACATCGCTGCGTGTGATGCCGCAGGAACGAGGAAGCTCACCTTACCTGCCTCCCGGCTGCTATGCAGAAGGAAGGAGGTGGGCGGGATGTTACGTCCCGCTCATCTCCGCCCCTCCGCTGCTATTGGGCGGCGGTTCAGTGACGCTTCAGTGACGTCGCTGTGACGCCGCACAGACCGCCCCCTTAGAAAGGAGGCGGTTCGCCGGTCACAGCGACGTCGCCGGACAGGTAAGTATGTGTGACGGCTCTGGGCGATGTTGTGCGGCACGGGCAGCGATTTGCCCGTGTCGCGCAACAGATGGGGGCGGGTACCCACACTAGCGATATCGGGACCGATATCGCAGTGTGTAAAGTAGCCTTAAGGCTTAAATATAAGCCCTACCCCTAGTTGCGGTTCAATAATGAGTGGGGTAACATGGGGTGTCCATGTGTGCCGCCCCGGTGTTAGTCAGGCTGCTCGGATCCATGTTCGCCATGGCTCGAGGGGTCCGGACCCGGCTTGGCGGATTCTCTGATCTGTAAAAGTGGGATATTTACAGGGGAAAAGTTTGTGACGCCACCTGCAGGTTGCGGTAATAGGAGTACCGCTGCTGCTGGAGAGAGGACCGGGGCAGATGGTGTGAAGCAGCAAGGTGTCAGTCCCTCCGCAGGTAGGGAAGGCCCCGGGCTCAGGGGGTTGGTAGCTTTGGGGGGACAGGGTAAAGGGATCAGGGTACTCACTGCGGGTAGTCGTGGTGTTGGATGAGGTGGAGAAAGGAGACACACACGCTATAGGTAAACCAAAGTCTCCAAGTACAGCTGTCGCTGCCGAGAGCCCGTTCAAGTACCCGGTCCCAACGGTGTCAGTTAGTGATTGGGAGCATGCCTCCGTGCACAATTTGTTGTCCGTTGATGGTCCCTGTGGCTTGAAGTTGTTGGGGGCCCTGCTCACTATGTGTAGTGTAGCTGTGCTCTTAAGGGCTGGCACTTGAGACCTTAGTGGGTTGCTGTGTCTGGAAAAACCATGTCCTCCTCGTTGTGCTGATGCCCTAAATCTCTGAGTATTTAGGGAAGTCCTTGAAGATCCTTTCCATTTCAGGTGAATTGTCAGGACGTTAAATCGGCTCCTGACCTAGGGTCCTGTACCCCATCATGCTTGGTACCGGTCAGTTTTGTTGGGCCCTTCTGGTGCCGAAAGTCCCTCCAAGACTACGTCCATCACACCCCTGTCCAACATCCCTGCAACCGGTACCCGACTCCTCGCTCACTGCTTGCGACCCAATCAGTTCTCCTTAGCTCCCCAGGAGCTAACTCTCCCAGCTCCTCACTCTCTGGAGCTCACTTCTCCACTCCTCAGTCTCCCTCTTTCAGTCTGCCCAGTCCCCAAGTGGCTGGCCCATTTTCCAGCTAGTCCAACCCCCCTGGTGTGTCTGTCAGTGACTGATGTGAGGTGATTGGGTTTTGTGGTGCAGATGGGAGTGACACCGGTTTCTTGGGTACCTGGAACCATGGGGAGTAGGCCCTGCACCCTGGGTAAGGATGCATTTCCCTGTGGCACCCTGATGTATTCAGGGGCGCTACACATGCAGCTAAAAAAGTTAAAGAATACTGCAAGACACTTCATTATAGAAAGCAGACACCCCCTAAAACAAATATAACAGACCTCATACTCACCAGACCGGGACGCTGTGGAACATGAGGACCTGCAGTGCAACACATCAAGGACCTGCGGGGCAACACGCACACATCACACACACACATATTTGGTGATACTGTACTGCTCTGGTGACCTGGGATGCTGTAGAACGTGAAGACCTGCAGTGGAATGCATCGAAGACCTGCAGGGGAACGCGCACCACACACACACGCATATTTAGTGATTTTGTACTGCTCCGGTGACCTGGGACACTGTGGAATGTGAGGACCTGCTATGGAATGCATCAAGGACCTGTGGGGGAAACGTGCATACACACCACACACACACACACACACACATCTGGTGATACTGACACGCCGACCAGCGCCATGGGGGCTACTCGGAACTGGGCTCGGAGGTGGTCACGGCGGCAGGGCCCGACTCCATGACCCTGGCGGTGTTGTTTAAAATATATTAAGGCAACTTGGGGAATGATGAATTGTGACGCCACCTGTGATCTTCGGCCAGGTATGGTCGACGCTGCTTAAACGAGACCCCTGGGGCAGAGGGGGACGCAGGTTAGATGGTACAGCTCCCCACAGGTGGAGCTGGGACCCCAGGGCAACCATAGGCGGCTTTTAGCCAGTAGAGTGATGGAACAACGTAGGGCTGGTGGCGCTTGCAATAAGTCTAGGACACAGCAGGTTGCAGTCATTAGTTCTTTTACTCACAGTTGTCAGTTCCAGATTATCACATCTGGATGGTCAAATGCTGCCCTAGGAGTGCTGATTCCTGCGGTGATGGGATCAAGCCAATCCCCATGTAATTCGGAGGCACAAGACCGGTTTCCCTTTCTGTATCCCTTTCCTGGTCTTCTTCCTGCGCTGGCTTTGCCCTCCTGCCCTACGCTCTCACACACAGTGCCCTGAGTCGGTGCCCGCAGACCCTGTTTTGGGAGGCTCTTCTGCCTGATTCCCCTGGCCCTCTATGGTCACCTTTTTAGCGGGTTCACGTGTGGTGGTGGCTTCAGCACGTGAAGTTACCTCAACCTCCGGTTTTGCTTGCTGAGCCTGATTGTTCTCCACTAGTCTAGGGGCCAGTCCCCTTTGCGGCCTAGTCCCTCCACACCGGTGTGTCAGATGTGGATGCAAGCAGACGGGTAGATCTCTCACTTCCCGTGGCTCTAGGACTCCGATTTTCTTTCTTTCCTGCTTCTGGTCCTAGGACGAGCTCCTCTGGCTCCAGTCCCCAGGACCTCTCTCCTCTGTGTCTTCTTCCTTCTCCACTCCATTCTATCTGAGTGTATGTTTCACCCACCAACTAACTCAACCCCCAGACTGGCTCCAGGACTGTGCTCTCCCTTAGGAGCAATCTCGCCCTAACCATGCCTGAAGTGGTGTAGCTATACTAAGAGTGTGTGTGTACTATGGTCTGTGTGCTCCTTCTTACCAGAGATGGGGTCCCACACATCTGGCTGAGGTGCAGTACCTCTGTGGCGGCTGGACCCTCAGGAGCGCCACAATACTATACTGCTCAGGTGACCTGGGATGCTGTGGAACGTGAGGACCTGCGGTTGAACGCATCAATGCGTTCCACCGCAGGTCCTCACGTTCACAGCGTCCAGAGGTCTCCTTGTCTGCCAAAAGCAGTGCAGCATCACCACTTGTGTGTGTGTCTGATGTGTGTTTAATGTGTGTGTGATGTGTCTGAGTGCCAACCGGAAGCAGAGGAGGACCGCTGTGGGGAAGACAAGGACCTGCAGGGAGCGCACGCTGAGGACCTGGGAGCGGCACAGATGTCCAGGGTCTGATATGTTTGATTCTCCTGGGGGGTCTGCCTCTTTCGGGGCGGGGGGGGGGTAAACGTACCATCAGCCCGTGTTTTCCTCGCATTTTGGGGCAAAAAATATTAGATTTTCTACCAGGTTTTGGAGCACTGTCGCATTTTTTGTCCTTTTATCCAGAGGAATATTTGTAAGGTAAAACACTGATGTTGGGGGAGAAGCCGGGCTCACAAAATTCATTCTAGCTCATCCCAAAAAGTGTTAGGTGGGGTTGGGGTCAGGGCCCTGTGTGGCCGGACAAGTTCTTCCACACCAAACTCTCTGTCTCAATACAAACTTTGAACATGGGCCCCCACCTGCATGTTGGTGAATATATGGGCCTTCGTAGCATTCTAGATCCTATAAGACGTGTGTTTGCACCTAAATAATAATAATATATTTATTTATATAGCGCTATTAATTCCACAGCGCTTTACATACATTGGCAACATTGTCCCCATTGGGGCTCAAAATCTAGAGTCCCTATCTGTATGTCTTTTTGGAGTGTGGGAGGAAACCGGAGAACACGGAGGAAACCTACGCAAGCACAGGGAGAACATACAAACTCCTTGCAGATGGGGGGATTTGAACCAAGGACCCCAGCGCTGCAAGACTGCAGTGCTAACCACTGAGCCACCGTGCCGCCCTAAATTAAATAATGTCCTCCATGGAGACCCCATCTGTAATAATGTCCCTATCATGGGCTTCATCCTATAATAATATCCCCTATCCTGTCTCCTTTCAGTAATAATGTTCCCCATCCTAGGCCTCTTTCTAGTATAATGTTTCTTATCCTGGGCTTCTGACAGTAGTAATGTCCCTTAACCTGCGCCCGATCTGGTATTATGTCCCCCTTCAAGTAAAAAACTGCACCATCCTGGTATAATGTCGTTCATCTTGGGCCCCTTCCATTAATAATGATGCCAATTTTGCTGGTCTTCTCAAAAATATTTAAAAAACAACTTGATCCTTCATATCTTCCTCACCCCCATGATGTGTGGCATCCTCTTCTACAACCGGTGCAGAAACCAGCTGCTGTCTTCGACGTGACTACCTTGCCTGTGCTTATGTTGTTAATCCCAAGCTCTGTCCATGATAGGCAAGCCAAGGTCAGCTGGCAACCTCTGATTGGCCAGTGATGTGTATTGTAGTGCAGAGAACCGGAGTCTCTGCACCTCAATATTTTTCAGCTGAAAATGTGTCGTACACACATCCAGCTAAAAAAGGTGCTGTCGTCAGCGAGCTCCTTCATGCATGAGCCTGGTCGCACCCTCTGAGACTGCGATCGTTAAGCCCCTGGTTATAGACCTTAGGGTAAAGAAAAGGACATTCCCCAAACTGTATCCAAAGCTATCAGTTCCTAATGTCTAAAATGTCTTGTTATGCTGAAGAATTAAGATTTCCCTCCACTGGAACTAAGGAACCTAGGCCGACCTCTGAAAACACCTATAGCATAATCCCGCTTCCACTAAAATTTACAGCGCGCACAATGCAGTCAGCCAGGTAATGTTCTCCTGGCATTCGCCAAACCAAGACTTGCGCATCAAACTGTGAGAAGTCCGATCCATCACTGCACAGAACACATCTCCACTACTCCTGAGTCCAGTGGTGATGGCTTTACACCACTCCATACGATACTCGGAATTGTGCTTGGTGATGTAAGGCTGCATGGAGCTGCTTGGGCATGACCCTCCAGGTGTGGGTGCAGGGTTTACGATAGAAGAAATATCATGAACTGATGTGTTAGCAGTGGCTGCTGATTGGCAGCAGCGGTCATGGGACATAACATTGTTAGGTGAACGCCAACAGACACAGAGTTGACAGCAGTGGAACAGCACTGATCCAGGAGGTGAATATATATTTTTTATAATTATTTTGTCTGGGGTACTTTAGCAACTAAGAAGGGCGATGTCCAGTAGTGGGCAACCCCTTTACGAAGATTGTCCATATAGTAGAAAAAAAAAACCAAAAACTGTATGAAATCATTAAAGCCTCAATACCAGTTTTCTATTGTTCTTGCATAGCTGACACCTGGGGAAAATCTGTATGGAAATGTTACTGATTATCTTCCCTGAGTTTACCTAGCAGTGAGTCAGACGTTTACACAACCTACAGTCCGCGCCATTTCTGCCCACTGGCGCTAATCTTATTTACAGACGTTATAAGACAATCTACAAACGGAAATTATCGGGCCTTGTTTACCAAACTCTCTAAATGAAAATTCTGTCTGTGTTGTCTATAACAACCAATCAGACCCCAGCTTTCCTTTCTAAAACAGCTCTGGTAAGATGAAAGCTCCGCTGTGATTGGTTTCTCTGGGTAAGAAAGACAGTTAAAGGGATTTTCCCACAAACAACATTCATTTTAAAGTTTATTTTAATCAATAGATCTTATAATAATAATAATAATAATTATTTATACAATTGGATGTGCTTAAAAAAAAAATGTTCCTGTGCTGAGATAATCTTATATATGTGTCCCTGCTATGTGCTGTGTAATGGCCGTGTCTGACCGTACAGGGTCATGGTCTGACCATACCACAACTCCTGGGTCAGGAAAGAAGTAATAAAGTATACAGACATTACAGCTTTGGATCACAAATTATTCTTTCTATGAGGTAAAATATTTTTCAAAAACAGGCAGGGAAATGTTTTACCTCACAAAAAGAACCAGATACTGTACTATTTGTATACTCTCTTTTGCTTCCTCCCCTGCCCAAGAGATGAGGTATGATCAGGCCTTGTGCCTGTACGGTCAGACATGGCCATTACACAGCACATAGCAGGGACACATATATAAGATTATCTCAGCACAGGAACATTTATTTAAAACACATCCAATTGTGGAACTTATTATTATTATTATTATTATTATTATTATTACAAGATCTATTGATTAAAATCAACTTTGAAGTTAACTTTGTGGGAAAACCCCTTTAACTTTACCATAATTATTGGATTTTTCCAGCTAGCAACAAACCACCAATCTAATAAACTGATCAATTTCCATCAGAATTCTTTTTTATGGAGTCACAATCACAAATTATTGTCACAAACAACCAGTAACAGGAAAGTCGTAACGATAATTGTTAAAAGGTACCTATTATTTTCATTTTCTTTAATATTTATCCCACTTGAAAGAGGTGCAGATTGGGGTCTTGGTCCTTAGACCCCCCACTGATGAAACAAAGGACTCCATAACAGCTCTTCCCTCTGTCAGTAGCATAGTTCAACTAAAGCCCTTGCGCATTAGGGTTGTATAGACCCACACACTTTCTATTAAGGGTTGCTTTACACGCTGCGACATCGCTAGCATTTGCTGGCGATGTCGAGCGTGATAGCACCCGTCCCCATCGTACGGCCGATATGTGGTGATCGCTGCCGTAGCGAACATTATCGACACGGCAGCGTCACACGCACGTACCTGCCTAGCGACGTCGCTGTGACCGGCAAACCGCCTCCTTTCTAAGGGGGCAGTTAGTTCGGCGCCACTAAGCGGCCGCCCAATCAAAGCGGAGGGGCGGAGATGAGCGGGACGAACATCCCGCCCATCTCCTTCCTTCCTCATTGCTGGCGGGACGCAGGTAAGGAGATGTTTGTCGCTCCTGCGGTGTCACACGTAGCGATGTGTGCTGCTGCAGGAACGACGAACAACATCGTTACTGCAGCAGTAACGATAATCGGGAAGAGGGTGGCATGTCACCGATGAGCCATTTTCAACGTTTTTGCGATGATTCAAAATCGCTCATAGGTGTCACACACAACGACATCGCTAAAGCGGCCGGATGTGCGTCACAAATTCCGTGACCCCAACGACATCGCTTTAGCGATATCGTAGCGTGTAAAGCCACCCTAAGCCACCAGTCTGATTGTTGGCTCATACAGAGCCAGCGAATAAACCACCTCTAGAAACCTTACTGCCGGACTATTAAAATAACTGTGTTCCCTAAAATAAGTATTATCAGACAACTCAACCAATTTAAGATCAGGCTATTTTCTCCCCTTTCTAACCAGCCACTTTTTTGTTTGTTTTCGTTCATGCAATTTGAAGAACTGTCAATTTGTATATTCCAATATTTTAGGGGGCTTGTGTTGCCTAACTTTTATGTTATCTTCATGCTCTCTTTTTTCTCTTGCCGATATTGGGTAATATCAGTGGAAAGTATCTTGTTCAGTGCCATGTACAGTGATATTGAAGGCAGAGACAGTAATAAACCATTTCTGCCTTCCCTCTTCCCTATGGGAAGTCTGGCTGTGTCTGACATCAAGCTCCCCACTCTTGCAGCTCCATGATATTGTGCAGCTGCTCTACTATGTAGTGGCGTTTTAGTGTCATTTTATAACGCCACTGTAGAACATAGAACATCTGGAAGTACGGTAGTTAATGTACATAAAGCCATTGCTATTTGTAAATTATAGATTGGCGTTGTCTTATGTAAATGATAATCTTGTAAATGATTAATGTTTCTTGCAATTCTAAAGGTATGTGTCTGCATTCCTCACAAATGCTTGCATTACTCTTAAAATAAGGATTCTGTTGTATTATTTCTTAGAGCTTGTGCTGTTCCTTTGTTGTTCCTCCTGGAAATGTATGAATAAACTAATAAATGGGTGTTACCAGTTGGGGGGTGTCCCTGCACAAACTCAGGCTAGGGGCACATGACTTTTTTTTTTTCTAATCTGAGAAAAATGGATCAATTCAGCTAATCACACTCTGATCTGATTCTGATCAGAGGGTGATCCGATTTTTTTGGATGTGGAGAAGATAGAGAAATTTCTATTGTCTCCATTTTGTCAGTGTCACGTGTATAGGGACAGGTTCAGGGCTAGTTCTCACCTTACTATCTACATCATGCTCTTTAAACGAGTTTTTTCCTTTTGGCACTGGTGGGGTTAATGCACTTTCTTTTGCAGCAACAGACTGCTTCATCTGGCGGCAATTAAGCAATTGCCGGCCGGGATATAGCCCTCTGCTTCCTGGACTTGTTGCATGTTATTCATTCAGTTGTAGCTAGCCAGGGAGCCAAGTGGACGTGTCTTACTGCTGCTGCCTTCTGTGATTATTGTAAGTGGTTTCTTCAACCTTCTTTTTCGTTATACCCTTAACCTTACTCCATGGTCATCCCCTGGTGCAGGATATTGGTGTAGATAGGTTTTTGTTTACCCCGTTTGTTTCTGTATTGGTGGATTGTTGGGCTTCGTCCAGGTCAATCCCCTGGGTAGCTGGAGGCTCGACCCTGACTACCTCTAAGTCTACCGTCGGGATAAGGGACAGCACAGGGTCCCCAGACTTAAGGCCACGTCTCACTAAGCGACATCGCTAGCGACATTGCTGCTGAGTAACTTTTTTTGTGACGCAACAGCGATCTTGCTAGCGATGTCACTATGTGTGACATCCAGCAACGACCTGGCCCCTGCTGTGAGGTCGCCGGTCATTGCTGAATGTCCTGGACCATTTTTTTGTCGTTGCTCTCCCGCTGTGAAGCACACTTCGCTGTGTTTCACAGCGAGAGAGCAACGATCTGAATGTGCAGGGAGCCAGCTTCTGCGGACGCTGGTAACCAAGGTACACATTGGGTGACCAAGCAAAGAGCTTTGCTTGGTTACCCGATATTTACCTAGGTTACCAGCGTCCGCAGCTTCTAGAAGCTGCCTCCCTGCTCCCTGCACACGTAGCCAAGGTACACATCGGGTAACTATAAGCAAAGCGCTTTGCTTAGTAACCCGATGTGTACTATGGTTACCAAGCACAGCGTCGTTACACGGGTCGCTGGTGGCTGATCTCTGATCGCTGTGGGGATCTGCCTGATTGACAGCTCACCAGCGACCATGTAGCAACGCTCCAGCGATCCTTGCCAGGTCAGATCGCTGGAGCGTCGCTAAGTGTGACAGTATCTTTAGGGTCAGCCTGGTAGTCCCAGTTCCATCTTTACTATCCCATTGCAGTCAGTTTCTGAAAATGAGATCACACTCGAATGTCATCCAAGTGTGGTCCGATTTTTTTTTTTTCTTTTTTTTTTTTTTTTTCTTTCACGGACCCTCTGCATGACAGAGTGTGATCCGATTTACAGAGACAATTCAGACTGGCGATAATTTTTTTTTCCTCGGACAGACTCGGTTCAATAAGAAAAATCTTAATTGTTCACGGCCGCATGGAATAATAGTGGTCCAAGTGCGAGCCAATCTTTTGTCGGATGACAAAGGATCTGATAACACCCAGTTGTGAATGTATTCATAGATTTCCAGGATTAGAGGAGTGGTACAAAACAGAGATCCTTCAGAATTGTATCATGCCATGTCTGGAGAGCTGCTCTCATACAATTTAGTGCATCGGACGGACTTACAGAAATGTCTGTTTTAAAGTGCAGCTATTGTTACCCGGGTTTAAAAGTTGAGTATTAAGTCATGTGTATATGACAGCTCTATAACTACAAGTGGTACATGTACAAGCACTTGTGCGATGTATTTCTGCCAGGTTTAGTTGGCGCCGGTGATTACTTTGCACTTCTACAATAAGTCTGGCAAAAGACCTATGTTCTGGGGCCCAGTTAACAATCACTCCAGGGAGTGGTGCTAAATAGTAATAGTTTACATTCTCGTTGTCGACAGGGTGTTACCTCTACAAGAGTCATTTGCTTTACAAAAAGCGGTTAATGAACACGATGTTGAAAAGCTGCACACACCCTGTGCTAGGCGCAGGTAAATGTTCAGGCTGTCCATTACTGCAGAATATTTTACTAGGCCAAAAATGAAAAAAAAAATGGGAAATTCATCTTTGTTAAGCGGCTCACCGGCATACAAGATCTTACAAGAGTCTCTGCCCTATCCATTTTGTCCCCCGCTATGTACTAATGGGTCATTTCAGAGCCCTGTCATTTAAATCGGTGACCAAACACAGAGTAAAACAGCCCTGGCTCACAACCCAAACTCTATTTCTTCAGCGATGCTCCAGGAGTGCCGAACGCCTATGGAGGAAAAACCACACACCAAAAAACTTCATCCACTACAAGTTCATGTTAAGGACCTACAACTATTCCCTTCACCTCACCAAACAGACCTACTTCACCACCCTTATTTCCTCACTTGCCAACAACCCAAAAAAGCTCTTTGACACCTTTCACTCCCTCCTCAGTCCCAAAGCACAGACCCCTATCACAGTCCTTCATGCTGATGACCTGGCCTCGTATTTCACAGAGAAAATAGAAAACATCCGCCAAGAGATCAGCTCCCAGACATCAAGCACTGTGAATCCCATCCCTCCCCACATCCCATCCAGCTCACTTTCCACATTTGACCCAGTCACAGAGGAGGAAGTCTCCAGGCTCCTATCCTCCTCTCGTCCTACCACTTGCCCTACTGATCCCTTCCCCACACCTCTACTCCAGTCCCTCTCTCCGGTTGTCACCACTCACCTAACTAAAATCTTCAATCTCTCTCTCTCTTCAGGTATCTTCCCCTGCTCCCTCAAACACTCTATCATTACTCCATTATTAAAAAAAACCTTCTCTTGATCCGTCCTGCACAAGCAACTACAGACCAGTCTCCAATCTCCCCTTCATCTCTAAACTCTTGGAGCACCTGGTCTACTCTCGCCTCATCCGCTACCTTTCCACTCACTCTCTTCTAGATCCTTTACAGTTTGGCTTCCGCCCTTTACACTCAAGAAAAACTGCCCTTGTCAAAGTGACAATGACCTATTGACAGCAAAACGTAACAGTGACCACTCTCTGCTTATTCTTCTTGACCTTTCTGCTGCCTTCGACACTGTTGACCACCATCTCCTTCTCTCTATGCTCCATTCTATCGGCCTAAAGGACACTGTGCTTTCCTGGTTCTCTTCCTATCTTTCTGGCCGTTCATTCAGTGTATCATTTGCTGGCTCCACATCTTCTCCTCTCCGTCTCACTGTTGGGGTCCCTCAAGGTTCAGTCCTTGGTCCTCTTTTTTTCTCCCTCTACACTGCCCCAATTGGACAGACCATCAGCAGTTTTGGCTTTCAGTACCATCTTTATGCTGATGACACACAGCTATACACCTCATCCCCTGAGCTCACCCCCGCTGTACTACAGAACACAAGTGACTACCTGACTGCAGTTTGCAATGTCATGTCTGCTCTCTATCTGAAACTTAACCTTTCAAAAACTGAACTTCTGCTTTTTCCTCCATCCTCCAACCTTCCTAAACCTGACATCTCCCTCTCTGTGTGTGGCACAACGATAAGTCCTAGGCCGCAAGCCCGCTGTCTGGGTGTTATACTTGACACTGATCTCTCCTTCACCTCCCACATACAATCTCTTGCCCGCTCCTGCCGCTTGCACCTCAAGAACATCTCTAGAATCCGCCCCTTTCTCACTATGGAAACGACAAAAACCCTCACCGTGGCCCTGATCCACTCTCGCCTTGACTACTCTAACTCTCTATTAAATGGTCTCCCCCTAACTAGACTTTTCCCCTCTACAGTCCATCCTTAATGCTGCATCCAGGGTCACCCATCTGGCTAACCGCTACTCGGATGCCTCTGCTCTCTGCCAGTCATTGCACTGGCTGCCCATATATCACAGGATCCAATTCAAACTGCTTGTTCTCACCCACAAAGCTCTCCACAGTGCGGCACCCCCTTACATCTCCACCCTCCTCTCTGTCTATCACCCCACCCGTTCTCTACGCTCTGCAAGCGATTTTCGACTAACATCCACACTAATTCGAACCTCCCACTCCCGGATCCAAGACTTCTTCCGAGCTGCACCAACCCTCTGGAACGCTCTACCCCAAGAAGTTAGGACAAATCACAACTTACTCAGCTTCAGACGCACCCTAAAGACGCATCTTTTTAGGGCGGCCTATCACACTCCCTAATCAGATTCGATTCACATAGTGCCTCTACAACTTCTCACAACATAACTCCACATCAAACTCCATAGCACCCAAAGGCATCTCAAGGCTCGGGCCCACTGGTCGAGGAAACCACTATCTAGCCCCCATTTCCGTGAGATGGCTGGATTGTCATTGTAAATAAACACTTGTACCTTGCCCCTCCCCCCCATCTCATTGTAGATTGTAAGCTCTCACGAGCAGGGTTGTGTTTTTTCTTTTTTTTCCTCTAAATATTGTATTTCTATAACTGTTACTTGTTTGTATATGATCCTCCTGAATTGTAAAGCGCTGCGGAATATGTTGGCGCTATAGAAATAAAGATTATTATTATCTGCATTTCCACTGACTGACTATAGGTGGCGTGTGTCTTCCAGCTGAAGTTACCATCATTCAGCTACAGCCAATGGGAAGCCACCACACCCTTCTTAATTCCCCTCCTGTCTGCTGACCACTGCCAGAGACAGTTCTGATATTCTGGCTCCTGTTCTGCCTTGTTATGTTTTGTGATTCTGGTGTTCTGTATTTTGCTTGTGTTCTGACTACTTCTCCTGCCTGCTGTTTATGTACCTCGCTGCCCGATCCAGGTTTGACCTCTGCAACGTTTTCTGATTACATCCTTGCCTACCGATTCTGTCCCTGTTCTGCAATTCCTGGTTTGACCCTGCCTGACGACTACTCTCTCGGACTGCAGCCTTCCACAGGTAGTGATCTCCAGGGCCCTGTGTAATTCCAAATCCCTGTATAGGGGTTAAAGGGTATAATGATAGGGAATTTAGATTGTGAGCCCCAATGGGGACAGTGATTATGATGTCTGTACAGTGCTGTGGACTTAACAGTGCAATATAAGTGAATGAAATAAATAAAGCCAAGCGCTGGAGTGGGAGGGTGAAGAAGAAGACGACGTGTTCCATTTGCTCTGCACTTAGTGTTCCAGAGAAATGTAAGTGGAAGGCAATAAGAATTTCTGAGAACTGGAGTTTTGTTGAGAGTTTTAATGAGTAGGAAAAACATAAGCTATTAGTTTGAGAAGAAAGTTTGACTTTAAAGCCCGGTGTTATAGTTTTTGTGTTTTCTGTGTGGGAGTTTCACCAGTAGAGGTCAGTGAGGGGGACATTTATAATGAGAAATCAGTGTACTGTAGTTATGTAAGATCTGAGCTGCCGTTCTTATTAGCAGCAGGTTCATAAATCCTGAGAATGTTACACGTACAAGGATGAAGACTTATTCTATTAAACTATTGGGATTTTATAGGTAAACATTTTTAGTAATACTAGTTTTCTCCTTTGTCATTGCAGCCAAATAAAAAGTTTAAGTGGACTTCTAGGTAGCAGACATCTCTATAATGAATGCAATTTATTTCATAGTATAAAGAAACAGTTCCCGATGTGCCAGTGAAGTTCCAGAGGTTTTCAGATTTCAATAAAACATGTGTCACGGACTTTCCCCTGTTGCAGAGTTTGGTGACATGTTTTAGGTCAGAGTGGGACTCTGCAGATTAAATGAATTCCCTTTCCTTTGGGGAGGAGAAGGTTAATTCCAGCAGCTCCTGACTCTTGGTCAGGTGTTTCCAGTGGGGATCATGCCTAGGTTCTATAAATACCCTCTACGTCCAGCAGAGGGTGCCGGTTAATTTCTATCATTTGGAAGCTTGGCCAGGAGGTGGAAGGAGCTGTTTTTCTCTCTCTCAGTTGTTCTGGTGGCTGCAGCATTGGAGTTTGCTGCAGCCTTTTCAGGTTGTTTGTTCTGGTTTGTTAGTTTTCCAGTAGTCTGTTTATTCCTCCCTTTTATGTTGTCTCTCCTCGTGCACCTTTTGTGGCTCCTTTATGTGTGGTTGCCGTGTGTATGAGTAGATTTTGTTGTTGTTACCCCTGTCTGTCCATATTTGTTGGTGGGGTGTTTACTCCTGTTCTTGCCCATTTCTCCCAGGTGGTGGGTTGTGGAGGGGGGTTCATAACATCAGGGATGAGGACTGGAGATAGGGCCTAAGTTGGAGGCCTGGATCTCCCTACCATTAAGGATACCTCTGAATGTTAGGGTGAGTGCAGGGAACCCAGCCTTAGGACCAGTATAAGCTTCCCTGGGTTCACCATAGACACCCGTCATACAAATGCAGTTTTAAAATCTCAGCTTGCTGTCATTCAATTGGAACCTTTATTTTTTACTTCTAGCAGAAAAAATAATCTGTTCTAATGAAGAAGTGGTATTTGGGTAAGGACACACGGCAAGTAAAATGGAGCGAGAGGAATGTGATAAAAAAAAATTGCTTTTCACTCGGACCAATGTGACTCTATGGGGTCGCTCCCATGTGCAATTTTTTCTTAGCCCTAATTGGACCGATAAAACAATCACAGCATGCTGTGGATGGAATCTGATTAATTTTCACTCGCACCCATACAAGTCTATGGGTGCGAGAGACATCGTACTGCACTCGCATTACAACGAAGTACAGTGCGATATACACATAAGCTGATAATGGAGGAGATAGGGAGATTAATCAATACCTCTCCTCCGCAGATGTGCTCCGATCGCGGGATCGTATTACAGTATAATGACACTCGGCTTACTCTCACATCAGATGCCCATGTGTCTTTTAGCCTTACAGTTTTCCTAACCATACAGTTAGGTCCAGAAATATTAGGACAAATTAGCATTTTACCTGTTTACCAAAACATAATCAATACAGCAGCCTGGGCTCTTATATACAGCATGTTAGAATGCTGTATATAAGAGCCTGGTGGTGGTGGACGCAGCTTAGACGCCAAAAAAGTGGTGACAGGTTCCCTTTAAGAATAGAAAGGCCAGATTAGACTTTGTCAAAAAGCTTCTAAAGAAGCCAGACAGTTCTGGAAAAGCAGCAGAGGACAGATGAAACGAAGATCAACCTCTACCAGAATGATAGGAAGGCGTAAGCCACACAGCGAGAAAAACGGTGCGAGTGGAGTGCGATAAAACATCTAGGAAATTGTGTTGTTCTCTAGTTTTGATCTCCAGTGTACATATACTGCATATTATATATACCTTAACAGAATTACTGCCACCATGTGGTTGGATGGCCACATTCTAAGGTATTTATATATGTGGGTCAATAGAGGCGGACTTAACACCAAGTTGCATATATATTTAGATACTTTGGTATTTCAGTATATAGATCAAAAGTGTAAATCAACCCCCTTTTCTCAGTTCAAAAAAAATAAGTTTGAAGTTTGAAAAATTTGAAACAACAAACATTTGGTATTGAAATGCCAAAAATGTTCTATGAAAATATAAAATTATTTAACCTGCAAGACAAACTTACAGAACAGATAAAAATAAAATGAAAATTGCTGTCTTTCGGTAGCTACACCTTCCCAAAAAATGCAATGAAAAGGGAAGAAACAGATGGAGCTGATTCTTTAAAAGGTTGGTCCAAAGGCTGAAAAAATTGCAATCTAAATCCTATCTATTTATTGCCCCAATCTGAATTAATTTCTAATATAGCTGTATTAAAAACTGACTACCCTTTCCTGACTACACTATTACTGATTTGTTTTCCCTACTTCTTGTCTGATTACCTTTCGTTTAAGAATCAATGTACATGCTGGGATTCTCAAACAAAGCATGATCAGGGCAGAGACTGTGGTGACTGCCGTAGCCCCTGCCTCTTCCCTGAAACAAAGTGTCATCAGTGACACTTATTTCAGGGTCTTCTCTGTCCCTCCCTGCTCACTGTGCGATCAGCAGAGTGACAGCCTCTGCTCTGTTGCCAGCTCAGATTAGTAGAGCCAGAAACACAGAGTAGCGCTGCTGGGTACTCTCAGAGTACCCGGCAGCATGCAAAGCAGATGCTGTCACTGTGGAGATGGCACAGTGAGCAGGGAGAGAGTGTAGGGACAGAGCTGCCCCTGAAATGAGCGTCATCAATGATGCTTTGTTTCAGGGGGAGAGCAGAGACTGTGACAATGATCACAGCCCCTGCCCTCTGTGCGTATTGCATGCAGTTACGCTGTGTATTGCACTGCAGAGTAACTGCATGCGTCCTGCTTCCCCAGCACAATCTATGAAGATTGTGCATAATCCATGCGCACGTTGCGTTTTAGAACGCAGTGATTTGGATGCTGCCAAATCGCTGCATTCTAAAAAGCAACATGTCACTTATTCCGTGCGATTTGGATGCAGGTCCCGCTCTGTCTATAGTGGGGGCTGCATCCAGAGCGCATTAAATCGGCTTTTTCACTGCATTCATTACGCAGTGTTTCTGCAGCAATTTGAAGTGCACATGTGCTGTTCAAATCGCTGCAGATATTTCTGCAGGGACAGAACGCAACGTGGGCACATAGCCTTACTTTACTGAACAGCTTTTCAGACATTTTCTCATCACGCCAGCGGCCGGCACACTTCTTAAACGTTACAGGGACCACGGACAGCATAACATACAGTCTTTTAAACCTCTGCTCTGGTATTTCACTGTGGTCGTTGCCATTAGCAACCGGAGTTGCATACAATTTGCCGGCCAGCCACTTCCCTGGTACTCAGGGCTCCTGTCGCGGGCGGAGTGGACGCGCTCGCCACGCTCGGGTCCGGGGCTTCTGCTGCTGCTGCTCGGTGGCTCGAGCGGTGGGCCGGACCCGGGGACTCGAGCAGCGCTCCTCGCCCGTGAGTGAAAAGGGGTGGTATGTTTAGAGAGATTGTTCGCGACGCCACCCACGGGACGTGGTGATAATGGCACCACCGCTGCTGGTAACGGGGTTCCCGGGAGAGATGGTAGGGTGTAGCTGGGATGTTGTCCCCTCCGTGGGTAGGGGGGTTGGTGATCCCGGGGCCCGGTGATGTAACGGGGAGGCTGGATGGCTGGGGTGCAGGGACTGCGCGGCGCGGTCCCGGACGGCACTGGTGTAGTCACTCAGACAATCACTGACAGAGTCTCTGGTAAACCAAAACGGCCGGATGGACGGGTCCCGCAGCCGGCTGCAGTGTTGTTGTTGTGCTTTCCCTGGATGGCTGATGGTGGCTGTGTTTTCATGCACCTTTTAGAATGTTCTGACTCCTGTGGTTGCCCACTGGTAGTCCACTCCCCGGTGTATAGGTGCCGTGGGAGCCCGTTTTGCCCGCAGGCGCTGGCCCTTGGATCTCTAGCCTGTGGCGGTGGCTGTATATCCTCACGGTGTGGACTGTTGCCTTCTGTCGGGACTTGGTTGTTGGGGAACCCCTGGGGTTCCTGTCACGCTCGGATTTGACTATTGACGGCGGCTCCAAGTCTGGTCGGGGTCCGATGGCCCTGCCTGTGTGCTTAGCTTCACTCCGCTCCCCGGTTCGGTAACTGCGGGCCAACACCCGACCCCAGTCCTTACGGCTTCGCAGAGTTCCACCAACTCCTGCAGACAGTCACCACCGTCTGCCAACCTTGCTGTCAGTGCCTGGGCTCCTACCCAGGCACACGCAGATGTTTTTCTCCTTTCACTTTCACCTCCAAAACTAATCTGGCACTTTTTCCGCCTCCAGGCCTGTGAACTCCTCGGTGGGTGGGGCCCACTGCCTGGCTCCGCCCCACCTGGTGTGGACATCAGACCTTGGAGGGAGGCAACAAGGGTTTTTGATTGACTGTTGTTACTGTCTAGGGTGGGGTGTGTGTATGTTGGTATGTATGTGACTACCTGGCTAGTCTAGGGCGTCACACTCCCCCTTGGTAAAATGCAGACCGTCCGCAGACTGCCCGTCCATCACCGGTTTTATTTTTCAAACTGCAAAAGATAATTTAACATATTAAACATTTAACGTAAGTATGTTTTCAAATCTTCCCTAACGGGAGGTACAGTGCTTTAACGTTTCAAACATTTTTATTAAAACGGACGGGTTCATGGTCATCCGCTCCCCCACCCAAATAACCTGATCCTTGATGCTGCCCCTAAAGAAACGGGCAGCACCCCTCTTCCCCAGTCCAGGGCCAGGTTACCCGAGCGGGAACGGGTATGGTGTCTCGCACCCGGCTGTCACTTCAGGGGACCACACGTCCAGGGGGACCCTTGACCCCCGGAGGATGGCCACCGGTCCTGATGGTGGTCGGGCCCAAGCCTGCTCTGCTGTGAGCCCTTCCTCCAATCTGCCTCTCCGGAGGCGGCACAGACGGAAACCAGCCCACCAAACTATTTACAAACCCACAAGTTCGTGGGTGGCCTGCTAGTGCTCGGCCATGTTCATGAGCAGTTTCTCATGTGGGCGGTAAAACACATAGAGTCCCTCCGGGGACAACTTGCCGGCAACGGCCGGGATAATCACGGTAGACAATCAGGTGAAAAACTCGGTTTGATTTGTGTTCATTCAATGGAAAAACAAAGTGCTGAGGGTCCCAACGGGGACAAATGCTCTTTTCCTCATCTTTAAACAGCAATCCCGCGGCACAGCTGCCGTTGCTGCCGCTCCTGGTGTGGAGCACCTTCTGCTTGCTCCGGTTCAGGTGGTGTGGGGGATGGGCCCAGACAGAGTCCCTCCGTGCAGGCTACGACCGGTACCTTCGATAATGAGGGACCCCCTCCTGGCAGCTGCATCCCCACCGTGCCTCAGCCGAGGCCCGGGGTCTGGGAGCGGTTGACGGGACTTGCGGTGCTGGCCTCTGGTCGAGGATCGCCTCCGCTGCGGCCGGGCGGACTGCCGGGGCCGTCGTCATCTCCATCGCAGTCGGGATGGAAGCAGGGACGGGTGCCAGGGCGGTGACAAAGGTAAGGCCCAGGGGTCGCAGGTCCGGGCACTCTCCCTCAGACGCTGCGGGCTCCGCTACCAATGACAGGGGTAACGGGTTTGTCGCATGGGCAGTGAGGGAGGTAGCGTGGTGGACGGCAGCAGGCCGGGCCCCTCAGCCGTATCGACCGATCCCTCGGGGACATAGGGGCGTGTGAGGTAGCACGGTCGGCTGCGCAGCAGAAGACACGGGATCCAGGCATTAAGTTTCACAGCACACGGTTTTAATGTCCAAACAAAAGTCCACACCAATATACATGTGCCTCTCCAGCAGAGAACTCAGGGAGTTGTGTTCACTCCCTCACACCCAGCACACCTGGCCTTGTTCCTGTTTGCATTTAACCCTTCCTTCAGCCTGTAAGGAAACAGCATTAACCCTAGAGTGGATGTACTTTCTATCATGGAGTGAGCACAACCGGGGAGAGACATACCGGCCGTCATAGACAACCCCGGTCACAGTCTCACATATCCCCCCCCTCAGTTCAAGTGTGCGGGGTTGAACTCCCGCCATCAAACACGGGCCGCGGGACAAGGCATCGGCGTTGCCCTGCAACCTACCGGCCCTATGTTCAACCGTAAACCGGAAGTTCTGCAGAGAAAGGAACCACCGGGTAACCCGGGCATTTCGTTCCTTGGCGGACCTCATCCAGACCAGTGGAGAGTGATCCGTCACCAAACGAAACTGCCGTCCCAGCAGGTAATAGCGTAGGGACTCCAAGGCCCACTTGATCGCCAGGCACTCCTTCTCCACTACGCTATAATTCCGCTCGGGAGGGGTGAGCTTCCTACTTAAGAAGGTGACGGGGTGTTCCTCCCCCTGAACCACCTGAGACAGCACTGCCCCCAGGCCGACCTCTGAGGCGTCAGTCTGTACTATGAACTCCTTCCGGAAATCAGGGTGTACGAGAACGGGCTGTCCGCACAGGACCCCCTTCAGGGCCCGGAAGGAGTCCTCGGCCTGTGGAGTCCAGCGCACCATGACGGACTTCTTGCCTTTGAGAAGGTCCGTCAAGGGGGCTGATAGTCCCGCAAAATCCTTTACAAACCTCCTGTAGTACCCCACGATACCCAGGAAGGCCCTAACCTGCTTCGTGGTCAGGGGTCTAGGCCACTTCTGGATCGCCTCAACCTTGTTAATTTGGGGCTTAATCACTCCTTGGCCTATCACGTAGCCCAAGTAGCGGGCTTCCGTGAGTCCCAACGCACATTTCTTGGGATTGGCTGTCAATCTGGCTGTTCGAAGCGCGTCCACCACCGCTTGTACCTGTTCCAAGTGGGTCTGCCAATCGGAGCTGTAAATAATGATGTCATCAAGGTACGCTGATGCATACGCCTGGTGGGGTTCCAGCACTAAGTCCATCAACCTCTGGAACGTGGCCGGAGCGCCATATAACCCAAAAGGCAAGACAACATAGTGGAAGATACCCTCCGGCGTAACAAAAGCGGTTTTCTCCTTGGCGGACTCCGTCAGTGGCACCTGCCAGTACCCCTTGGTCAGGTCGAGCGTGGTAAAATACCGCGCCTGTCCCAGCCTATCAATCAGCTCATCCACCCTGGGCATGGGGTAGAGATCGAACTTGGATATTTCGTTCAATCTCCTAAAGTCATTGCAGAACCTTAAGGAGCCATCGGGTTTTGGTATTAGGACAATCGGGCTAGCCCATTCACTCCGGGATTTTTCGATGACCCCCAGGCGTAACATTGTCTTTACTTCCTCCGATATGGCTTGTCGTCGAGCCTCCGGTACCCGGTATGACTTCAGGCGTACCTTCAGGTGGGGCTCGGTGACAATATCATGTCGTATCAGACTGGTCCTACCGGGCAGCTCGGAGAAGACATCGGGGTTCTGCTGAACCAACCGTATGGCCTCTCGCCTCTGAGTCTTGGTGAGGGCTTCTCCAATCCTTACTTCCGGTTCGTCCTCTCCGGAGGTCGCTGGAGCCGGAAGTGAACGACCCGAAGAGGAGGGAGATGGGGAAAAAACAGCCATCAGGCTTTCCCGTTCCTGCCAAGGTTTTAATAGGTTGACATGGTATATTTGTTCAGGTTTCCGCCTACCGGGCTGCAATACTTTATAGTTAACCACCCCGACTCTTTCCTTTATCTCGTAGGGGCCTTGCCACTGAGCCAGGAATTTACTCTCCGCCGTGGGGATTAATACCAACACCCGATCCCCGGGTTTAAAGGTCCGCACGGTGGCTTGTCTATTGTAGCGGCCGCTTTGCGCGGCCTGAGCCTCCTGTAAATGCTCCTTCACAATTGGCATGACCGCGCTTATGCGGTTCTGCATACCCAAAATGTGTTCAATCACACTTTTATGGGGGGTGGGCTCTTGCTCCCATGTTTCCTTTGCCAGGTCCAACAATCCCTGGGGATGTCGCCCGTATAACAATTCAAAAGGCGAAAACCCCGTGGATGCCTGTGGCACCTCACGGATGGCAAAAATCAAATAGGGAAGCATCATATCCCAGTCTTTCCCGTCTTTTGAAATTACCCTTTTGAGCATGGTTTTCAGGGTTTTATTGAAACGCTCGACTAAACCGTCCGTTTGAGGATGATACACAGACGTACGCAACTGCTTGATCTGGAGTAGCCGGCATAGCTCTTTGGTCACTTTAGACATGAATGGGGTCCCCTGATCCGTAAGGATCTCCTTGGGCAACCCCACCCGGCAGAACACAGCAAACAACTCCCGAGCTATAAGCTTTGCTGCAGTATGTCTGAGAGGTATCGCCTCGGGATACCGGGTGGCATAGTCAACGATCACTAGGATGTGTTGGTGCCCTCGAGCGGACTTTACGAGGGGCCCCACCAGATCCATCCCTATCCGTTCAAAAGGGACTTCTATAATGGGTAACGGTACCAACGGACTGCGAAAATGGGTCAGGGGTGCGGTAAGCTGACACTCCGGGCAGGTTTCGCAGAACCGTTTTACCTCCCCAAAGACTCCGGGCCAATAGAACCTTTGCAATATTCGCTCCTGCGTTTTCTTGACCCCTAGGTGGCCACTCATCAGGTGTTTATGAGCCAAGTCGAGGACCCGCCGGCGATGCGGCTGGGGCACCACCAACTGCTCTACCCCCCATGCCCGGTATTTCATCTACCCGGTAGAGTAAATCCTGCTTAAGAGTGAAATGGGGGTACCTTACCTGGGCACCGGGCAGCTGTGCCACCCCGTCAATTACTGTCACCCGACTCCGGGCATGTATTAATGTAGGGTCCTGGAGTTGGGCAGTCCCAAACGTATCCGGGGACGCCTCCAACTCCGGGATGGGTTCGACCGTCTCAGCCTCTCCTGCCAATACCTCTAGGGGCGACCTATCGGGTTCACATTCTGTCCCTATCATGGGGACCCCTACGGCAGGTGTCCCGGATTTAGGATTGTAGGGCTCAGGTCCCGGACTGACCAATATCTGAGGAGACTTTGGGGGTCCCTTCCATAAAGTCCAAAAATAGGGCAGATCCCTTCCTAGGATCACGTCATAGGGAAGAGTGTTAAGAAGTCCCACCTCATGTTGCACCTGACCGCAAGGTGCTGTGATGGTGACAATCCCTGTGGGATAGTCTCGGCGGTCCCCATGTATGCAAACCACCCCCACGGTTCGTCCTGTGGCCTTTACTTTAGCCCTCAAGGTGGATCGCACAAGGGTCACTAAGCTTCCGGAATCCAACAATCCTGTAACCGGACATCCATTCACCTGTATTTGGCACAAGTGGGGCTCCGTCTCTGGGGAGACCAGGTCAGCGGTACACACCACCTGAGCATACATTGAACCCCGCCGGGTAACCCCACAATCCATGGGCTCCGTGGTGAGTGGACACTGGGCTTCCATATGTCCCACCCGCTGGCATCGCTAACATCTAATGGGGATGGAAACCCCCTTGACGGGTTGTCGTTTAGGGTACAGAACCTTCCGGACCTCAGGAATGGCGGCCGTGGCCTCAGACGGGACGGTAGGGGACTCCTGCACCGGTGTCGGCGGTGGGTCCTTGGCCCTAGGCTTGGAGGGGCCGGACCGACGGGCGGTACGCAAAGTCTCAGTGTCCCGTATCAAGTCCTGCGTAGCCACATGCCGCTCTACCAGGGACACTAATTGGTCCAGGGTACTCGGGTCACCCTGTCCTACCCACCGTTGAACGGTGACGGGTAAAGTGCGCACAAAACGATCCACTACTACCCTTTCCACCATCTGCGCCGGGCTCAGAGTGTCAGGCTGTAACCACTTTTTTACAAGATGCAACAAGTCATAGGCCTGGGAGCGTACGGGTTTGGCTTCCTCATAGAACCACTGATTTACCCGCTGAGCCCGTACATAGGTATTCACCCCCAACCGTGCCAGTATTTCGGCTTTTAGGGTCACATAGTCAATGGCGTCCTCGGTACAGAGGTCCAGGTACGCTTTTTGGGGTTCCCCCGTCAGATAGGGCGACAATACCTCAGCCCACTGGGGGGTCGGCAGCTTTTCCCGCTCGGCCACCCGCTCAAACACCGCCAGGAACGCTTCCACATCATCCCCCGGGGTCATCTTTTGCAACGCTTGTCTCACCGCTTTCCGGACGCTGCCGTCGTCACCCGGTCCCGGGGTTGTTGCTGCCGGTCCAGCACGGATCGACTTGGCCAGGAGAACCATCTGTTCTTGATGTCTTTGTTCCTGCAATTGTAAGGCTTGCTGCTGACGTGCATTGGCCTGAACCAGCAGTTCTTGGTGTCTTTGGTCCTGCGATTTCAAGGATTGGAGCAGGTGTGCATTGATCTGTTGCTGCTGCTTTAGTATTTCCTCCATGGTGTCGCTGGGTTTGGGCCGTAGTATAGCCGCTTGAATCCAGGACATGTGCTACCGGGTCACCAGAAAAGGAAGCTACACCTCACCGGCTGGGATGCCCGCCGATTCTCCACCATATGTGAGGTAGAACGGTCGGCTGCACAGCAGAAGACACGGGATCCAGGCATTAAGTTTCACAGCACACGGTTTTAATGTCCAAACAAAAGTCCACACCAATATACATGTGCCTCTCCAGCAGAGAACTCAGGGAGTTGTGTTCACTCCCTCACACCCAGCACACCTGGCCTTGTTCCTGTTTGCATTTAACCCTTCCTTCAGCCTGTAAGGAAACAGCATTAACCCTAGAGTGGATGTACTTTCTATCATGGAGTGAGCACAACCGGGGAGAGACATACCGGCCGTCATAGACAACCCCGGTCACAGTCTCACAGGCGTGAGTCGCTTACCCGCTCCTCTGAGACCACCTCCACTTCGGAAGCCCAAACGGTTGCGGCCAGGCCCTTCATCTCCGACGTCCACTTCGCCAGCATGAAGTGGACTTGGGCCTGGAGCTCCTGGCACATCTTGCGGCTGGATCCAGGAACGTGTTTCAGCAGAGTCCTGGCGTCCCTGCACGCTGCAGCGCTAATTACATGCGGCTGCGACCGCCGCTCCTTCAACGGCTCCGTCGGGCGCAGATATCTTTTTCCCGTCCCCCCTTGGTTCTTTTTAGCACTTCCTCTCAGGGGGCGGGGCTTCACTTTCGCGCCTTCCCTGCTCAGGGAAGACGCTCGAGCGGGAAACCTTCGCGCCAAAGATGGCGGCGCTTCAAATTTTTTGGCCGGACGCCACCGGCGGAGACCACAAGGCACACTTCTACTGGTAAGTAGATCGGTTCTATCCTGTTCGTGACGCCAAGTTGTCACGGGCGGAGGAGACGCGCTCGCCACGCTCGGGTCCGGGGCTTCTGCTGCTGCTGCTCGGTGGCTCGAGCGGTGGGCCGGACCCGGGGACTCGAGCGGCACTCCTCGCCCGTGAGTGAAAAGGGGTGGTATGTTTAGGGAGATTGTTCGCGACGCCACCCACGGGACGTGGTGATAATGACACCACCGCTGCTGGTAACGGGGTTCCCGGGAGAGATGGTAGGGTGCAGCTGGGATGTTGTCCCCTCCGTGGGTAGGGGGGTTGGTGATCCCGGGGCCCGGTGATGTAACGGGGAGGCTGGAAGGCTGGGGTGCAGGGACTGCGCGGCGCGGTGCCGGACGGCACTGGTGTACTCACTCAATCACTTACAGAGTCTCTGGTAAACCAAAATGGCCGGATGGACGGGTCCTGCAGCCGGCTGCAGTGTTGTTGTTGTGCTCTCCCCGGACGGCTGATGGTGGCTGTCTTTCCTTGCACCTTTTAGAATGTTCTGACTCCTGTGGTTGCCCACTGGTAGTTCGCTCCCCGGCGTATAGGTGCTGTGGGAGCCCGTTTTGCCCGCGGGCGCTGGCCCTTGGATCTCTAGCCTGTGGCGGTGGCTGTATATCCTCACGGTGTGGACTGTTGCCTTCTGTCGGGACTTGGTTGTTGGAGAACCCCTGGGGTTCCTGTCACACTCGGATTTGACTATTGACGGCAGCTCCAAGTCTGGTCGGGGTCCGATGGCCCTGCCTGTGTGCTTAGCTTCACTCTGCTCCCCGGTTCGGTACCGGCGGGCCAACACCTGACCCCGGTCCTTGCGGCTTCGCAGAGTTCCACCAACTCCTGCAGATGGCCACCACCATCTGCCAACCTTGCTGTCAGTGCCTTGGCTCCTACCCAGGCACACGCAGACGTTTTGCTCCTCACTTTCACCTCCAAAACTAATCTGGCACTTTTTCCGCCTCCAGGCCTGTGAACTCCTCGGTGAGTGGGGCCCACCGCCTGGCTCCGTTCCACCTGGTGTGGACATCAGACCTTGGAGGGAGGCAACAAGGGTTTTTGATTGACTGTTGTTACTGTCTAGGGTGGGGGGGGTGTATGTTGGTATGTATGTGACTACCTGGCTAGTCCAGGGCGTCACACTCCGAGCCCCTCATCTCCTTTCTCATCTTCATTTATCAGGCAGAGTCTTATAGACCACACGTGGGTCCATCTCCCACCCACAGGGATAGCTATAAGTTGTGACGGGGGTCCCTGGGGATGGCTAACTTCTGCCCTGGTACGTGAGGACCTACTCCTTCTCCTGAGGAGCCCACTGATCTTCAGCCTGGAGAGGGGGTTCGTTGGGGAAACTCCATGGCGCAGCCACCATCCAGGCTGTCCGGACTTCACTCTTTTGGGACGTGGTTCGGTCAGCCCACCTCTCACCAGGGCCCCACGTGTCCGGTGCCGGGATATGACCCTGAGAGTCTCAATTTCTTCTCCAAGGGGCTTCACCTCACACCTCCCACAGGTGTGGTATCTCTCTGCTACTCTGCAAGGACTCCCCTGTCATTTCCTGTCTTCCTAAGCTTTTTACTAACTAGGCTCCTCCCTGCCATTAGCTCGCCCTAGCCTGACAGCACCAAGGGAAGTAGCTTACTCCATGTGGCTATCTAGTGGCCGCACACATAATATATCAAAAGCCTCCCCAGCTCCACCTACTTTGTTGACGCTGTTTAAAACTGGTACAAAAATCCATTACATTTTTGCAACTCTGCATTGGGCAAAAAGTTTTAGAACATTTTATATCAGCAGCCAGGGTCACCTATCTGGCTAACCGCTACTCGATGCCTCTGCTCTGTGCCAGTCATTGCACTGGCTACCCATATATCACAGGATCCAATTCAAACTGCTTGTTCTCACCCACAAAGCTCTCCACAGTGCAGTACCCCCCTACATCTCCACCCTCCTCTCTGTCTATCACCCCACCCGTTCTCTACGCCAGCAAATGACTTTCGACTAACATCCACACTAATTTGAACCTCCAACTCCTGAATCCAAGACTTCTTCCGAGCTGCACCAAACCTCTGGAACGCTCTACCCCAAGAAGTTAGGATGAATCACAACTTACTCAGCTTCAGACGCACCCTGAAAACGCATCTCTTTAGGGCAGCGTATCACACTCCCTAGCCAAACTAATTTCACCTAATCCCTCTACAACTTCTCAGAACATAACCCCACGTCAAACTCCATGGCACCCAAATGCATGTCAAGGCTCTGGCCAACTGGTCCAAGAAGCCATTATCTATCCCCCATTTCCTTAAGATGGCTGGATTGTTATTGTAAATAAGCACTTGTACCTTGTCCCTCCCCCCATCCCATTGTAGATTGTAAGCTCTCACGAGCAGGGTTGCTTTTTTTCCCTTTAAATATTGTATCTTCTATAACTGTTACTTGTTTGTATATGATGCCGCTGAATTGTAAAGCGCTGCGGAATATGTTGGCGCTATAGAAATAAAGATTATTATTATTATTATAATATCAGCTTTCTGGCATAAAATCTTTGATGAATTGGTCCCAATGTATCTACCCCAATATAGTTTCCATAAAATAAAAATTCCAAGTTTGGTGAAATTGCAAACAAAAAGTGCAATTGCACAAATGTTTTTTGTTTTTATTTACCGTGTCCACTATTCTGAAAAACTGACCTGGCATTATGATTCCACAGGTCAGTATGATCTTGTACATACCAAAAATGTATAGTTTTACTTATATCCGTGTGGTAAAAAAAAAATCTGAAGTTTGTAAAAAAAAAATAAATTCGCTTTTGTCGCCATTTTTCCAGACCTGTAGTTTTCTCATTTTTCAGGATCTGGGGCTCAGTGATGGCTAATTTTTTGCGTTTGAGCTGACATTTTTAATTATATAATTTTTGTGTAGATGTGATTTTTTTTTTTTGATTGCCTGTTGTTATTTCAGTTTAATGCAATTTTGCGGCGACTAATAAAACATAATTTTGGCATTTGGAATTTTCTTCTTAGTATGCCGAGTACCAATCAGATTAACTGATTTTATATTTTGATAGATCAGGAGTTTCTGAATGTGGCGATATGATAAATGTGTATTTTTTTATTGTTATATTTTCAATGGGGCAAAAGGGGGGTGATTTGAACTTTTAGTGTATTTTTATTTGTAATGTTTTTTAAATCTCTTTTTTTTTTTCCTTTTTTTTAATTGACTTTACTAGTCCACCTAGGGGACTTTATGGCTACACTGTCTGATTGCTTCTGTTGATCAGATCAGATCAGCAGACGTGCGGAGTCTACAACAGGAGGGAGTCCACAGTAACGTACAGACACGGCTGAGGACGTGCCAGTACATCCTTGGTCGTGAAGGGGTTAAAGCTTGAATGCACTCATCAAGTATGTGCCCTGGGAAAATGCATTGTACAAGCCGTTTTTCTCACGTTTTTCATGCATTTTTTTAGTGCAGTTTTGTCACAAAACTGCATGCAAATCCTTTTGCCAGCAAAGTCAATGAGAATCCTGAAGTTTTGTGCATATGTTGCTTTTTTCCCTTGCAGATTTGGCGCAAAAATAAATCTGCAGCATGTCAATTGTTTTAGCATTTTTGCAGTGTTTTGTCACTCCAGAATGCATGGAAAAAAAGGTTGCAAAGAATGCATAAAAACATGCACCAAAAACAATTAAAAAATGCATTTTTTTCTGCCAAGAGATGCAGATTTGGTGCAGAAATCTCTGCAACTAAATACTCAGAGTGCACACATAGGCTTGGAAATATATTTACTTAGAAAATTGGTGACATGTTCAATACTTTTTCCACCTGCTGTAAATAGATAGAGGGATAGATATGTGATGCCCCTGGACTAGTCAGGGCGTCACAGGGGACTGAACGCTCTTTATCTCTTAAGTGCAGGACTCAACCCCTCTTGGCTCTGGGTTCCCAACTTGCAGCACTGCCTCCATCAGCATCCAAAATCCCAATCACACTTCGCACCACACCCTGTCAGGCACACCAGTGGGCTGCTGAGCTGGAATAGGGCCGCCCACCTAGGGGTCAGGCAGGGAGGTGGGAGGTGACAAGTCAGTGCAGTGGTAGCCCTCAAGCAGTGAGGAGCCTGGGGGAAGCTGGGAGTTGGAGCTCCCAGGGGAGAAGTAGATTGGGTTGCAGACGGTGGTCTGGACCCGAAGGAGTCGGAGACCCGGTCGCGGGATATTGGGACTGGGTGCCTGGCTTAGTCTACGTGGAGGACGGTCAGCAGCAGTACAATAGCTGGTCTGAGACCGAAAGCACGTCGGGGTACTGGACCCTAGGTTGGGGAGAGGCTTCAAGCAACCCGGCAATTAACCTGTGGAGGATAGGGCCTTTATGGACTGTCCCCACGAAGCTCAGAGATGAGAGGCACTAGCGCAACGAGGGGGATAGGGCTTTCCAACCAAAGCAGCCCACTGAAATCCCAAGCGTGAGCTCCTGAGAGCACAGCTCCTTCACACCAAAAAGGTGGGGAGCGGGGCCCAGACAGCTTCAAGCTTACGGGCCACCTGGACTACTAAAATCTGTGCACGGAGGCAGGCTCCAGATCATCAGGCAGTACTGCAGGGGACGGAACCTGGATGAGCTCCCCCAAGAGGGCAGCGGCACCCAGAGACTTGGTTTACTACGTTGTCACGTGCCTGAGCATCCCTTGCCCCAGCAAGCCTGCGCTCCCCTGCAATCCATCCCACCATCCAGAGTCCCGAGGCCTTCCCTATCCGTAGAGGGTAACGTCATCTAGCTACCCCCATTCCATCACCCCGGGTACTCCCAACTGCAGCGGCAGTACTCCCTATTACCACACACTACTCGTGGCGTCACGAACTATCTAATCCCCCTATAAATAACCCCCCATCATGTTTTAGAGTGACCCTGAGCCCCGTGTCCGGAGACCCTCAAGCCACAAGCAGTGACACCCAGATCCAAGCGGTTCGACCGCTGCTGGGACGGGACAGATGGATAGAGGGACAGAGGGATAGATAGAGGGATGGATAGCTAGAGGGATGGATAGCTAGAGGGATAGATAGCTAGATAGATAGATCGAGGGATAGCTAGAGGGATGGATAGATAGATAGATAGATAGATAGATAAATGGATAGACAGAGGGACAGCTAGATAGAGGGATAGATAGCTAGAGGGATAGATAGAGAGAGATAGAGAGATGGATAGATGGATAGATAGATAGATAGAGGGATAGATAAATAGTATAAAAGCATCCTAAAAGAGTCAAAGCTATAGAAAAAATAAAATAATACAACTAAATGCTGTTTCTGTGTTTCAAGCTATTAGCAGTTAAAGGGTTACATTTTGAGTAAGACAATCGGGCAAAACTCCTGGTTCCATCTGATGAGGTCACAAGTGATGGTTCCCATGGAGATAAAGAACAGCGCTGATGCAATGTGGAGGGGGCGGATATTGAGTAGGAGGAATTGAACAACATTAAATTCATCTATCAGGGAGTTGTTATGTAGGAGTGCGGTCACCTCCCACATCTGTCAGGGAAACACACTCAGAATGCCATTCTGAAAAAGTCATTAATCGCAATGATCACCCACAGAATGGGGCCATGAAATAGAAACTTCCTCCTTGAGGGCAATCAGGACATATCCCTTTAAATAAGAGCAGAAGTGACAAAGAAGAGGGTGCAGCTGAGTCCATTGACCAAACAGTGGACCAGAACATAGCACGTGGATGAGTATATGGTACCGCCGGCACCTCTCCACCCACAGCCACCTAACAGTATTTGGGGGGGATCATGACATTTACTGAGCATCTTGCCTTTCATGTTACTAATACTATATTTTATCCATGGTGACTTTTTCATTTTTTCTCTTTCATTTTTTCTTCCCCTTTCTCCAAGCCGTTACCATTTTAATTTTGTTCAGGCGACAAATTTGTATGAGGTCTTTTTTAGCTTTGATCAACCATTCATTTTATAATGTCCTAAAAAATTAGGAAAAAATTCCAACTGGTGGGAAATGGACTTTTTTTTGTATAGTGACATTGTTATTAATACAATTTTGGAATTTTCTTCCATTTTTATGAGATAGGCGTAATTCCCAAAAAAGGTGATTCTAATGTTTCGATTTTTATTTCTCTCTCCAGTGTTTACTATGCAGGTTACTTTATTTTATACTAGCTGCAGTACCGGATGTTCCCGGGATAGTAACTAAGTGTCTCTCTGTCTCTCTCCCACTCTACCTGTCTGTCTGTCTGCCTCTCTGTCTGTCTGTGTCAGTCTGTTTCTGTCTATCTGTCTGTATGTCTCTGTCTGTCTGTCTCTGCCTGACTCTCTCTGTCTGTCAAATCAAATCCAATCAAATAGGCTTTATTGTCAGGACCAAAATACAATTAGTGTTGCCAAATCAAGAAAAAGAAGTGTGACAGGGGAGTGGGTTAGGGTTGTGGGGATGGGGTGTTGGGGGCACAATTTGGGGAATGATAGTCCATTTGGAGGTCTTTAGTTCCTCTCAGCTTATGACATGTAATGACATATTGGGCGGCGATCTCCACCATTGATTCTTGTTCCCCCAGTAGGATGCAGAGTTTCCTCTCCTCGTCCATGGATGGAAAGTCCGGGGTATGATTGGTTAAGTATCTGGAAGTGGGAGGCCCTCACTGCTGAGTATTTATTACAGTGCAGCTGGAAACTGCTGGCACAGTCTGTTCTCCGTGGCTTGTACATCTGTTGGTGCCACCCTGTTTCCACCTCTAGGCTGTGGACACTCAGCCTGTATAGACTCAGGCAAATAAGAAAGCCGCGGAGACACCATCACTTGTTTCTCAACGCTGGCAGGAAACTAGCCAGGTCTTTCACTGGGAAGGAACAAACACGGGAAGGGCAGTCTCCAGTAAAGGAGACCACCTATACCAAACATGGTATCCATCCACAGACAGCCGTTTCGGGGTATTTGCCCCTCATCAGTGTGGAGTAGGACTCTGGCTAGTGGGGGCAATGCCTAGTAAAAGACTACTTAAGCAAGCATTGTTGACCTTAGGGAGATCAACATATCCACTGCGGAGACACCATCACGTGTTTCTCAACGCAGTGATTCTAGAGCATTGCCCCCTGGGAAGTATGCAAATAAGAAAGCCGCGGAGACACCATCACGTGTTTCTCAACGCTGGCAGGAAACTAGCCAGGTCTTTCACCGGGAAGGAACAACCACGGGAAGGGCAGTTTCCTACGCCACACTGATGAGGGGCAAATACCCCGAAACGGCTGTCTGTGGATGGATACCATGTTTGGTATAGGTGGTCTCCTTGACTGGAGACTGCCCTTCCCGTGGTTGTTCCTTCCCGGTGAAAGACCTGGCTAGTTTCCTGCCAGCGTTGAGAAACACGTGATGGTGTCTCCGCGGCTTTCTTATTTGCATACTTCCCAGGGGGCAATGCTCTAGAATCACTGCGTTGAGAAACACGTGATGGTGTCTCCGCAGTGGATATGTTGATCTCCCTAAGGTCAACAATGCTTGCTTAAGTAGTCTTTTACTAGGCATTGCCCCCACTAGCCAGATTCCTACTCCACACTGATGAGGGGCAAATACCCCGAAACGGCTGTCTGTGGATGGATACCATGTTTGGTATAGGTGGTCTCCTTGACTGGAGACTGCCCTTCCCGTGGTTGTTCCTTCCCGGTGAAAGACCTGGCTAGTTTCCTGCCAGCGTTGAGAAACACGTGATGGTGTCTCCGCGGCTTTCTTATTTGCATACTTCCCAGGGGGCAATGCTCTAGAATCACTGCGTTGAGAAACACGTGATGGTGTCTCCGCAGTGGATATGTTGATCTCCCTAAGGTCAACAATGCTTGCTTAAGTAGTCTTTTACTAGGCATTGCCCCCACTAGCCAGAGTCCTACTCCACACTGATGAGGGGCAAATACCCCGAAACGGCTGTCTGTGGATGGATACCATGTTTGGTATAGGTGGTCTCCTTGACTGGAGACTGCCCTTCCCGTGGTTGTTCCTTCCCGGTGAAAGACCTGGCTAGTTTCCTGCCAGCGTTGAGAAACACGTGATGGTGTCTCCGCAGTGGATATGTTGATCTCCCTAAGGTCAACAATGCTTGCTTATGTATAGACTCAGGGTCTGCCTGTCTTTGGAGTGGCATAACCTTTCCAGATATGGGGCCAGAGTGTAGTCCCTACGCAGTGACCGGTAGATGGTGAGTTTCTGGGAGTTCTCTAATTCACTCTTCCAGTCCTCTATATATTGCATCTTGCAGCTCTCTGAGATCTCTTTTATTTGGGCTTTTGTCAGGGTGTATTGCTGACTTTGGCTGTACTGGCTCCCGGGGTTCCTGGCTTGCTCTGGGCTCTGGCTCAGCAGGTCTTTATAATGGTAGGAGCTGGTGTTGCTGTTCTGTATGTGTGCCTGGTGTGATAGCGCCCATTTGTGTATACTGAGCCATGAGGGGAATCGACCCAGCTCTGCCCGAAACGATATGTTTGACGTGCTGCGATGGACTTGGAGGAGATATTTGAAGAACTCCAGATGGAATACTTTGGTTGGGCTGGAATCCCACTTTGTCTGGTCTGGATAGGTCACGGGCCCCATACATCGCTACCATACAGCAGTTTAAGTGTGATGACGCTGTCGAATGTCTTGAGCCAGACTCTCACCGGTGATTTGAGGTGGTACAGTTGTCTTCTGATGGCATAGAAGGTTCTGCATGCTTTTCCTTTTAGGGTCTCTCTGCTTGCTTGAGGCTCCCAGTTTGGCTTAGTTCCAGGCTAAGGTAGGTATAGCTACTGGTCTTCTCCAGGATGGCACCATTTAGTGTGAGGGCGGGAGTGGAGGTTTTGTTACAATTCCTCTTCTGAAATACCATGACTTTGGTCTTCTTTTGGTTGATGGGCAAAGCCCAGGTGTTGCTGAATGTTTCTAGCACAGCCAGGCTATTTTGGAGACCTTTCTTGGATGGGGAAAGCAGCAGGTCATCTGCGTACATCAGGATCTTCACCTCTCGGTCATGCAGTCTGAGACCTGTGGCAGAGAAGGATTCCAGGACTGTGGCCAGTCCAATTATGTAGATATTGAATAGAGTTGGGCCCAGGCTGCAGCCCTGTCTTACCCCGCGGCTCTGTTGGAAGACGGCTGTCCTCTTTTCATTCACCTTCACACTGCACCAGTTCTCAATGTATGAGCTCTTGATCACATCGTAGGTTCTGCCAACTATTCTGCTCTCCAGGAGTTTAAGAAATAGGCCTGGGTAGCACACTGAGTCAAAGGCCTTTTTGAAGTCCACAAATCATGCAAATATTTTCCTCTGTTTTTTGCCGTGGACATGAGTCTTGATGAGGCTTTTCCCTGGTCAACTGAATTCACCGTAGCATCCAAAGTTCGGCTGAGCTCACCCACAGGACACCTCGGGTGTTGCATATTCTAAAATCTGGTCTAAGACCTTAAGTTCAGACAAGAGAATGAAAAATTACCATTTTTTTCTCGTACTCCTCATATCCATTTTCACATCTACTGTTTTTTTCCAAAAATAAGCCCTCCCCCAAAAATTAGCCCTAGCAGGGATTTTAAGCATTTTCAGAGCAAGGCTTAAATATAAGGCCTCCCCAAAAATAAGCCCTAGTCGTGGTTCAATAATAAAGTGTCCATGCAGCTAAAAACGTTCAAGATACTGCAGGACACTTCATTATAGACAGCAGACACTCCGCAATCACACTCACCCAATTCTGCTGTAAAAACTGTGCTCCATTGGGAATTGCTATATAAAAAAACAAAAAAGAAGAATAAATACCATTACTTACAGCAAAGATGGAACTGCAGCTGTACGTTACCTAGGCCAAAAAATACTACTCCAGCAGGATACAGCTAAGCCCCCACTAGGTAGAGACATCACAGGTGCAGGAGGAGCAAATCACACACACACTTCCAATCATGGAGGGGGCGATTGCTGGATGGTAAAACTGCACACTGATGGCTTCCATAGAGCGCTGTTCACACTTGCAGCTGCACAGTCATAAACCCGCAGCCTATTAGGTGACGCCCATACTATTAGATCAGGCGGGCTGCCAAGCTGTACTCTACTGCGCATCAAACAGGGACAGAACTCTAATATACAAGGCCCAACAAAAAGGGGCCTGGCTGTATCCTGTACAAAATATATGAAGGTTTTTTTTGTGTTATGGCCATAAGACGGAAGCCTACAACCCTCGTCACGGGAACCTCATGCTTGTAGGTCCCTACACTATATATAATATAAAAAGGCAAAAAAGAATGGGAATTGCTGATTAATGATTGCCCATTTTCTGACCACCACTGTACAGGGTGTGATAATCCATAGATGTGATGGAGTGTTGAAGGAAACCAATGCAAACATGGGGAGAATATATAGACTCCTTGCAGATATTGTTTTTGGAGGGATTTGAACCCAGGACTGGAAAGCAGCAGCGCTAACCACTGAGCCACTATGTTGCCATAACACAAAGTCAGGGATTATGAGGGAATATAGTCAGGTATGTGAGTAACAAGACAAAAACTGGGTGAGGAAAAGCCAAACTCAACTGCAAAGGTGAGGTTGATGAAGACAATTTCATGAAAGAGACAACGAGATCAGAACCAGCCAGCACAGAGTCAACGAGTTCAGAACCAACCGGAACAGGGTCAACAAGTTCAGAACCAGCCGGCACAGAGTCAACGAGTTGAGAACCAGCCGGCACAGAGTCAACAAGTTCAGAACCAGCAGGCACAGAGTCAACGAGTTCAGTTCCAGCCAGCACAGAGTCAGCGAGTTCAAAACCAGCTGGCAAAGAGACAACAAGATCAGAACCAGCCGGCATGAAGAAAACGAGTTCAGAACCAGCCGGCACGGAGACAACGAGATCAGAATCAGCTGGCACAGAGTCAACAATTTCAGAACCAGCCAGCACAGAGTCAGTGAGTTCAGAACCAGTTGGCAAAGAGGCAGCGAGTTCAGAACCAGTCGGTAAAGAGTCAACGAGTTCAGAACCAGCTGGCACAGAGTCAACAATTTCAGAACCAGCCAGCACAGAGTCAACGAGTTCAGAACCAGCCGCCAAAGAGACAACGAGTTCAGAACCAGTTGGCAAAGAGACACCGAGTTCAGAACCAGTCGTCAAAGAGACAACGAGTTCAGAACTAGCCGGCACAGAGTCAGCGAGTTCAGCACCAGCCGGCAAAGAGACAACGAGATCAGAACCAGCCAGCACAGAGTCAACAAGTTCAGAACCAGTAGGCACAGAGTCAACGAGTTCAGAACCAGCCAGCACAGAGTCAGCGAGTTCAGAACCAGCTGGCAAAGAGACAACAAGATCAGAACCAGCCGGCACAGAGTTAAAGAGTAAAGAACCAGCCGGCACGAAGAAAACGAGTTCAGAACCAGCCGGCACGGAGACAACGAGTTCAGAACCAGCTG
Source organism: Anomaloglossus baeobatrachus (assembly GCF_048569485.1). Classification (NCBI taxonomy): domain Eukaryota; kingdom Metazoa; phylum Chordata; class Amphibia; order Anura; family Aromobatidae; genus Anomaloglossus; species Anomaloglossus baeobatrachus. Next base: position 619,912,214 of record NC_134355.1, read on the forward strand.
GCACAGAGTCAGCGAGTTCAGAACCAGCCGGCACAGAGTCAAGGAGTTCAGAACCAGTTGGCAAAGAGGCAGCGAGTTCAGAACCAGTCGGTAAAGAGACAACGAGTTCAGAACCAGCCGGCACAGAGTCAACAATTTCAGAACCAGCCAGCACAGAGTCAACGAGTTCAGAACCAGCCGCCACAGAGTCAAGGAGTACAGAACCAGCCGCCACAGAGTCAAGGAGTACAGAACCAGCCGGCACAGAGTCAAGGAGTACAGAAGCAGCCGGCAAAGAGACAACGAGTTCAGAAGCAGCCGGCACAGAGTCAACGAGTTCAGAACCAGCCGGCACAGAGTCAATGAGTTCAGAACCATCCGGCAAAGAGACGAGTTCAGAACCAGCCGGCACAGAGTCAACAAGTTCAGAACCAGCTGGCACAGAGTCAACAAGTTCAGAACCAGCAGGCACATAGTCAATGAGTTCAGAACCAGCCAGCACAGAGTCAGCGAGTTCAGAACCAGCTGGCAAAGAGACAACAAGATCAGAACCAGCCGGCACAGAGTTAAAAAGTAAAGAACCAGCCGGCACGAAGAAAACGAGTTCAGAACCAGCCGGCACGGAGACAACGAGTTCAGAACCAGCTGGCACAGAGTCAGCGAGTTCAGAACCAGCCGGCACAGAGTCAAGGAGTTCAGAACCAGTTGGCAAAGAGGCAGTGAGTTCAGAACCAGTCGGTAAAGAGACAACGAGTTTAGAACCAGCCAGCACAGAGTCAACAATTTCAGAACCAGCCAGCACAGAGTCAACGAGTTCAGAACCAGCCGGCACAGAGTCAAGGAGTACAGAAGCAGCCGGCAAAGAGACAACGAGTTCAGAAGCAGCCGGCACAGAGTCAACGAGTTCAGAACCAGCCGGCACAGAGTCAATGAGTTCAGAACCATCCGGCAAAGAGACTAGTTCAGAACCAGCCGGCACAGAGTCAACAAGTTCAGAACCAGCCGGCACAGAGTCAACAAGTTCAGAACCAGCAGGCACAGAGTCAACAAGTTCAGAACCAGCCGACACAGAGACAGATGATTCACCAGCAGTCCATGTTCAAATACATCAGCACCATCCTCAGTGGAATAAGAAACACCATGTGGACCAACCTACTCAAAGCAATGATACGCTGATGGGCTGTGTGGCCCCAACATACAAGCTCTAAGAACATCAACAACATAAAATCTAGAAAGAATAATAATAAACATAAAATAGTAATTATTAGGTTTTGAAATAGGTTAAAAATGTAGTAAAAATATTTAAAAGACTTATATAATAGGAGCAGTAATATACTATCATAATAATAATAAGAGCAGTAACTTTAACATTAATTGTACAATGATGATAATTAGAGCAATAAAAATCTCAGCAGGTTTGATCCAGGGATCTCGGACTGATCGCCTTTTCCTTTCTTTTAGTAACATATCAATACAAGTGTTAGTAATAGTAATAATAAAATAGCAATAATCCAAACATATTTAGAATAAAATATTAAAATTGTCAAATTGTCTGAATGTGTCCTGGGGTTTTTGCCTTCTTTTGGATCAACAGCTTTAGGAATCGGGATCTAATTAATATTAAATAGAGAAATAATAGAAACATTAGTACTAATAATCATAATATTAGAAAGAATAAGTTTAAAAGGATAGAAACAGTATTTTTAAAAAAATAATAGTAATAAAATAGTAATACAAATTATAATATTACATTATTATCATTAGGAATAATATAATAATAACAATACATTATTAGGTACTGTCAGATTTGATCTAGGGTCCTCGGACTGATCGCTTTTTCCCGGGGTCGAAAATAATTTTTTTCCCCCTGAGACACATATTGGCTGAATGTGTCTATGGGTTTTTGCCTTCTTTTGATTCAACAGCTTTAGGAATATAAATCTAAGATATAATTTTAGTAAAATATCAATACAAGTGTTAGTAATAGTAATAATAAAATAGCAATAATCCAAAGATATTTAGAATAAAATATTAGGAGCAGATTATTATTAATAATAATAATAATAATAATAATAATAATAATAATAATAATAGAATAGTAATAAGATCAGTAAAATAGCAACAAATTAAAAATAGCATCAATAATAGTAATAATAATAGTAATAATAATATTACAGTATTTATAGCAATAACTAGTATAATTAGTATATAATTAATAGGTATTAGGAGATTTGATTCAGGGTTCTCGGACTGATCGCCTTTTCCCAGGGTCAAGAAGGAATTTTTCCCCCTGAGACACAAATTGACTGAATGTGTCTAGGGGTTTTTGCCTTCTTTTGGATCAACAGCTTTAGGAATAGGAATCTAACTTATAATTTTAGTAGAAGATCAATACAAATGTTAGTAATAGTAATAATAAAATAGCAATAATCCAAAGATATCTAGAGTAAAATATTACAGAGTAAAATAATAATAATTGAATAGTAATAAAGTCAGTAACATAGCAACAAACTAAAGCTAGCATAAATAATAGTAATAATATTACAGTATTTATAGTAATGACTAGAAAAATTAGTATATAATTAATAGGTATTAGGGAATTTAATTCATGGCTCTCGGACTGATCGCCTTTTCCTGGGGTCGAGAAGGAATTTTTCCCCCTGAGACACAAATTGTCTTAATGTGTCCTGGGGTTTTTGCCTTCTTTTGGATCAACAGCTTTAGGAATCGGGATCTAATTAATATTAAATAGAGAAATAATAGAAATATTAGCACTAATAATCATAATATTAGAAAGAATAATTTAAAAAGGATAGAAATAATATTTTAAAAAATAATATAAATTATAATATTACATTATTATTAGGACTAATATAATAGCATAATACTTTATTAGGTACAGTCAGATTTGATCCAGGGTTCTCGGACTGATCACTCTTTCCTGGGGTTGAGAAGGAATTTTTCCCCTTGAGACACAAATTGGCTGAATGTGTCTGAGGGTTTTCGCCTTCTTCTGGATCAACAGCTTTAATGGTAGTGATCTTATAGTACTAGTAATAGTAAATAGTAATGATAGTAATAAAAAATAAATAAATAAAAATATAATAATATTGTAATAGTAATGAATAGGTTACTAGGATAAGAATAATATAAATACAATAAATAGGTTCTGATGAGGTCGCCTTGTCGTTGGCAGATGGACTTGCACAATTTGGTTAAAATGTGCACTAAGAACCTCAAATTTATAACCATAGTAAATATGGCAGTAATAAAAGGTAGAATATTATACATATAACTTTGTGTCTTATTTTCCTGCAATAAAGAAAAACAGAAAATCAAACACATTTGGAAACATTTGTCTTTTAATGTAGCAATGAGACGCATGATCTAGATGCTACCCGCACATGTTGCTGTTTAGCCCCAATGTAAAGTGTATCACTGGTGGCCGATCAGCCAGTAATTGTGAGCTATGGGAATGATGAGTCCATTTGCTCTCATCTGCATACAGTCTTATAGGCAGTGGGAAGCACAGTGCACTTACAATGGCCGATCATGTCTGTTAAACGACCACTGATCGGCCACATCCAGTTGATCGTTCGTCATATAATGGTCTTTTTAGATCGGCCGATCATCGCATTTCCAGGCGCACAGAATACAATTGGTACAAATTGATTTGTTTGACCCAGTATATTGGCCATGTCAGTAATCTGTGGCCACTGGATGCCTTGAGAACTGTCTCCTTCATCCGCGGATCTTAGGGCTCTCAGATTACTGATGATTCTCAGATTACTGACGAGCTCAATAGACAGGATCCTGTGAATTGATTCTCAATAACTCTAGCATAGGACAATCATCAGCACAATCAACTGTCGCCCGATGGACAACATTTTGATTCTTAGTCAGGTGACTGGCAGCCTATTTATTCAGCCGATAATCTGCAAATGAGCCTTCGTTTAATTTGTAAATTTGCCTGATGAAAAAGCCTCTGTGCTCCAAAAGCAAATATATTTTGAATTTGGCCGGTATAGAAAACTACTGTCTGTTTTGCATAAAAGTATTTACAGTAAGATAAGATGCACAAACTTTACAGATAAATCAAAGCCCAATGGATCCACTTCATTTTGCAGCAGAAATTGGCATAAATCTAACAGATGTCTGTATCAGCTAATGGCTGGAGTAGTTTTCAGTCACTGGTGTGAACGCTGCCTGAGATGTGCTAAATATATCAAGAGTCATCAACCTTCAACAAATTTGAGGCACCTTAGGCCTCCTTCACACAACAGTGATTTTTTCACAAACACAAAAAACTCTCCGAATTTCATCCAGGTAAAACATATCTTTGTACCGTGTTAGCCGGTAGATATAAAAAAAATTGTTTAAAAGAACTGAGAGTCGTCAGTGGTTGATCCGAATTTCATCAGTATTTTCCATCAGAGTCATCAAAGTTTGGTCAGTGTCAGCTTAATAGGTGGAGCTGAAGATCTCATTTTGTTCCTTTCTATTTGCATATTTAAATTGAAAAAGAGCATTGCATGGCCTATAAGTTTCCTAATATTGATATAGCTCACTCTACAATGAGAAACCTTTTTCCCTTTAGACTTCTCTGCTGGAAAAACAATTTTTTAACCTCTTACCGACATTGGATATACTGGGTACATCCTGCCTTATGTCGGTATACTCACTGCCAGTTGCCGGCTTGAACAGCTGACATGTGCGGCAATCAGGCACAAGTGGATACGCTCTCCAATCGTGCCTATTAGCCCCTTGCACCGTGTTGTCAAAATGTGGCAGCGTTGTTTACATCCCAGCATTCACTAACCCGGTGCCATTGGAAGTCGCGTGATGTGATCATTTGGATCTGATGGTTGCCATGGTAGCACAGGATCATGTGACGACTCCTGTAGCTATCATGAGTCAGTTCCTTTTACACCCGGCAGAGCGCCGAGTGTGAGAGGAGAGATGCTTTTCTGCAGATTAGAGCAATGCTCTCAGAGCGATCAGAATGCTGATTCTTATATTGGTGTCATCTAACTCATACCGACTTGAGGAATCACACCAATACATCGGTTTTACCATATAGTGAACACAGTGAATAAAATATCCCCAAAACAATTGTGCAATTGCACTTTTGCAATTTTTCTGCACTTGGATATTTTCTGCTATTTTCCAGTACATTATATGGTAAAACTTATGATTTAATTTAAAAGTACAACTCGTCCCACAAAAAATAAGCCCCATATGACAAGATTGCTGGAAAAATTAAAAAGTTACGGCTCTTGGAAGAAGGGAAGCAAAAAGGAAAAACGGAAAATCGCCTGGGGGTGAAGGAATTAAGATTACAGATTAAGTCCCACTAAACAAATGTTTATGGCATAAGAATCTTTTTTGAGCAGATAAGGTTATTCTGAGACTCATTAATTTCTGTATATAAATGGCAGTTGCCTTAGGCTGGAGTCACACTTGCGAATGACTCGTGCGAGTCTTGCATCGCATCACCCGGCACGGCGCACACTCTTCGGACAGGAGTGGGTCAGCTGCATGTATTTCTATGTAGCGGAGAGGCTCCTGTCTGGATAGCGGGAGACCGCGCCGGGTGATACAATACAAGAGTTGCGCGAGTCACTCCCAAGCGTGAATCTTCACTAGCCGATGAGATGCATGTGGCTTATAATCATCCTGCCCTTTCGGTATGGCAGATTATCTCAACACACACTGACCGATGAGCTGCTGCTTACATACAGCAGCCATTCTAAAAGTAGAACTGCAGTCTTAATTTGATGACATACTGTGTTTTTCTAAAAATAAGCCCTAGCAGGGATTTTAAGCATTTTCAGAGCAAGGCTTAAATATAAGGCTTCCCCCGAAAATAAGTCCTAGTCGCGGTTCACTAATAAAGTGTCCATGCAGCTAAAAAAGATAAAGAATACAGCAGGACACTTCATTATAGACAGCGGACACCCCGCAATCACACTCACCAGACGCCGAGCAGAGGACCTGCAGTGATCGCACCCCCGCACACATCAGATCTAACACACAATCACCCTTCAGATCGCTCACACACACTCACCCCATCCAGCGATTCTGATCCTGAGACGCCATGCAGTGGACCGCAAGGACCTGCGGATGGCATGCTTGCTTACAGGACCTGCGACACGTGACTTCCTCCCATCCCTGCGGCTGGGGTAGATGCTATAATGTACGGGCTCCTGACAGGTATGACATAACGGACGCATTCTGTACCGCTGGATGTAGTGTGTGTATGTGTGATATCTGATGTGTGTGTATGAGTGTCAGTGTGTATGAGTGTGTGCGTGCAATCTGATGTATGTGAGTGTGTCAGCCAGAAGCAGGGGAGGACGACGTGCAGCATACCTGCTGGGAGCACCCACCGGAGATCACAGGGAGGACTTGGGAGCCATGCAGACGTCCAGGGTCTGGAAAGTATGAGTCTTGTGGGAAGGGGGATTCTGTTTTTTAGGGGGGGGTAAACTTACCCCCACCCGTGTTTCTCTAAGAATAAAACCTCCTCCAAAAATAAGCCCTAGTGCTTTTTTTGGGGCAAAAAAAGTATAAGACAGGGTCTTATTTTTGGAAAAACACAGTATGTGATATCCATTTTTTACATTCATATTTAAAATAATATTTCCTATGTAGTTTTTACTATGAATCAATTAAAACATAGATGCCATGGATGGCACTTATTAAATTCTATGGTTGAGCCTCATCGCAAAAATTTATGACACCAGCGCATCCTGAGATTTTTTTGCCATATGGTCCATCAGCCCATGTGGAAACACTGTCATATGAATTTACAAAATTTAATATGGGTCAGTGTTTGGTCAAGATACCCACGGGATTATTAAAGCACCACTCTAGTGTTTTTTTATTTTATTGCACCACTGGAGTGATGCTTTACATCTAATTCCCCCGACCCCTTTATTTTATTCACTCTCACGCATTTTCTTCTATCACCGCCGCTCCTGACATTTGCCGGCAGCTCCAGTTTTTGTTTGAGTGTGCCCGAGGTCACAAATTAAAACAAGTCTATGAGAGCCTCGTTCTGGCTCTCATAGACTTGTATAAGGGTTTGTGACGTAACTTCTCACTTCCAAACAGTCATAAGTTACGGGCTCAAGATGGCATTGCAGCCTCGAAAGAGCATGAAAACGCTCAAGGGTACATATAAGACAGTGGTCAGAGGGCTTACATTTAAAGCACCACTCCAGTGCTAGGGGAAAAAAAGAAGTGGTGCTTTAAAGCAGAGCTGCATATCTAGAAGACAATGTTATATGAGTTTTATCAACTTAAAATTAAAAGATGTGGAGTTTCTCAGCGCATTTAATTAGCATCAACAGATAGAAGATTTATGCATTGTTTTTTCACAACCTCAGGAGAGAAAATGTGCTAAAATCTCAGTTTTTTATGAAACGAGTTTGCTTAAAGGGATATAGATACTCTTTTATTTTCTTAGTCATGCAGGCCACAAGACCTTCTATTGAGTTTTCATCTTAGAAAGATGATTGTAGTTTTGTTATAGAGTACCACATCTTTTTTGATGTGTTACGCTGTCCATACACATGAGATAGATGTCAGACAGGCATCTCTCACAACTCCCTTATACACGTGCTTTCTATGGGAAGAGAGGTGAAAGCAGCTTCTAGATTACTCTGGGAGCAGCGTAAGTCACATGAAAACAAATACAGTCATGGTCAAAAGTGTTGGTATCCTTGAAATTGTTTTAGAAAATGAAGTATTTCTCCCAGAAAAAATATTATTGCAGTTACACGTTTTGTTATACACGTTTACTTCCTGTGTGTGTATTGGAGTACCACACAAAAAAAGAGAAAAAAAAGGCAATTTGGACATAATTTCTCATAAAACAACAAAAATGGGCAGAACAAAATTGTTGTCACTTTTTCAAAATTGCGGTTAACAACTTTGTTTCAAGCATGTGATACTCGTTTAAATTTACCTGTGGCAAGGTGTGGGCAATATCAAAATCACACCTGAAACCACATAAAAATGGGAGAAGTTGACTCAATCTTTGTATTGTGTGTCTGTGGACAGACGAGATCAAGATAGAGCTTTTTGGTGCAGCACATCATTCTACGGTTTACTGAAAACTGAATAATGCCTACAAAAGAAAAGAACACATTACCTATAGTACAATATGGTAGATGGTCATACAGTGCCTACAAGTAGTATTCAACCCCCTGCAGATTTAGCAGGTTTGATAAGATGCAAATAAGTTAGAGCCTACAAACTTCAAACAAGAGCAGGATTTATTAACAGATGCATAAATCTTACAAACCAACAAATTATGTTGCTCAATTAAATTTTAATAAATTTTCAACATAAAAGTGTGGGTCAATTATTATTCAACCCCTAGGTTTAATATTTTGTGGTAACCCTTGTTTGCAATTACAGCTAATAATCGTCTTTTATAAGACCTGATCCGGCCGGCACAGGTCTCTGGAGTTATCTTGGCCCACTCCTCCATGCAGATCTTCTCCAAGTTATCTAGGTTCTTTGGGTGTCTCATGTGGACTTTAATCTTGAGCTCCTTCCACACGTTTTCAATTGGGTTAAGGTCAGGAGACTGACTAGGCCACTGTAACACCTTGATTTTTTCCCTCTTGAACCAGGCCTTGGTTTTCTTGGCTGTGTGCTTTGGGTCGTTGTCTTGTTGGAAGATGAAATGATGACCCATCTTAAGATACTTGATGGAGGAGCAGAGGTTCTTGGCCAAAATCTCCAGGTAGGCCGTGCTATCCATCTTCCCATGGATGCGGACCAGATGGCCAGGCCCCTTGGCTGAGAAACAGCCCCACAGCATGATGCTGCCACCACCATGCTTGACTGTATGGATGGTATTCTTGGGGTCGTATGCAGTGCCATCCAGTCTCCAAACGTCACGTGTGTGGTTGGCACCAAAGATCTCGATCTTGGTCTCATCAGACCAAAGAACCTTGAACCAGTCTGTCTCAGAGTCCTCCAAGTGATCATGAGCAAACTGTAGATGAGCCTTGACATGACGCTTTGAAAGTAAAGGTACCTTACGGGCTCGTCTGGAACGGAGACCATTGCGGTGGAGTACGTTACTTATGGTATTGACTGAAACCAATGTCCCCACTGCCATGAGATCTTCCCGGAGCTCCTTCCTTGTTGTCCTTGGGTTAGCCTTGACTCTTTGGACAAGCCTGGCCTCGGCACGGGTGGAAACTTTCAAAGGCTGTCCAGGCCGTGGAAGGCTAACAGTAGTTCCATAAGCCTTCCACTTCCGGATGATGCTCCCAACAGTGGAGACAGGTAGGCCCAACTCCTTGGAAAGGGTTTTGTACCCCTTGCCAGCCTTGTGACCCTCCACGATCTTGTCTCTGATGGCCTTGGAATGCTCCTTTGTCTTTCCCATGTTGACCAAGTATGAGTGCTGTTCACAAGTTTGGGGAGGGTCTTAATTAGTCAGAAAAGGCTGGAAAAAGAGATAATTAATCCAAACATGTGAAGCTCATTGTTCTTTGTGCCTGAAATACTTCTTAATACTTTAGGGGAACCAAACAGAATTCTGGTGGTTTGAGGGGTTGAATAATAAATGACCCTCTGAATAAACTTTTCACAATTTAAAAAAAAAAAAAAAAAAGAAATAACATTCTTTTTTGCTGCAGTGCATTTCACCCTTCCAGGCTGATCTACAGTCCAAATGTCACAATGCCAAGTTAATTCCGAATGTGTAAACCTGCTAAATCTGCAGGGGGTTGAATACTACTTGTAGGCACTGTATATGTTTTGGGGTTATTTTTGTGCCTCTGCTACTGGGAGCCTTGACTGTGTGTAGGACATCATGAAATCTCAAGATTACCAAAGGATTTTGGGTCACAATGAAGTGTCCAGTGTCAGAAAGCTGGGTTTGCTTTCTAGGTCATGGGTCTTCCAGCAGGAGAATGACCGCAAACATATTTCAAGAAGCCCCCAGAAATGGATGGAAACAAAGCGTTGGAGAGTTCTGAAGTGGTAGCAATGAGTCCGAATCTAAACCCCATTGACACCTGTGGAGAGATCTTAAAATTGCTGTTTGGAGAAGTCATCCTTCAAATATGAGACCTGAGAGCAGTTTGCAAAAGAAGAGTGGTCTAAAATTCCAGGTGAAAGCTGTAAGAAGCTTGTTGATGGCTATAGGAAGCGATTTATTGCAGTTATTTATTTCAAAACTTGTGCAATCAAATATTGAGTTGAGGGCGCCAACAATTTTTTTTGGCCCATTTGTGGAGTTTTGTGTGAATTTATGTCCAATTTGCCTTTTTTCTGTATTTTTTTTTATGTTGACCCAATACACACAAAGGAAATAAACCTGTGTATGACAAAACATGTGTAATTGCTATAATTTTCTGGGAGAAATACTTCATTTTTTGGAACAATTTCAAGGGTGCTAACAATTTTGGCCATGACAGTATGATCAGACTATTGAGTTTCTTGGGAATCCTTCTATTCCCTGACATAATCGGTTGGGGTATTATTTAGAGGTCAACCAGTTATTTATTGGGTATGCAAACCTTAACGCTGAAGATACATATCCAGTAGCATTTTCTATGGGAGAAATTATTGTAGGACGTAGGAACTAAAACTTACATCTGACCCAGCTATCTCCTTTGGTGACCACTAGTAAGGTTCTTTGAATTCATAGCTTTAGAAATTTCAACTTCAGATATGGTGTACGGGATTGAAGACGTAGAGCAAGAAAGTGAGTCTACCAGGTGAAACCATGCGGAACCTGCCTCGAAGATGGCAATGGTGAACTATCGGCTTTTTCTACTACCCCAAACAGTAAAATAAAGGGGTATGTTACACTAGCTGTACCACTCTCCTGCTAAAGTTAGGTTGTGCAACCCAGAACAAGATTGCTACTTCAATAAAGCGGTTACTCAACAGTCCTGGCTCCAGTGCCGGGGCATAACCCTTTTTCTACGGCTCTCTCTGTATTAGTCCGCACGTCAGTTTGGTAACCTGGCAAACACCTTTGACATTATCACACATGTGCTTTTAAGGTCAGCACAGGCACTGTGAGCAGTGTGAGTAATCAGTAGATATGTTTTTGCATGAGCTGCCTCACTGTCTGCTAGACTCTGCTTCACCCAGGAGTCATTATCTTCCCAGCTGCTTCTGTCTGCTTTCTAGCAACCAACTGTTACTTCCAAGTTTGATCAGTAAATCCTGTTGCTTTTGCTTTCCTCGCTCTCCTGTGTCAAGCTTCAAGTTGCAATCTTCTGGCTGATTTCAAGTTCTGCTTTGTCTGCCCAAAACTTTTACCTTTAAGTGTTGTTTACATCTTTGCTTTTGAAAATAAGGTACCTGATTATATTCATCTCTGCTATTCCTATACTTTCCACTCTGGCAACTCTGGTAATTAACCATTTATTTGTTTACTTATACGTCTCTGCTTATCCTGTGGTTAACTAGGTCCTTGCTACAAGTTCCTACTGTAATTGCACATGCGTCCTGATAGCTATAAGTATAGCTTAGACCCGCAACACACATCTGTTTTTTTTGTACGTGTGCGGTACGTATTTGCACGTACCGGAGACACAGAGACCCATGTTATTCAATGGTAGATGGCACATACACGTAAAATCACACGGAACGTGTGTCCGTGTGGTAAGTACGTGTGTGCGCTTTTCTACACGGACGACATGTCCGTTTTTGGCCGGCAGCACGCAGGCACAGACCTGCTTTAGTCTATGGGTCTGTGCCTGCACGGACCGCACACGGAGTATGTCCGTGTTCAGCACGTATCGTCAGTGTCCGTTTTTAATCACAAAATCTGAAACACTTGTTACCAATCTATCAGGTCAATTGATGGCAAACAAAAACACCAGGATCTCATGATGCATGATTAACAACATTAATTGGGTAAGAATGCGGGCCTTTAAAAACGGACAGCACACCGACAGCACACAGACGTATTTTATGTCAATACGGACATTACACACGCACACACGGCTCGCATACGCCATCACACGGATGCCATACGTACCGGAGAAACGCCCCTAAAAAACGGAACACGGACACGAAAAACGGACCGTGAGACACGTACGTTTTTTTGCGGAAGTGTGTTTTAGGCCTTAGGGTGTGCAGCATGAATTGGAGGTGTTGATTCAGATGAAAAGGACTTCACATGGATCAGCAAGTACCAGGACAGCAGATTATGCAGAACTAGGACAAGCAAGGATGGAGGCAGTAACCTAAGAACAGCTGATAGGAGATGCCAGGTGTTGGTTTGTCATTGATCTAGTATAAATGATATAGATAGATATAGATAATATAGATGATCTATCCTAAACATGGGTCATTAATATAAAAGTAGTAGGTCTACCCTTTAAATTCAGTGTTGCTCATAAAAACATCCCATTTCATAATCTTGAGACCTCATTCATGATACAGCTCTAATGCCTTTCACTCCATGGTCCTACCGCCCGGGCCCTCACATTTTAATATTTCCCTATGACGAATAAACATCACAAGCTACCTTCACAAACTGTTAAATGTAATAAACATTTAATTTGCGTCTTTTTAAGTAAACGTTACTTAGTTGCTTCTGTTTTTTGTTTTGTTCAACAATGTGTGGGTGCATTTGGTTATTATAGGATAATCATTTGCACTTTTTCAAAACCTTAGTGCAATTACATTACAGTACCTTAGTGGAATGCAAAACCTCATTTTTGCCTTTTTTTTTTTTTTGCATGACCGAGGGCAAACATGAAAAAGGGAACCTATCACTAAGTATGGGCATCATAATTCAGATACTGACTATGGGGCAGTATATCATAAATGCCCCATTGGAATAGAGCAGTGGCTATACATGCGCCACCACACCTTTCCTTTTCTATGTGATATAGCCGAGCACAGGACGTTGCAGAGCCAGTTCCTAGGATCGGTGGAAGTCCCAATGGTTGGACCCTCACTGATCTGCAAGTTATTACCTATTCTTTCACAACATGCTGTCAAACAGGTGACAGGCTCAGTGGTTAGCAGCACTGCAGTCTTGCAGCGCTGGGGTCCTGGGTTCACATCCCACCAAGGACATCATCTGCAAGGAGATTGTATGTTCTACCCATTTTTGCGTGGGTGTTCTCTGGTTTCCTCCCACACTACAAAGCAGGGCTGCGGAGTCGGAGTCGGAGCTCATTTTGGTGGAGTCGGAGTCGGTATAAAATGCACCGACTCCGATTCCTAAAATATATAATAAATTGGGGACAGTAGTGCAATGCAAAATGTGCTGAATATTTTTTCATAGGAATTTGGGAAAGTTATGAAATGTCCTATAAATTTATGTTCTATTCCTGATCTAAGGCTACATTCACACACAGCGTTTTTGCTGCGTTTTTTGAGGATATGTTTTTCGGCTGCAAAAGCAGATCAGCTTTTTAAAAAACCGCATCACCTGAAAGATTTTTGAGCTCATAAATAATGCTTTCAATAGCAAAAACAGATTGGAAATTGGTAATGAGGGAATTTGTTTGTGTTTTTTATTTCTAATAAATGATTTTTTCAGGTGTGTGTGTGTTTTTTAACTGTCACTTACAGATTATTCATGGAAGGTATCTCGGGGAGACGCATGACATGATTAATCTAGCACTTATTGGCAGCTATGGGCTGCCAATAACTCCTTATTACCCCGATTTGCCAACGCACCAGGGCAAATCGGGAAGAGCCGGGTACTGTCCCAGAACTGTCGCATCTAATGTATGCGGCAATTCTGGGCGGCTGCTGACTTGTTATATTGTGATATTGTTAGGGTGGGGGGCTCCCCATAACGTGGAGCTCCCCATCCTGAGAATACCAGCCTTCAGCCGTATGGCTTTATCTGGCTGGTATTAAAATGGGGGGGGGGACCGCACGCCGTTTTTTTTAATTATTTATTTATTTTACTGCACAGTATAGACACGCCCACCGGCTGCTGTGATTGGGTGCAGTGATACAGCTGTCACTCAGCGTGGTGGGCGTGTCTCACTGAAACCAATCACAGGCGCCGGTGGGGAGAGAAAGCAGGGAATACGAGATTGATTAATGAGCGGCCGGCTTTTACAAATTAGAAAAAGCCGCCGGAGCAGTGTGAATGCCGTGCAGCGCCGGTGATCGGGGATCGGTGAGTATGAGAGAGGGGGGGGACACTTCAGTCACTCGGGGGATTAGCGGTCACCGGTGAATCCTTCACAGGTGACCGCTAATCAGTACACGGCACAAAGACAGAGCTGCGGCATGACAATGAAGTCGGGTGAAGTTCACCCGAGTTCATTCTCATCCCGCTACTCTGTCTTCCGACATGTAGTAACGACATTTTGCATCACACACGTACATTTCACACGGACAACACACACACGTCAGTTATTTCCCTCACGCACATACGGCTAGCATACGGGATACACAGGCAGGCCACACAAAACGGACCTAAAAAACGGAAAACGGACCCGAAAAACGGCCCGTTTTACACGGACGTGGTTTTTACGGATGTGTGTTTCAGGCCTAATACACTATGTGAGTGGCAAAAAACAGTTTTCAACAAAAACATACTAAATAATAACATTTACTATAATGCTTATATTTAAGTGAAAAATGTATTGTAGTACAATGTGAACATCAGACATTTAATCACTTTTATGATACAATAATCAAGATATTTAGATAGAACATAAAATATATTTATTGGAATACAACTTTTAACACAAAAAATTAATAAATTGTAAATTGTAAATATGTAAAATATATATATATATATATATATATATATATATATAGTATACAAACATACATACACAAGATATATATGTAATATACTGTATATTACATAGTGTATTACATATTTACAATTTATTACAGTTTGTGTTCTAAAGTTGTATTCCAATAAATATATTTTATGTTCTATCCAAATATCTTGATTATTGTATCATAAAAATAATTAAAAGTCTGATGTTCACATACACATGTTCATGTACTACAATAAATTTTCCACTTAACTATAAGCAATATATGTAGGAGTCGGAGTCGTGGAGGCAGAGTCGGAGTCGGTGCAAGGGAAATTGAGGAGTCGGAGTCGAAGGTTTGGCTTACCGACTCCACAGCCCTGCTACCAAGACATACAAATAGGGACCTTAAATTGTGAGTGTTGCGGGCGGGGGCCACTCGAGGCACTCGGATCCGGGCGGTGGCTGTGGCTCAAGTGGCAGCCAGATCCGGGGCTCGCGCAGCCTTCCATCGCCCACGAGTGAAGAGGGGTTACTTACAGGGGATAGAGTCTTAATAATAATAATAATAATAAGTTTTATTTCTATAGCGCCAACATAATCCGCAGCGCTTTACAATTAAGAGGGAGGGGACATGTACAGACAATATGAGACAATACAAAATAACAAAATTAAGATACCAGGAGGAGTGAGGACCCTGCTCGTAAGCTTACAGTCTATGAGGAAATAGGGGAGACACAGAAGGTGAATGGGGGGGGAGAAAAGCTTGTCATATATGGTCCAGCCATCGATTTAATAGGGTATTCAAAAGCAGCTGCATGAACCAGTCAGTGAGAATTTATACAGGTACAGGGGACGAGAACTGGAAGTAAATTTTTTTGAAGGGCAGAAAAGGACTAGATTAGATCAGGGCAGTGAGGTGATAGGCTTGTCTAAAGAAATGCGTTTTTAGGGCCCGCTTAAAGGTCTGGATGTTGGGAATTAATCGGATTGCTCTTGGTAGTGTGTACCTTTGAGTCTTTGTCGATGACGCCACCCGTGGGTTGCGGTGAGGGATGGTGACACCACCACTGCCTTGTATGTGGGTGCCTGGGGCTGATGGAGCGGGGCAGCGAAGTGGGATCGCCTCCACGGGTAGGGGAGGTGTAATCCCGGGGCCCTGAGGATGGTGAGGGATTGCAGGGAGCAGGAAACTCACAGTTCGGTTGTCGTGGTGCTGGATGAGCTGCTGATGATTTGGACGGTCAGTAACCATACACAGTCTGTATTGTAAACCAAATTGCCAATGGCCGGTCACCCTTGGCGGGTGTCTTCGGGTCCCACACCCAAATATACAGCCAGGGGCCCTTTCTTCCACACTCTCTGTCTCTTTCTTGTCTGGACTAGTCCGCTTGAACGGCCTCCAGACCGGATCTCCTCTCTCGGCACCGGCGGGCTACAACCCTGCCCCGGTCGGCCTCAGGTTCCCCATGACCGGATCTCCGTGCCTGTGGCCCTCACTGCCACCTAGTCCGGTAGTCCAGGACTCCAAACCCGACTACCAACCTCTCCAGGGAGCTCCAAATACCTGCTGTCAGCTCTTCACTGTAGTGATGTCGGTCGCGAATGATCCGACACAAACATCCGGCTCCCTGCTGTGACCAAGAGGAGCCGGATCACCAATGAGAGTCACTAAAATATCTAAATGGCTCTTTTCGCGGCTGAAACCCCGCCCAACCGTGGCTAAACTCCGCCTACTCATCAATCTAATTGGTCAC
Organism: Anomaloglossus baeobatrachus; assembly: GCF_048569485.1. Taxonomy (NCBI): domain Eukaryota; kingdom Metazoa; phylum Chordata; class Amphibia; order Anura; family Aromobatidae; genus Anomaloglossus; species Anomaloglossus baeobatrachus. Next base: position 619,928,685 of record NC_134355.1, read on the forward strand.
TTATAAGTGGGCGAGGTTTAGCCGTGGGTGGGCGGGGGTTTTGCGGCGTTACTATAATTTTAAATATGTGTTCACCTGGGGTGAACACATATTTAATAAGGAGCCGAGAACGATCTGAAAGATCCGACTCTTTTTGGTGAGCGGAGCCATGGGAACCGGATCACCAAAAAGAGCCGGACTGTCCATGGCTACTTCACTGACTACAGCTGAAACTGCAGCTAAACTCTGCTTTGTCACTTCCAAAACTCTTTCGATCCCTCCCATTTTCCTGGGCAGGGGGTGAGTAGGGCCTGATTGGCTGGTGTATATCTGTGTGGGGACTGTGTTGGTGCCGAGGAGGAGAATGGCCTGCACTTTGGTGGATTTGTGCAGGCTCTGTGACAACCTGCTTTTGCCAGGGCGTCACATGAGCACCAACGGGGACAGTAATGTTGATGTATCTAAAGCGCCATGGAATTAATAACGCTATATAAATGAATAAATATTATTAAATGTTTTCCTTTAAAGGGGTTGTCCACCACTTTATCATTGATTGCCCATCCTTAGATATTAATGTCTGATCGGCTGGGGTCCAACACCCGGCACCCCCGCCTATCAGCTGTCGTTGGTGCCATCAGTGTCAGCAGGCAGCCAGAAATGCCCTATCTTCAGGTAGTAGCTGCAGCCGGGTACTGCACATCCGCCTCCCATTCAAATCAATAGGAGGCGGATGTGCAGTACCCGGCCGCGGCCACTATCAGAAGACGGGGTAGCTCCCAAACTGAACATTTGTTGCCACCTGCTGCCACACTGGACACAGATTATTAGCTGGGTGCGGGGTGTCGGAACTCGGCCGATGAGACTTTAATGACCATCAATGTAAAAGAAGTGGAAAATGCCTGTAATATATCTTCGATTCTGTGCATTCGGCTTGATTTAATATCTTGTATATTAATCGGCAGCGAATAAAACACGCCTTGTGAAATTGTGACTCATCAGCTCAGAAGCTTCTACACCTCTGACAATGAGATGTGTCTTCCAGGAATATTACAAGGTCTCTCTCCCTCCCGACATGAAAAAAGCATTAATTAGCCGAGATGAAAGTTTCGGTGTTCATGGGTAATATGTATATGTGAGAAGGTTTACATGGGTGTCGCCAGCAAGCCGCTAAATGCTGTGGGAAGGTGAGAAATGAATCGTCAGCCCCCGCTATTAAACCAAATCTCTAATAATCAGAAACAAGCCCACCCACAAATAACCACACCCTCCTACCAGCGCCCCTATGTGGTGGAGAATGTATCCAGGGTATAAAGCGATCAAATCAGAAGAAAGAAGGAACCAAGACACGTCTCTTGTATTATATACCATGTTCTACATTAGCATGAGACCTGAGGATACAGATACTTTTAAATTTAAGAATTGGACCCAAAAGTGATGCATGATATTTTCAAGTATTGTTTTATACACGATCAGATTATTCCAATCAAATAAGCTCTTGCTAAATTATACTTAGGATCGGTCATCAAATCAGATCAGAGGGGGTCCAACGCTTGGCCCCCCACAGATAAGGAGTATTTTGTGAGTTTTTGATGCTTCGTATTTTCAATGAGCAAAAACAAAAAAAAAAAAACATAGCGCCTTATAGTTTCAGAAAATGGATGGGGTTTATAGAAATCTCATCCCCACTATGCTTTTTTAAAAATATATTTTATGATCCATAAACTGACCTGTGGTGTGTATAAAACCCACAACATGTAAATGTGTAGACGCGAGAAAAAGTTAAAAACCGCCCGCACATTGCACTACAGTACTTTGAGCTGACCTCAGCGGGGCAGATCAATGTGCACATGCGCAGGTCCGCAATGGAGGCCTCAGTCTATGGCGCAGGACGCGTCATGCACACGGGGCTGGGCAGAACGTTGACTGCACAAGACAGAGGAGGTGCCGGACTGAGAGCAGTGACGCCCATCAGACTGGACTGTCCCCTAAGTGACTATTATAAAAGGTGTTTTTTTACGTTATACAGAGCAGCCTGGGCTCTTATATACAATAGTGGCCGCAGCTTATAGTGGAAAAAACAGGTGACAGGTTCTCTTTAATTTATACAACAGGTGTATCAATGCTAAAAAAAAAATGTATAAACATCAAAAACTCATCAGGGATACGCAGCCTAAGGGGTTAAAATATTTTCAGCTATTACATGATTTGGTGCATGAAACTTGATTTTAAACAGAGCTCTGGCTCCCTCTGCAGGAAGACAAAGCAACAGCACCGAGAGAGAAAAATCCCAAAAAATTCAAAGTATCATTAACCCCTTCATGACTGGCCGATTTTGCGCTTTCCGTTTTTTTGTTTTGCCATCCTTCTTCCGAGAGCTGGAACATTTTTATTTTTCCATCAATTTAGGCTTGCGAGAGCTTGTTTTTTTGCAGGACGAGTTGTACTTTTAAATGAAATCATGAGTTGTACTATATAGTGTACTGGAAAACAGCAAAAAAATTCCAAATGTGGAAAAAAAAGTGTGATTGTACGATGGTGTTTGAGATATTTTATTCACTGTGTTCACTATATGGTAAAACTGATGTGTCACTGTGATGTCTCAGGTTGGTGCGAGTTCGTAGACACCAAACATGAATAGGTTTACTTTTATCTAAGGGGTTACAAAAAATAATCAGACCTTTATCCAAAAACAGTGGCGTACGTTTTGGGCCATTTTCCGCGACTTGTGGCGTTCACATTTTTCAGGATCTGACGCTCAGTGACAGATAATTTTTGTGTCTCGCGCTGACTCTTTAATGGTACCATTTTTGCGCAGATGCTACGGTTTGATCGCCCGTTATTGCATTTTAGGCAAAATTTATGGCTACCAAAAAGCGGAATTTTGCCGTTCTCAATTTTTTGCCTCTACACCATTTACCGATCAGATTAATTGATTTTATATTTTGATAGATCGGGAAATTCTGAACACAGCGAATGTGTGTATATATTTTAACCCTTTAACCTCTTCACGACCAATGATGGATATATCCGTCATGAATCGTGTGAGCTTAATTCCCGCCCCCTGCCCTGCGGCGATCCGCGCACATATCAGCTGTTTTCAACAGCTGACATGTGTGCCTGCATGTTACGAGTGGAATCACATTCCACTCGCAACATTTAACCCCTTACATCTCGCTGCCAAAGTCTGGCAGTGAGATGTACATGCGCGCGGCCATTATGTTCACTTACCGCCGCCCACACCGGAAGTCACGTGCGTGATCACGTGACTTTCGGTGGTTGCCATGGTAGCACAGGGTCATGTGATGACGCCTGCAGCTAACATGAGTCACTTTCGGTTTCACTCGGCCCGGATCCGAGTGAAGCAGAAAGTGAGCATATCTGCTGATTACAGCTGTGTAGCTGTGATCAGCAGATAGGGCAGAGCGATCGGATTGTTGATCCATATAGCCCTCTAGGGGGACTAGTAAAATAAACAAAAAAAAGTTTAAAAAAAATCCTAAAAGTTCAAATCACCCCCCTTTCAAACCATTTAAAATTAAAGGGATAAAAAATATACACATATTTGGTATCGCCGCGTTCAGAAATGCCCAATCTATCAAAATATAAAATCAATTAATCTGATTGGTAAATGGCGTAGCGGCAAAAAAATTCCAAACACCAAAATTACGTTTTTTGGTCGCCGCAAGTTTTACGCAAAATGCAATAACAGGCGATCAAAACGTAGCATCTGCGCAAAAATGGTACCATTAAAAATGTCAGCTTGAGACACAAAGAATAAGCCATCACTGAGCCATAGATCCCAAAAAGTTAGAACGCTATGGGTTTTGGAAAATGGCGCAAAACATACGCTACTTTATTTGGACAAGCTTGTGAATTTTTTTAACCCCCTTAGATACAAGTGAACCTATACATGTTTGATGTCTACAAACTCGCACCGACCTCAGGCATCACAAAAACACATCAGTTTTACCATATAGTAAACATGGTGAATAAAATATCCCAAAAACTATTGTGCGATCACACTTTTTTTGCAGTTTTTCCACACTTGGAATTTTTTTGCTGTTTTCCAGTACAGTATATGGTAAAAGTTATAATTTCATTTAAAAGTACAACTCGTCTCGCAAAAAACAAGCTCTCATATGGCAAGATTGATGGAAAAATAAAAAAGTTACGGCTCTTGGAAGAAGGGGAGCAAAAAAATAAAACAGAGAGCGCCCGGGGGCTAAAGGGGTTAATTTTCAATAGGGCAAAAGGGGGATGATTTTAACTTATGATTTTTTTAAAACTTTTTTTTTTAATAGCCCCCCTAAGGGGCAATAAGGATCAGCTGTCTGATCACTTTTTCCTTTCTCATGATCAGAGCAGCACCGCTCAGATATGGAGAAAAGCTCATCTCTTGTAATAAGCAGTCATCACATGACTCTGTGCTACCATGACAACAATCGGATCCACGTGATATTGGTCTGTAAGTAAAGTTTTAGCGCGATCACAATTATAATGGCGCTGCCATATATTGACAGCTCCATTTAAGGGGTTAAAAGGCACGGGTGGAACACGATTCCACTTGTGCCTAGCAGGCACACATGTCACCTGTACAAATCAGCTGACATGTGCGCTGATCGCCACAGGCTGAGGGATTAACACTATGACCGTTAGGACGTAATATTACCGCCTGTGGTCGTTAAGGGGCTAAAAAGGGTTTTCCAACAAAGTTGATTTTAATCAATAGATTTTGGAATAATAATAATTTGCACAATTGGATGTGATTAAAAAAAAAATGTTCCTGTGCTGAGATAATCTTATATATGTGTCCCTGCTATGTGCTGTGTAATGGCCGTGTCTGACCGTACAGGTGCATGGTCTGATCATACCACAGCTCCTGGGCAGATGCTTTGTCTACATATGATTTAATCTACTTGTAATTCTGTTTTTAATGAATATTATTAAAGCTAGGTTTTAATTCTTACACTCATTTTCCTATTGCTGGATTTTTTTCATTTTTGCTCCACTATTTACCTGGTAACCGGTCCAGGATGTCTGTGCACTGCACCTTCAATTACGTTGGACTGGTGAGCTGTTAAATATTCTTTCCTTTAGGCTGAGCGCCCACGTTCAGTTTTGAAGCTGTGTATTTTCGTTGTGTCAAAAAACACAGTGTCTTAAAGTTCCAGCAAAGTAGATGGAATTGATAGAAATCTCTAGCCCTCTGAGCTTCTTTTTTACACAGCGTAAACTGACCTGCGATGTTTCTTTTAAATTCGCAACGTGGTATTTTCTCTTGCGGATACTGAGTTTTATGTGCAGATTTTCCTTATAGAGTTGCAGAAAAAAAAGGCAGGTAAAAACAAGCAAGTAACTCAAATTAAAGACCATATATTTTGTTTTATAAGACGCACTGGACTATAAGACGCACCCCAATTTTAGAAAAAAAGGGGTCCGTCTTATACTCCGGTGGTGTCTGAGGGTAGAAAACGTATATACCCGAAAATGGAGCAAACAGAGCACACTGCTCCATTATAGTCAATTGCCCCGTCGGCGTATGCGTTCAAAACACGTTTTGGGGGGGAGGGGTTCGGACGGAAGCCCCGATGGGACCAGTGAACGTAGGTGAAAACGCAATCTTAAAGTACTGGACAGGGGCACAGCAGTGGTGGAGCGGGGTCATAAGAGGCAAGGCGATGTTGCAGGCGCTGCGGTGGGGGCTGTGCTGGCGCAGTGTGGGCTGTGCTGTGCTGGCAGCTTGGAGCAGGGCAGTGCGGAGAGTATCACAGATGCTCTGTCGGAGGAGCAGGCTTCAAAGAAATAGCGCCTGGAGTCGGCGCGTGCGCAGATGGAGCTCTTGGGTTAATGACAAGCCGAGAGCTCCATCTGCGCATGCACAGACTCTGGGCGCCATTATATGAAACCAGAGCATCTGGGACACGTGCTGCACCGCCCTGCTCCATACAGCCACCTGCAAAGACAACCAGCCTCCGCCACAGACAGTCGCCCACACAGGAAGACAGCCTCCATCACAGCTCGCATTGCAGCCGGCACAGCGCCCATTCTCCAGCCTCCCGGTAAGCTACATTCGGATTTTAAGACGCACCCCTCATTTTCCTCTCAAATTTTTGGTTAGAAAAGTGCGTCATAATCCAAAAAATACGGTAATAGGTGCAGAAATTCTGCAACATCAAAAAGTCATCAACAGCTCAGTGTGGATGCGTAGCCTAATTCCACGGTCACACGTTACGTATTTGGTGAGTTTTTTCTTCAGTATTTGTAGCCAAAACCAGGAGAGGGTAAAAAAAAATAGAAAAGTGGTGATGTGTTTCCATTACACTGTTCCTCCGACTTTTTGCATTACAGATACTGATGTAAAATACTGAGCAAATACTCAACGTGTGTACGTGGCCTTATGGTCACTTTGGGGGCAGGTAAAAATCATGCAGACTGGGCCAATCTGGATCAGCATCTTGGATCAAAATTCAGTGTCTGGAAATCACTGACGGCATCGGGGTACAGTCCGTGATCAACACTAAGGTGCAGGAGAAGCTATCATTTTTTTATAATATGTGAAATCACTGATGGTAAATACTGACACACGGACCAAACACTGATGGAAATCACTGATGATACCGAACGGTTTTTGAGTACTTGAAAAATAATGGAGGTCTGAATGAGCCCCGAGTGCCGCATTCACCTGGTGTAAGCACCAAGGAGGAACCAGCATTAGGGTCACTGCTTAACCCCTTCACCACCTGGTGATTTTTCCTCCCCTTCCTCCTAGAGCCAGAACTTATTTATTTTTCCGCTAATATAGCCATATGAGGGCTTGGATTTTTGCGGGACGAGTTTTACTTTTGAATGATACCATTCATTCTGTCCCATATTGTATTGGAAAATGGGATAAAAATTCAAAGTGCGGTGAAATTGCAAAAAAAGTGCAATTGCACGATGTTTTTTTGGGTTTTCTATTTAGTGTTCACTATATGGTAAAACTGAGCTGGGAATATGAGGCCTCACGTCGGTACGAGTTCGTAGACACCAAACATGAATAGTTTTGCTTTTATCTAAGTGGTGAAAGAAAATTCAGTAATTTGTCTAAACATGAATTGCGCTTTTGTCGCCTTTTTCTGAGACCTGTAACGTTCTCATTTTTTGGGATCTGGGGCTCAGTGACGGCTTATTTTTTGTGTCTTGAGCTGATATTTTTAATTTTACTATTTTTGCTTAAATATGCTTTGTTCACCTCTTAAGGCCCCGTCACACGCAGCGACGTATCTAACGATATATCGCCGGGGTCACAGATTCCGTGACGCACATACGGCATCGTTAGCGACGTCGTTGCGTGTGACACCAAAGAGCAACCGTTAACGATGGAAAATACTCACCAAATTGTTCATTATTGACACGTTGTTCGTTTTCAAAACATCGTTGATTGTTGAGCACGCAGGTTGTTCGTCGTTCCCGAGGCAGCACACATCCCTACGTGTGACACCGCGGGAACGACGAACTACAGCTTGCCTGCGGCTGCCGACAATGCGGTAGGAAGGAGGTGGGCGGGATGTTACGGCTGCTCATCTCCGCCCCTCTGCTTCTATTGGGCGGCCGCTTAGTGATGCCGCTGTGATGCCGCACGAACTGCCACCCCTTAGAAAGGAGGCGGTTCGCCGGCAACGGTGACGTCGCTAGGCAGGTAAGTCCGTTTGACGGCTCCAAACGATATTGTGCGCCACGGGCAGCAAATTGCCCGTAACGCACAAACGACGGGGGCGGGTGCCATCGCTAGCGATGTCGCTCCGTGTGACGGGGCCTTTAATGTATTTTATTGCAATGTTGCAAAAAACCGTAATTCTGATGTTTTGATTTTTTTCTCACTCCCTTTACCAATCAGATTAATTGATTTGATATTTTGATAGATCATCAGCATTTCTGAATTCGGCAATCCCAACTATGTGTATTTATATTTTATTATTGTTTTATTTTCAGTGGGGCAAAAAGGGGTGATTTTGTTTTTTAACTTCTCATTGATTTTAAAAGTCCTCTTAGGTGACTTGAAGCTGATACACTCCAATTGCTTCTGCTGTTCAGAGCGATGCTTCAGTATTAAAGATATTAGAGATGAGCAGACCCAGGGAAGTTCGGTTCAGACGGACTTTAGATAAAGTAAGGTTTGGGACCCAGACTTGACCTGAGGTCTCCAAATGCAGACAGCCATAAACAGATCACTTCCAGGGCCGGGAGTGTGTGAATCCAGGCTTTGTTCCACTTGCGCATAGCTTCTGATGCGAGAGCATCAGAAGCGATATACTAATGACCCTCTGCTGCGGGTGTGAGCTGAACGTCATGCGATCTTGCAATCGAATCACAGCTGCAGAGAAGAGGGAGGGAGCACTTTCTTCCTCTCCTAAAAGGCCTGTCCCTGTGTACATAGCACTGCAGTCGGATGACATGCGAGTGCAGTGCGATGTTTCACACGCACCCATAGACTTGTATGGGTGCGTCTGAGCTGAGATTTGCAGCCAAACTCAGCATGCTGCAATTCATTTCTCATGGCGACATGACATGAGAAATCAATCACAGATGGACACTGCACCATAGTTTTGCACTGGCGTTTTATCAGATTGCCATGTCCATACAATACGCAAGTGGAATCGAGGCCTCCAGAACGCACTGGCGGACCCTTCCTCATATCCTCACCGGGGGAATCCAGAGCGCACTGGCGGACCCTTCCCCATAGCCTCGCCTGGGGAATCCAGAGCGCACTGGCGGACCCTTCCCCATAGCCTCGCCTGGGGAATCCGGAGCGCACTGGCGGACCCTTCCCCATAGCCTCGCCTGGGGAATCCGGAGCGCACTGGCGGACCCTTCCCCATAGCCTCGCCTGGGGAATCCAGAGCGCACTGGCGGACCCTTCCCCATAGCCTCGCCTGGGGAATCCAGAGCTCAGTGGCGGACCCTTCCCCATAGCCTCGCCTGGGGAATCCAGAGCGCACTGGCGGACCCATCCCCATAGCCTCGCCTGGGGAATCCAGAGCGCACTGGCGGACCCATCCCCATAGCCTCGCCTGGGGAATCCAGAGCGCACTGGCGGACCCATCCCCATAGCCTCGCCTGGGGAATCCAGAGCGCACTGGCGGACCCTTCCCCATAGCCTCGCCTGGGGAATCCAGAGCGCACTGGTGGACCCTTCCCCATAGCCTCGCCTGGGGAATCCAGAGCGCACTGGCGGACCCATCCCCATAGCCTCGCCTGGGGAATCCAGAGCGCACTGGCGGACCCTTCCCCATAGCCTCGCCTGGGGAATCCAGAGCGCACTGGCGGACCCATCCCCATAGCCTCGCCTGGGGAATCCAGAGCGCACTGGCGGACCCTTCCCCATAGCCTCGCCTGGGGAATCCAGAGCTCAGTGGCGGGTTCTTCCCCCATATTCTCGCCTCAGGACCCCGCACACCAGAGACCTCACAGCGGCTACTGATTTCTTGAAAGTTCCAGGAAACATCTGTTGCATCTGGAGATTTCCCAATGCCTCCTAGTCTCCCCTCAGCAGCAGCGGATGAGAGCGCAGTCACAGCGCGGATTTCTTGCACTGTCCCATTTGTGTGAATAGGGTCTGTAGAAATCCAAGCACAGTCTCATAAAATGTGCTGCACTTGTAGATGCACGGATCTGCCGCCCTCAGCCCTGCTCAGTATCCTGGTTATCTCCCACAGCAGGCTTACCTTCCCCTCCCCTCCCCCAGTTGGCTGCACTGATTAGCTGAACTCCATCGGCCACCGTCGTCACGTGTCTGCGGAAGTAGTGTCTAAACGTGAGAGACTGCTGGACAAAACACTCGGTCGCACAGACGATCACTCTGTGATGTACAGGGCTATCTGTACGCTCGGTTTCACGGTGTGACGGTGGTGGACGGGCCCGATTAAAGGCGCGAGGCGGCATGGACGACGAGGACACGGTAAGGGCAGAGCAAGTGACGTCATTGTGGCGCGACATGGCTTGTGTCACGTGCGTGAATGGTACCTGTGCCCCTGAATGTGTTCATTAGTAGTCTTGACACCGTGTTATTCTGTAGGGAGGACGCTGATGACCGTATAGTGATTGCTCACATCACAGGCCAGGTCCTCAGAGAGGCACAAGCCCCCATATTACCACTATGGAGCCCCCATCCCATTATGATAGGTGGTGTACAGCAATACCCCATTCAGACTGAATAGCGTGTAGGACCACTCACCATGAGGACGCCCCTCTATAAGGGCTCATTCAGACTGTTCTGTTCGTCCTGGTCACTTTCTGTTATTTGCGGACCTACTGACAGGACCATCTTTTCAATGTCTCTTGTGTAGGATCGGATGGCAGAGGGTAGCACTTCCCTGTGCATCAGATCCTACAAAAAAAAAATCTGATGCCGTGTGTCCGTTCCGTTATTATGGAACATGTCATACTCTTCCTCAAATGCGGACAGTGACAATACAAGTCAACGGGTCCACAAAATCCCCGGAAGCCACACGGAAGCAATTCCATCTATCGATGCCCCTGTCGTCTGTGTCCCACTCCCCCGCCAGCCCCGCAACACCTCACAGCAGTGTGCGAGCAGCTGCAGGGAGGACGATCGATGCCGTCAGGAGGTTAGCAAAGTTCATTACCTGCAGTGATGAATTCCGCTGAACTCGTGTTGTCAGCGCTCGTCACTGACTTCCATGACGCCGCGTTCTCACTTCGTCTCACTGGCAACCCGAGACTGTGACTAGCGGTGACATCACGGGCCTACGGCTAGACTTGATGTGAGAACGTGGCGGACCATGGAACTCGGTGACGAGCAGTGATGTCACGTGTTCAGCGGAGTTCATCACAGCAGGTAATGTACCTAGCTAACCTCTGCGCTCATCATGCCCTGCATTGACCTGGCCTGACCTAATGATGTTAGCTCAGGTCACTGCACTGCTCTCCCAGCCAATGGGGAACATTTTGTTCTTCATTGGCTGGGACAGTGACTATGGTATGGATCGTCGTGGGATCCCCTTTATTGGATTACGCCGGACCCAGATTTGTTTTTTCCTTTCAATAAATTTGTGAAAGAGGAAATGTGTTAGGGACTGTTTTTTCAAATAAAAATTTGTCATCTATTTTTTTTTTTTTTTTTTAAATACTGACTGGGGTAGTGAAGTCGGGTATCTGATAGATACCGTGACATCACAAATGCCAGGGCTTGATGCCAAGTGACATTACACAGCTGATATCAACCCCATATATTACCCTTTTTGCCACCGCACCAGGGCAACGGGATGAGCTAGAGCGAAGCGCCAGGATTGGTGCATCTAATGGATGCGCCACTTCTGGGGAGTGTCCAATAACCGTGGACCTCCTTAGTCTGCGAATACCATACCACAGCTGTCCGCTTTACCTTGGCTAGTGATCCATACTGGAAGGGACCCCACATGTTTTTGTTTTTTTTTTAATTATTTTTTTTTTTGGCTAAGAACAAGGCTAAACACCCTTTAGTGCCACATGAAAGACACTAAAGGGTGCATGATTACAAAATGCAGGGGAGTGGGACATATATGTATTTCTCATCTATCTATCTAGCTTTTGACTGTATGTAACCCTCCTTCCGTTTTTTGCGGTCAGCAAAAAAAACAGAAGTCACACGGACCGCATGCGGAACGGATGCGGATGTCACACGGATGTAACTGTGGAAAAACAAGACCGTTTTTTGCAGACCGCAAAAATGGGATGATCGTGTGGTTGTACCTTTAAGAATGTGAGGCGCAAAGCCCACCTTAATCCCCACCATAAGAAAGTGAGGCGCAAAGCCAATCGAAAAAAGAGAGAGAAAGTGGTGTGTACAACAATTGGGATCACTAAGATATTAAATGCACAAGAAAAAAGAATGCATTATGACACCAACATGTAAAACAACCAGAAGGTATGAATCCTAAATGTGTGTTCCTGTGAAGAAACACACGATCCCCCAGCATATATAAAAAAGCAAACAGATGCTTCAATACTGAGGATAGCAGAGATATAGTGCCATGGAAACAAAATGGTTAATGTTGGCAAATCAATCAATGGAAATGGTCATCCACAAACCAAGTATTAAAGCAAAGTGACCTACTGCATGAAAAATACTAGGGAGCGATAATGGATGGTAGTGCATAAGAAAATATAGTCTGCAGTATATCAGATATATAAAATCCAGACATTCCACGCTGAAAAGAATGGGACACACAGCATAAGAAATGGAAACATGCAGTATTGCTGGAAAAACCTGTTTGTGAATACGGGGTAAGTATGAGGGGAATGTAAAAGGACCCCATGTGTATCGCCACATGCCTGTCGCTTCCTCAGAGGTAAGGGTTGCAAAGCCCACCCTGATCCCCCACTATGGGAATGCGTGGTGTAAAACCCACCCCAATCCCCACCATGATAATGTGAGCTGCAAAGCCCACTCCATCCGCACCAAGAGGATGTGAGGCGCAAAGCCCACCCCAATCCCCCACCAAGAGAATGTGAGGCGCAAAGCCCACCCCAATCCCCCACCAAGAGAATGTGAGGCGCAAAGCCCACCCCAATCCCCCACCAAGAGAATGTGAGGCGCAAAAACCACCCCAATCCCCCACCAAGAGAATGTGAGGCGCAAAGCCCACCCCAATCCCCCACCAAGAGAATGAATGTGAGGCGCAAATCTCACCCCAATCCCCCACCATGAGAATGTGAGGCGCAAAGCCCACCCCAATCCCCCACCAAGAGAATGTGAGGTGCAAAGCCCACCCCAATCCCCCACCAAGAGAATGTGAGGCGCAAAGCCCACCCCAATCCCCCACCAAGAGAATGTGAGGCGCAAAGCCCACCCCAATCCCCTACCAAGAGAATGTGAGGCGCAAAGCCCACCCCAATCCCCTACCAAGAGAATGTGAGGCGCAAAGCCCACCCCAATCCCCACCATGAGAATGTGAGGTGCAAAGCCCACCTCAATCCCCACCATGAGAATGTGAGGTGCAAAGCCCACCCCAATCCCCACCATGAGAATGTGAGGCGCAAAGCCCACCCCAATCCCCACCATGAAAATGTGAGGCGCAAAGCCCACCCCAATCCCCACCATGAGAATGCGGGTTGTAAAACACACCCTAGTCCCCACCATGAGAATGTTAGATGCAAAGTCCACCCCGATCCCCACAATGAGATAGCAGGATGTGGCGTGCACCCATAAGTGTGAGGCACAAGAACCCCTTCACCCCAAAACGCAGAGTCCCCTGTAGAGAGTAGGAGGAATGGCGTGCATTCCCTGCAAACCTAAAATGTTGTAAACTGTAGAGCTGCCCCTGTAAATCACTGGTCTCCCGGCAGTCACACCCACAATTTAGTAAATGGTGGTAAAAATTGTTTAAAAGAACAGTCCTCAGTGGTTGATACCTTTTTAATGGCTAACTGAAAAGATGGTAACAATAGCAGCTTTCCAGACTGCTCAGGTCTCTTCTTCAGGCATGGTATAACACAAAATCTGAAGAGTCACATATTTATACACAACAGGACATAGAATAGTGCAGTAAAAAAAAAAAAACAACAAAAAAAAACAAGTTATATGAAACAGAACTCTCACTATGGCGGGGGGGCAAACTGTTGTTGACACTCGTAAATGGTGGTATAATTTAGTGATGCGACGGATCAAACGGGATAGAAGTATTCTTATTTAAAGGGTTATTCCAATCTCAAAATCCTATCCCAATATGTAGTAGGTGTTATTGTAATAAAACCTCCAATTAGAAATGTAGTATAGTTCTCCTGATATAGCCGTGCCTTCTACCTCATGTGCAGGGCATTACAGTTCAGGTATCCATGGTTACCACCACTAGTAACTAACTCACTGTCACTATATGAGTGGACGTAACCATAGATACCTAATCTGCAATGCCCTGCACATGAGGTAAGAGACATGATGTTATCAGGAGAACTATACTACATTTCTAATTGGAGGTATTTACTAATATTATTACATATTCAAATAGGATCTTGGAGATGGGAATAACCCTTTAAGGCTGCTTTCACACCTCCGTTTTTTGCTATGCGGCACAATCCGGCACTTTGCAGGAAAAACGCAACCGTTTTTTTTTGCTGCCGGTTGCGTTTTTTCCTGCATAGACTTTAATTAGTGCCGCATTGTGCCGCATGGCCTTGCGTTCCGTCCGGTTTTTGCCGCATGAGGCAGATTTAGCCGTTGCGGCGCTTTTCTTAATGCATCCCTATGGATGCCGGATGCGGTGCGATGCGGCAGAAACCGCATCCGGCCGCCGCATGCGATTTTTGCCACTGCGCATGCTCAGTAGCATGCCGCAAGCGGCAAAAAACGGACGGGCCGCATGTAAAAAACTTATGCAAAGGATGCTGTGTTTTCGCCGCATCCGTTGCATAGGTTTCACAGCCGGATTGAGCCGCACGGCTCAAACCGGATGTGTGAAAGCAGCCTAACTTTTTTCGGAATTACACTTTTTAAGAAAGGGGTGTGCAAATAATTACCACCCCCTTTACATGGAGCCTGTGCAACTGAATATGGTATCTGATCTGCCAGTAGCATGTTATAGAGCAGAGTAGTGTATAAGAAAAGATTCGGTAGGAGTTGCGCATTGTGTGAGCTATAGGGTGCGACCTCTGGAAATGATGTGAGCTGTGGTGCGGCCCTTCCCATAAACAGTACGAGCACACAATGGGACCTACACCGATATAATTAAAGGGGACCTGTCATAAGTTTTTTCCCTATTAAACCAAAAATATCCCCTTCTGCAGCTCCTGGGCTGCATTCTAGGAAGGTGCACCTTGTTGCTGCCCCCCTTGCAGACCCCCTAAAAGAACTTTATAAAATCTCGCCGTTTCCTATGAATGAGTTTGGTTGGCCAGATGGGCGGGCTCTAATTCGGCTCCTGTCCCCCCTCCTGCCGCTGTTCGCCGTCCTCTAGGCATGATTTAAATGGATGATACCGCCCCCGTCATCGTCCACGCTACTGGAATCTCGCGCAGGCGCATTTTGCTGTGCCCCTATCATGGGGCTGAGCATAAAGTCTGCCTCGCGCGAGCGGCAGTGATGTAGTTGCGCAGGCGCGAGATTATGGGAGGGTACGAGGCTGATGCTGGTGAGGTCATACACAGTGCTGCCTATAATCTCGCGCCTGCGCAACTACATCACTCGCGTGAGGGAAAGATTATGCTCAGCCCTGTGATAGGTGCACAGCGAAATGCGCCTGCGCGAGACTCCAGCAGGGAGCACGAAGACGGGGGCGGCGTCATCCATTTAAATCAGGCCTGAGGGACGGCGAACAGCGGCAGGAGGGGGGACAGGAGCTGAATTAGAGCCCATCTGGCCAACTAAACTCATTTGCATAGGAAACGGTAAGATTTTATAAAGTTCTTTTGGGGTGTGCAAGGGGGGCCAGCAACAAGGTGCATCTTCATAGAATGCGGCCCAGGAGCTGCAGAAGGGGATATTTTTGGTTTAATAGGGAAAAAACTGGTGACAGGTTCCATTTAATGGGGATGTAGCTTCTTGGCCTGTGAACAATATTTAGTAGTGACAATGATAAAAGCCACACATGATGAGGCATCGTTTTAGTCACTGGACCGCTGCAGCCAGTCGTTGGCAGTAAGGTCATTAAAGAACAGGATGTCGTACCTTCCCTTGGAGCGGTCACTGCTGGATCCATGGGGGCGAGTGCAGGTGAGTCTATTGTTATAAGTCCATCCCTAAATCTTATTTTGAGGCCAGACAACCCCTTTAACTCCTTGTATAGGACGGATTCTGTTTGCTTTTTTCTTTCTAATCAGGATTATTTCAGAAAGGCGATTGACAGAGAAAGCTCCTCTCGTCTTTGTGGCCACTGCAGTGATTTTTATACTAGACCTTGCAATAAAGTGAACAGCCGGTGGACGACTGGAGTCTGCCGGATCAGGAGTCACTGGTTTCCAGCTCCCGGACTATATTACTGTACGATCAGACTGTTTTGACTCTGTGCATGCTGCCTTGCCAGGAGTGAGAGCGGTTATTCACACTCGGGTCTGCTGTGCTCCAGCACGTCGCCACGCTGCAGTGAGCAGAGCAGACTGTTTGTCAATACATGTCTCACACAAAGCCTGTTCTCAGTTATTCTAGTGTCATGTTCTTGTTTCCTTGCTTGGGACGAAGTACGTCCTATGTGAAATCTCTCTCATACTGTGCACGGGGACTTTAAAAAAAAGAAAAAAACTAACTCATTAGTCAGGCATTATTATTGGTCAGATATTGGTTGTTCATTGGAAAAACGCCTTTAGAAACCTACTATAATCGCTGTCAGTTGCTGCCTCACGTCTCCATGTTGCTATATATGAGGGGACATGTTCAACTCCAGGGGGCATCATTATTTCTCCTATTGTTGCAGTGTTTTTTCCAATTGATTAAATCTTGTATTTTTTCCCTCTTCAGAGATCTTATAAGGTGCCCTGTCCTCAGTGCGCAGAAATTGACTGGGGCATCAGCGATGAAGGCAAATTCTACTGCAAAAACTGCCACACGATCATAGAGGTACGTACCTCAAATACTGCTTTTAAAGAGTTCATCAACCTTGTGGAGATTTTTTTTTTTTTCTTCTTAAATGTATGTATTTGGGGCTAAAGATATAAAATATATCTTTACAATTGAGTTTGATTAACAAAAAAAAAATTACAAAAATAGTTTTTGGTTTGGCTTTTACAGCCTTGTGTCCTTGCACATCCTTTACCGCGGTGTTGTGGTCCTAAATCCATTTGTTAAAACCTCCCTGCCCGACCATTATAGAGAGCTCACTGACCGTCTGTTAACTCATCGTACGACACCGACGCTATAGAAGGCAAACGGCGTAAAATTCTTGACACAACCAAATTGTAAAAAATTTACTTTTTATTCGAAAGTACAGGCATTTTAACTTAAAACAAAAATGTTCAAAAACGTGGACATCCCCTTTAACGACGAGTGGAAGTTGTGAGATATTGTCTTGAAAGGTCTACTTTCTGATTTCTGAAGGTCCGACTGCCCCCAACCCACCCCCCCAGATCCTGAGAATTGGTCTCTGAAAGACCCCTGCAGTCCTAAAACGTAGGTCGATTGTGCTCATTGCCGCCACGTTTAATTTTTATGAAATTGCCGAGAAACTGAGCGCAACACTCGCCTATCTGTTAAAGGGACTCTGTCACCAGGTTTTTGCAAATTAATCTGAGAGCAGCATAATGTAGGGGCAGAGATCCTGATTCCAGCGATGTCACTTACTGGGCTGCTTTGGTGTAGTTTTGATAAAATCGCGGATTAGTCAGCAGATTATCATCATTACAGGACTGCTTGGCGTGCTGCAGATAGTCCAACATATTCATGAGCTCTGTATAACTGCTAGATCTGCAGCACAGAAAACAGTGATTTTATCAAAATGACAGCAAACTGTTCAGTAAGTGACACATCGCTGAAATCGGGGGTTCTGTCCCTACATTATGCTGCTCTCAGATGGGGGAGCAAAAACCTAACCGTCCCTGTATACACTAGCATAGATAAAGAGATCTTTAGAAAAAGTATTTCTAAAGATCTTATATTGTATGCTAATGAGCGCGGGCACTAGGCCCCTGGGCGTTACTTCCCTTGGCTAGTCGGCCCCATTAGCATGTTGGTATGTCCTTGTGGACATGCTAATATGGTAATGAATTCACAGCGTCAGAGGATGATCTCACTCACCTCTCTGCGGCCATCGCGTCCGACACAGGATTTCGGCTTAGTGCACATGACCCTGGAGGTTCTTCGGTCATGCGCACTACTTCAGTTTGAAGCCAGGACGTGTACACCCAGCTTCATGGAGCCCATGACCCAAACTCCGGGATCATGCGCACTGAGCCAAAATTCAGCGTCTGGCAGCGAAGAGGTGAGTGAGATCATCCTGTGACACTGCGTATTCATTAGCATGTTAGCCCACCCACATGGGCGTACTAACATGATATTGGGAATGGGGCCGACTTACAAGGGAAGCAACGCCCAGGGGACTAGTCCCTGAGCTCATTAGCATACAGTAAAAGCTCTTTAGAAATACTTTTTCTAAATATCTCTATCTATGCTAGTGTATACAGGGATGGTTAGGCAGGGATTAGCAATATACACCTAGAATTGCTCGTGGTTCTGCGTGTATATTGGACCTGACAGGTTCCCTTTAAACATGAATGGAGCTCCAATGCACTTGATTTGATCTCCGCTCTATTCACACTTGAATATAAATATCCCCTATTCTCGGGATCGCTAGGGGCCATCGCAGTTGTACCCCCCATGATCTGAAAGCTCAATGTTTCATGAATAGGGGCTAACTTTCAATCTTGAAAATATCCCTTTAAGTGTTCTATTTATTTTTTTTTTAATCAGATCTTTTTTTTTATTAAACATTGGTACAAGGATACAAAACCGAAAAATGATCATTGCATAACATAAATGTACATTATCATGGTAGGTTGAACGTCATCGTATTATGCAGAGCTATACAATTACTCCTCATACACATTTATGATAGAACCGTGTTTTTCCAAAAATAAGACACTCTTATATTTTTTTTGCCGCCCAAAAAAGCGCTAGGGCTTATTTTTGGAGGAGGTCTTATTCTTGGAGAAACACGGTTGGGGGTAAGTTTATCCCCCACTTCCCAGGAGACTCATGCTCACCAGACCAGGACGTCTGCATGGTTCCCAGGTTCCCCTGTGATCTCCGGTCGGTGCTGCACGCCGTCCTACCCTGCTGCTACCGTGTTTCCCCGAAAGTAAGGCCTTGTCTTACATTAATTTTACCCCCAAAAGTCCCACCCTGCCTTACTTTCGGGGGAGGCCTTACATTGGAAAAAAAATGACAATCCTCCCCCCTGCAGCCTCCCCATTGTTTGAGATCCGGCATCCACCCCTTCCTCCCCCCTGCAGCCTCCCCATTGTTTGAGATCAGGCATCCACCCCTTCCTCCCCCCTGCAGCCTCCCCATTGTTTGAGATCAGGCATCCACCCCTTCCTCCCCCCTGCAGCCTCCCCATTGTTTGAGATCCGGCATCCACCCCATCCTCCCCCCTGCAGCCTCCCCATTGTTTGAGATCCGGCATCCACCCCATCCTCCCCCCTGCAGCCTCCCCATTGTTTGAGATCCGGCATCCACCCCATCCTCCCCCCTGCAGCCTCCCCATACAGTGGTTCTGCCCCCCACTCTGCCACCACACACACTGACACATACGGTACCGGTACAGCCCCACACGGCACCCACACACATATCGTACCGGTACCGTACACACAAACACACACACACACTGACACATACAGCCCCATACGGCACCCATACACATACCGTACACACACACACACACTGACACATACAGCCCCATACGGCACCCATACACATACCGTACACACACACACACACACACACACAGAGTTTCGGAACTTACCGTTACTTGTGCCGGGCTGACGATTCGGATGCCGGGGACGCTGGACCAATCGGAGCGAGCCTGCAGGCGGTGACGTCGCGGCTGATTTCGGCCAATCAGCTGTGAGCCGGCTGACTGGCCAATCGCAGCTCGAGCTGAGGGCCAATCAGCTGCGAGCCGGCTGACTGGCCAATCACAGCTCGAGCTGATGGCCAGCAGGGAGCCTTGCGGGGGCCATTCACCGGAGGCGGACCACGGGTGGCACGAGACTGGAGAAGGCCTGGATGGAGCGAGGGAACAGCGGCAAGTTCCTGTACTTTCCCCAGGGACCCCCACCCATAGGCGGCCTTACATTCCCCGGCCCCCCCGCTACCCTGCCTTACAATCGGGGGGTGCCCTACATTGGCGGACCCCCCCGAAACCCCCACCCTGCCTTACTTTCGGGGGGGTCCTACTTTCGGGGAAACACGGTAGCTGACACGCTGACACACACAGAAGATCCCAGACACACACAGAAGATCCCAGACACACACAGAAGATCCCAGACACACACAGAAGATCCCAGACACACACAGAAGATCCCAGACACACACAGAAGATCCCAGACACACACAGAAGATCCCAGACACACACAGAAGATCCCAGACACACACAGAAGATCCCAGACACACACAGAAGATCCCAGACACACACAGAAGATCCCAGACACACACAGAAGATCCCAGACACACACAGAAGATCCCAGACACACACACACACACACACACATCACCACATCACATCCAGCACTTACGGCAGCAGAGAATGAGAGCAAGTCACATGTCCGGCTGCAGGTCCTGTTCGTTGCGCTGCACCGCACTGCCTCTCAGGATTCTCCCGGCGAGAAGAGATTGGTGTCGCTGGATGAGGTGAGTGTGTATGTGATCCGATGTGTGTGTGGGATTTGTTGTTTGCGTGTGAGCCGATGTTTGTGTATGCGATCTGACTGTGTGTGCGATCCGATGTTTGTGTGTGAGATCTGATTGTGTGCGTGTGTGTGTGTGCGTGTGTGTGTGTGCGTGTGGGTGTGTGATCACTGCAGATCCTGCTGCTCGGTGTCTGGTGAGTGTGATTGCCGGGTGCCGCTGTGTATAATGAAGTGTCCTGCAGTATCTGTAACTTTTTTAGCTGCAGTGACACTTCATTATTGATCCGGGACTAGGGCTTATTTTCGGGGGAGGGTTTATATTTAAGCCTTTCTCCGAAAATGCTGAAAATCCCTGCTAGGGCTTATTTTTGGGGGAGGTCTTATTTTTGGAAAAACACGGTATGTTGATTTTCCATAAACTAAAAAATTGAACTACTTAATATATATAATAATATATAATAACAAAGAGTCATTAAGGATGAAAGTTGTTTTTCCTACTATGTTTGTCCCGCTCAACACGTTCTATTTATTTTTAGGTATTGTGTTCCTATTAGGTTAGGGCTCTGTGACAATGTAGAGAATTATCAAATTGTGTTATTGGGGCTATAGAAACAAATAATTGAGGGTTTCTGGGGCTTTATGGTCTTAAAGGCAATCTGTCAACAGCTTGCTATCTAATCTGAGAGCAGCATGATATAGGGGCTGAAACTCTGATTCCAGTGAAGTGTCACTTACTGGGCTGTATGTATTTGTTTCAATACTATCAGTGTTATACCAGCAGGGGAATTATCACTACAGGACAAACCGCCTCGTGCCTCTTAGTCCAACCATGCCCCCAACACTGATTGACAGCTTTCTTTGGCAGATTGTACAACCAATATTACTAGGAATCGGTGTGGGCAGGGTTATACAGAGCTCAGCATTCCAAGCACTGCAGTAGAGAAAACTGTACTGCTGCACCCAGTAAACTGACACCACTGAGAATCAGGGTCTCTGTCCCTAGATCATGCTACTGTCAGATTACATAGCAAAAACCTGCTGACAGATTCCCTATAAATATGATATACATTACGCACTATCCCTTTTGTAACTGGGCAGAGTTGGCATTCAAGTATCTGTCTCAACTGAAAACAATCCATCAGGAGAACTGATATGGCAGCCATAATTTTGACCCAGAGATTGATACATCTAAAAGAATCAGTACTTGGCCACCAGTCAGTACCATAATCAATGGCGTGGGGGTGCACGTGTTTGACTATCACCCCCATTGAAAGTAGAACTCCAGAGCTAAGTTCTTGTGATTGTTGGGGGTCTTTAGAAGTTGGACTCCCCGCGATCAGCATTGTATCCC
Source organism: Anomaloglossus baeobatrachus (assembly GCF_048569485.1). Lineage (NCBI taxonomy): Eukaryota > Metazoa > Chordata > Amphibia > Anura > Aromobatidae > Anomaloglossus > Anomaloglossus baeobatrachus. The sequence goes on from NC_134355.1 coordinate 619,950,325, forward strand.
CTTAGTTTATGCTTAACCTAAGTATATCACACACTAGAGTTTAAGAGACACGTATTCCAGCTCACCGCTATAGTGCATATGTTTAAGGAGTAGACCACCTGATCCAGCATGGAAATCCCAGGCACAGGGAACCAATTCAGAAAGATTGAAGTCCAACGGATCACAGGCAAGGTTGATTAAAAAAATCCTCTTTATTTTCATTTCATTAAAAATGGATAGACAGCATCCACAAAGATAAATTCAGCCAACCCGTTTCGACATAACGCAGTCTTGTAAGTTCTTATCCATCATTTAATCAACCTTGCCTGTGATCCGCTGGACTTCACTCTTTCTGACTAGAACTTAAGAGTACATAAATATAGCAATAGGTCACTGAAATATACCGTATTTTCCGACATATAAGATGAGTGGGCGTGTAAGACGACCCCCAACTTTTCCAGTTAAAATATAGAGTTTGGGATATATCGTATATACTTGAATGTAAGCAGACCTGAGTAATGTCCCCATTGTTTAGTGATGTCCCCTGCTGTAAGGTCCCCATTGTTTAATAATGTCTCCTGCTGTAATGTTCCTTGCAGTAATGTGCCCATTGTTTAATAATGTCCTCCTGCTGGTTCCTTTCTGTCCCCTATGCCGTTGTTTACACACAATAAAAGATATTCTCACCTCTCCTCCATTCCTGCGCTGCCTCCAGCTGTTTCTTGCAGTCCGCAGGCACACAGACCCCTCCGTAATAGCGTCCAGTGCACGGAGCAGCCGCTTGCAGGATGTCGTCATGGCTTTACTACAGTTGAATGCTTTGTGGCGCCATAAAGCATTCAACTGCAGTAAAGTGTGTCCAATACACAGGGCCGCCGCTACTATCAGCGCTTTACTGAACTGAAAATATGTCTTATATTCTAGGTTCTTCAAAGTAGCCACCTGTTGCTGTCATTACTACTTTGCACACTCTTGGCATTCTCTTGATGAGCTTCAAGTGGTAGTCACCGGAAATAGTTTTCCAAAAGTCTTGAAGGAGTTCCCAGAGATGCTTAGCACTTGTTGGCCCTTTTGCCTTCACTCTGCGGTCCAGCTCACCCCAAACCATCTTGATTGGGTTCAGGTCTGGTGACTGTGGAGACTAGGTCAAATAGCCCTTACACAGGCTGGAGGTGTGTTTGGGGTCATTGTCCTGTTAAAATAAATGATGGTCGAGCTAAACGCAAACCGGATGGAATAGCATGCCGCTGCAAGATGCTGTGGTAGCCATGCTGGTTCAGTATGCCTTCAATTTTGAATAAATCCCCAACAGTGTCACCAGCAAAGCACCCCCACACCATCACACCTCCTCCTCCATGCTTCACGGTGGGAACCAGCCATGTAGAGTCCATCCGTTCACCTTTTCTACAAAGACACGGTGGTTGGATCCAAAGATCTCAAATTTGGACTCATCAGACCAAAGCACAGATTTCCACTGGTCTAATGTCCATTCCTTGTGTTCTTTAGCCCAAACAAGTCTCTTTTGCTTGTTGCCTGTCCTTAGCAGTGGTTTCCTAGCAGCTATTTTACCATGAAGGCCTGCTGCACAAAGTCTCCTCTAAACAGTTGTTCTAGAGATGAGAAGGTGTGTCCAAACTTTTGGTCTGTACTGTATATATTACTATATCGCTCTCATACATACATACATACATACATACATACATACATACATAACAGCTCTGGCAAAAACTAAGAGACCACTGCAAAGTTGTAATTTTTCTGAATTTTCTCTTTGTAGGTACTTTTTTGAGTAAAATGTAAATTGTTCTTTTATTCTATAAGCTACTGACATGTCTCCGAATTTCCAAGTAATAAATTTTGTATTTATTTTTTGAAAATGAGAACTGGTCAAAATAACAAAAAAAAGCATTGCTTTCAGATCTCAAATAATGCAAAGAAAATAAGTTCAGAACACTAAGTAACAAAAAAACCCAAACACTTTTAACCCAGGAACAGAGTTTAATTGTGCATTACTTATTTTGGAAAAAGTTGCTGTAACCCCGAAACTTCGCTTTTGTGGCTGCCACAATAATTTTAGAATACCTATGTAGTCCAATGGTAAACTCGCTATATTCGAATGTCATTGTTCATGTGAACTTCACATTACTGTCGTTTCATTAGTCTGATAAGATTTGTGTAACCAAAGTATGAAAGGTGTTCAGGACTTTCCATCATTCAAAGCTATTGATACACATAAGTATTACTCCATTATGGTAACCAGTATCCTTCTCTTCCCCTTGCCGATTCAGCAAAGCTTAAAGAAGACTATGAAAATGTGAAGAGATTGTTAGAGGCATTGAAATATGAGGAATATGGTTGGGAAGTATTTGCAGATTTCAAAATGGTTGCATTCTTGGTGGCTCTTCAAGGAGGCTATACTAAGCTTCCATGCTTGCTTTGCCTTTCGGATAGCAGGGATGCTACCATAGACAATATTGGCCTGAATGTACTGAGTTTCTGTGGGCAATAACAACATTAAATGGGAGCCACTTGTTAGACCCTCAAATACAGCCTGGATTACCCCCATGTGTTTCCCTAGTGTGCGTAGACACCGAAGTGTGTCTCACATTCCTTATATGTAGAGTTGAGCGGACTGGCAATAATCCGAGTCAGCGGCGGGTTGACAAAAGTCCGGATCCGATCCGGAATATGGCCCCATATATGTCAATTGGGGGGGGGGGAGAGAGAGCGAGGGAGGGAGAGAGATCGGGAGAAAGAGATCGAGATCGATCCGGATCGTGCAACCGGAGTCAGATCTGCCGCTCAACACTACTAATATCGCCAACATGGTCGCCTTATCCTTCTTTTCAGCTCACATTTTGTTTTTCCTATATAATCCATTGGACATGAGCATTGGAGAAGGTAGACGACCCCTTCAGTATTGCATTTGGCGAAATGCATGTTTCTGTATGTTCTTCCTATGTTGGTACATTTAAAAGTATCAGACACATTCACATATTGACACCAATGAGAAATTCCCACAGCTAAAGGTTCCCACTTGTCCACGATCAAGCCATGCTTCCGATATATAAATATAATTTTATTTTATTTTTTATTTTTTTTAATGGGGGGTGTTCTACAAACTAAATACTATGACTTGCGATGGAACGCATGGAGGACCCGCTGTGGAATGCATCAATGCGTTCCAACACAGATCCTTGTGCTCTACTGCACCACGTCCTAGGTCCCCCTGCCGGTCGGAGGCAATAGGGTATTGGATGTAGATGATTGTGTGTGTGTGTGTGTGTGTGTCCACGCACCAGTTAGAAGCAGGGGAGGACCGCTGTGGAGCATACCAGCTGGGAACGCCCGCTGAAGATCGCAGGATGACCTGGGAGCGATGGAGACATCCAGAGTCTGGTAAGTAGAATTCTCCTTGGGAGGGGGGGATGGGGGCAAGGTTGGTGTTCTGCCTTTTTTTTTTTTTTTTAAATTTTTATTGATTTTCAAAAGCAAACAAATCCTTACATAGAAACAAATAATATTATTAATAATAATATCATCAGCAACATGACAAGAAAATTGTATATCCCTCCTTTTACAATTCAATACTACAACATCTAATCAATGTTCACAGTAAGACTCAGACCTCCAATCCTCCAAGTGTACCACCTAATTTCTCAGTGATACCACGCCATCTCCTTAAATGTTGACATTAGGCGTTCTATTTCCTCTGAATTGTAGTAAGTTATAATAAACTCCCTCCACTTTTTGAAGTGACTACCCAATCGTCCCGACTTCCTTCCAGCATCAAGGCCCTCTAACTCAATCAGCCGTTTTATGTGGATTATTACTTCTTTGAACGAGGGTACTTTTGACTATAACCAATATTTCGGTATCATCCTCTTTGTTGCAAGTATGATTACATGTAGTAAAGGGGGATGTTTACTCCTCCCCTCGACATTCACCTCTTCCCACGCATGGAACAGAACCAGATTAGGGGAGAGTAGGAGTTTGATATCCCAGAGTTTAGCAACACACTTTGATACTTGGGCCCACAGTGGCTCAAGGTGGGGACACAGCCACAATCCATGGTAGAGATCTGTAGCTTCTAAATTACATTTCGGAAAATGAGTTATCCTCTCAGAATTCTCAAGCTTTCTGTGCAAATTGAATGCATAGATCGCCCGATGCATCACTTTATACTGAGTCTCCCGCCACTGCTCATTCAGTATTGCCATTCGTAGGGCCCTCCACCCCTCCCTGATTTTTTTGTTCCACTGTTGGAATCCCCTAGTTGCTTTTCCCATGGCTTAAAGAAAATCTCTGGCTGATAGCCAGTCAACTGGTCTCGCATTGCCCCATATAGAGATGAAATTGACGAGGACGTTTGTGCCAACTTGACCAGGCCGTCAAATGTATTAAGTGACACCTCCAGCGATATGTCTTGCTATTGAGCCATATCCTTACGCTTCACCTGATCATACTGGATTATTTGGTTAGGATTCAACCCATAATTGTCTACCAATTCTTCCCTCCCCAACCATCTTGGCTCAGAAGGATGAAAAAGATGGGAGACCCTCTGTATACCTTTCCGCCTCTATTCTTCAAATAGTTGCTAATTTCCTGGCTGAACCCTGGATTATCCCATAGGGGTAGTGTATATTTTATATACCAACTTGTAATGCTTCCTCACTGCCCTCCAGGCTGCTATCGTATCCTTAAACAGAGAGGACTATTTAATTTTTTGGGGTAGATTAGCTTGACTGGTGTGTAGAAGGGCCTTTAAATCCCTTTGAAATTTATAATCTCTCTCAACTCCAAGGGGCACGTGTTTCTGTGAGCCATGAATCCAATCCATCCAATACCTGGACAAACAGGCCAGATTGTACCCCCTAACATTTGGTAGGTTTAATCCCCCATTATCCTTTGATGCAGTCAATTTCCTTATACCAATGCGAGCTCGTTTTCCCCCTCCACACAAACCTCGAGAAACTTCTATTAAGAAGTTCAACATCCTTATATCTCAAGAGCAAAGGTAGAGTTTGGATATGATACATCAACTTAGACATAGACATCATCTTAACTAATTGTGCTCTGCCCATGATGTTCAATGGGAGGTCCTGCCATCTCTGGAGGTCCTGAACTATTTGATTTATAAGAGGTGGGAAGTTTAGGTTATATAAAGATGTCGGCCCCTTACCAATTTTAATACCTATATACAGTCAGGGCCAGAAATATTTGGACAGTGACACAAGTTTTATTATTTTAGCTGTTTACAAAAACATGTTCAGAAATACAATTATATATATGATATGGGCTGAAAGTGCACACTCCCAGCTGCAATATGAGAGTTTTCACATCCAAATCGGAGAAAGGGTTTAGGAATCATAGCTCTGTAATGCATAGCCTCCTCTTTTTCAAGGGACCAAAAGTAATTGGACAAGGGACTCTAAGGGCTGCAATTAACTCTGAAGGCGTCTCCCTCGTTAACCTGTAATCAATGAAGTAGTTAAAAGGTCTGGGGTTGATTACAGGTGTGTTGTTTTGCATTTGGAAGCTGTTGCTGTGACCAGACAACATGCGGTCTAAGGAACTCTCAATTGAGGTGAAGCAGAACATCCTGAGGCTGAAAAAAAAGAAAAAATCCATCAGAGAGATAGCAGACATGCTTGGAGTAGCAAAATCAACAGTCGGGTACATTCTGAGAAAAAAGGAATTGACTGGTGAGCTTGGGAACTCAAAAAGGCCTGGGCGTCCACGGATGACAACAGTGGTGGATGATCGCCGCATACTTTCTTTGGTGAAGAAGAACCCATTCACAACATCAACTGAAGTCCAGAACACTCTCAGTGAAGTAGGTGTATCTGTCTCTAAGTCAACAGTAAAGAGAAGACTCCATGAAAGTAAATTCAAAGGGTTCTCATCTAGATGCAAACCATTCATCAATTCCAAAAATAGACAGGCCAGAGTTAAATTTGCTGAAAAACACCTCATGAAGCCAGCTCAGTTCTGGAAAAGTATTCTATGGACAGATGAGACCAAGATCAACCTGTACCAGAATGATGGGAAGAAAAAAGTTTGGAGAAGAAAGGGAACGGCACATGATCCAAGGCACACCACATCCTCTGTAAAACATGGTGGAGGCAACGTGATGGCATGGGCATGCATGGCTTTCAATGGCACTGGGTCACTTGTGTTTATTGATGACATAACAGCAGACAAGAGTAGCCGGATGAATTCTGAAGTGTACCGGGATATACTTTCAGCCCAGATTCAGCCAAATGCCGCAAAGTTGATCGGACAGCGCTTCATAGTACAGATGGAAAATGACCCCAAGCATACAGCCAAAGCTACCCAGGAGTTCATGAGTGCAAAAAAGTGGAACATTCTGCAATGGCCAAGTCAATCACCAGATCTTAACCCAATTGAGCATGCATTTCACTTGCTCAAATCCAGACTTAAGACGGAAAGACCCACAAACAAGCAAGACCTGAAGGCTGCGGCTGTAAAGGCCTGGCAAAGCATTAAGAAGGAGGAAACCCAGCGTTTGGTGATGTCCATGGGTTCCAGACTTAAGGCAGTGATTGCCTCCAAAGGATTCGCAACAAAATATTGAAAATAAAAATATTTTGTTTGGGTTTGGTTTATTTGTCCAATTACTTTTGACCTCCTAAAATGTGGAGTGTTTGTAAAGAAATGTGTACAATTCCTACAATTTCTATCAGATATTTTTGTTCAAACCTTCAAATTAAACGTTACAATCTGCACTTGAATTCTGTTGTAGAGGTTTCATTTCAAATCCAATGTGGTGGCATGCAGAGCCCAACTCGCGAAAATTGTGTCACTGTCCAAATATTTCTGGACCTAACTGTATGTAATGTATGATTTTGCTATAGAAATATGCTCACACTTGCCACCCTCCTGCAATTGAGCCTTCCCATTGCCCAGGTACAGCAATTCACATTTAGTCGGGTTAATTTTAAAGCCTGAGTAGCTCCCGTAGTCTCGTAATATATCTAAGATAAGTGGTACCTGAGTTTTAGGATCAGAGAGAAACAGTACTTCATCGGCAAAGAGTGTCGCCTTTATTCGCATCTTATTTATGAGGATCCCTTGAAAAGCGCGATGGTCAGTTAACAGCCTCACCAGGGGCTCCAAAGCCAGGGTGAAGAGTAGTGGTGAAAGGGGACAGCCCTGCCTTGTCCCCTTATGCAAATGAAAGGGAGTCGAGAGGAAACCTGGAATATAAACCTGGGCTCTAGGATTGTATAAATCTCGCATACCACATTGTAGAAAGACCCCCAGAATAGCATTGTGTCTAAAACTCTATAGAGCCAAGGCCACTCCACATTATCAAAGGCCTTCTCGGCGTCTATTGTTAATAACGCTGGAGTCTTGTTGACCAGATCCTTAGAGCTCAGTTCTGCCTTTTTTTGGTGGGTAAGCTTACCCCCAACCTGTGTTTCATCTGAAAATTAAGCCCTGTCGAGTTTCTGCGGACAAAAAAATAATATAAGACAGTATCTTATTTTTGGAGAAACACGGTACTTGCTACTTAATGTTGGTATATTACATGAAATCCTAATACCGTAGATACATTTGTTCTTGAGTGTAATGTGAAAAAAATGTGGAAAATTTCACGGGGTATGAATACTTCCACTGTATATGGTATATAGACAAATCCAAGTCTCAAAGGGCAAAAAGACACTCTTTGGACCCCTATAAGATGAAGTTTGGACAGATGGTTACAGACTGTAGGGTGCACAGTATGGTAGTAGCAGTTTTACTTCGCACTATTGTTCTGATTAACTTTTTAATTTTTTTTTTTCTCAGAAAACTCAGGAACTTGCAGATACTGACATTTTTTTAGGCAATACAAAAGTCCAGTCTATTTCCAGGGGATTAAGGAAAAAGAAAAATGGTGAGTGCTGACACCCAAGGTGTAACTGACCTATCTAGAAATCATTTTTAAGGGGCAGTGAGAGAACCTGTTTCTTCCCCCCCCCCCCTCAAGTCAAATAATAAATCCTATAATGTCCTCCCATACCGGTGCCCTTCCTGTGGAGTCCGGACTCGTGGTTTCGGGGCTTGCATGGGGTAGTGACTGTTGCAGTCAAACTGCTGGCGTCTGTGATTGGTTGCCTGCAATCTGAATCCCAGAGTGGAGTGTAAAAAATAAATAATTGGAAAAATGACGTGGGGTCCCTCATATTTTGATGCCCAGTGCAGATAAAGCAAACAGGTGGAAGATGCAGCACCCAGCTGTGTACGTTATCTTGGCTGTGTATCAAAATATGAAGAACCCCATGTGGCTTTTTGTAAAAATTTAAATAAATTATAAAAATGCCTTGCAGGTGTCCCCAGTTGACACCCAGCCAAGATAAAGCAGACAGCTGGAGGCCGCTGTTCTCAGGCTGGGGAGGCCCATGTTTGTTTGGCCCTCTCCAGCCTAAAAATGGCAGACCACAGCCACCCCAAAATTAGAGCATTCTATTAATGTGTTAATCCTAGCGCTTAACCAGCTCATTCTGATTGCCCTGGAGCGGTGGCAGTTGGGGTACTAGAAGGTGTTAATGACAGCTGTGATTTGTCAGAAAATCGCTGTCATCAAGCCTGAGGTTAGTAATGGGAAAGGGGTCTATGAGACCCCCCCCACCCCATTGCTAATTATATAACTAAAAAGAAATAAACATAATATACCAAAAAATCCTTTAGTTAAAAAAACAAACAAACACCCTCTTTCTTCAGTTTATTAACACCCCTCCAAGTCCTCCGGTGAACTCAAGGAACTCGGTGAGCACATCAGGTGAACCCTGTGATCCTCCAACTGTCCGCTTTATCTGCGCTGGTTATCAAAATATAGGTGACCCTACGCTATTTTTTTCCAATTTATTTATTTTTACAGTCCACTTCGGCACTCAGACAGCTAGTGTGAGGGCAACCAATGACAGGCGCCGTCACTCTAACTGAAACCAATCAGATGCTGTCGCAGAGGATGGGCGGGGAAAGTAGTGAATATGCATGAGAGTTAATGAAGAAAAAACAAAGATCCAGCACTAAATGTGCACTTCAGCACTAAAAATTCCAAACTGTTCTTATAAAAATTTTGAGATTTTTGGCAAAAAATTGCAATTTCTTGAGCCACCCCGCCACGTCACGGCAATTCTCTTTGGGGCAGTCCTACACTAAAATATTTTTATAAAATGTGCCAGACGGCCTCACATGAAATAGTAGAACTGCTCTTAGTAGCACTTACTTGGTCTTTTTCAATCCCGTACCCATGACTGAGTCATGGCTGTGGGCGGGACAGGCCCAAGCAAATGCTGCATGAAGTAAATAGCCAGTGGACAGGGCCTGATGACTGAATGTGAACAGTCACCAATTGCCAAAATCAAGACAGGTGGAATACAACCCAAATTGGGGTGCATAGCAAGGTGGGGGGGTCAGCCACCGACCAATTTAATGAAGAAAAAACAAAGAGCCAGCACTAAATGTGCACTTCATTGATTTAATCGGTGGCTGACCCCCACCTTGCTATGCACCCCAATTTGGGATGTATTCCACCTGTCTAGATTTTGGTGGCTGTTCACATTCAGTCATCAGCTCTATACATAGCATTTGCTTGGACCTGTCCCGCCCACAGCCATGACTCCGTCATGGGTACGGGATTGAAAAAGACCAAGTAAGTGCTGCTAAGAGCAGTTCTACTATTTCATATGTGAGGCCGTCTGGCACATTTTATAAAAATATTTTAGCGTAGGACTTTCCCAAAGAGATTTGCTGTGGAGGGGTAGCTCAAGAAATTGAAATTATTTTGCCAAAAATCTCAAATTTATAAAATGTACAGTTGGAATTGTTAGTGCTGTAGTGCACATTTAGTGCTGGCTTTTTTTGTTTTTTCCTCATGAGAGTTAATGAGTGTACCCAGAAGCAGTGTGACAGCTCTCTTGCTTATTTCATTTTTCATTTACATTTAACCGTTTAACCCATAGTAATAATTATATAGTGTGGTGTAGCAGATTTTCATGAATGTGGTGATGCCACATATATTCTTTTAATTTTTATTTTTTTTAACTGGGGAATGGGGCGGGGTGGTAAACCGTTTGTGATTTTGCACACTGACGTATTGCAGTATATTGGTAAAAGCACAGGTATAAAAGATTGAGGGCTTTCAGCAGACTGTTGTCAGGGGTGGGATGGGGGGGTCCAAAGAGAGCGTGCATTGTCGTCCGCTCTACGTATTTAAAAGCAATGATCGGCTCTGGCTGCTGCTATTAAGGACAGATGCTGACTGTGTAACACAGATGTCTAATATTGGTGCAAGTTTTAGGTATGAGGTGTGAGCGCTCTCGGATATATTAATTATTTTTTTTTTTTTTTTTTTAGTGCCCAGTTGCCTTATGCCAGTCATTTTTTGTTGTTGCCCTCCAAACTGCCCATTCACCCGAGCATATGTCTTGGCTTTCTTGGTACAGGCCAAGTGAAATGACTTTGTTAATCCAGATGATAAAAATGTGATTGGCCTAACCTATATAATTGTGCCCAGTCCCAGCCACGGCCCCATCAGCAGCTGGTTAGGACTGGACCCCGAGCGTTCTGTCTTCATCCCTTGAGTAAATCTGTGAATATTTTCGGCCGTATTCACCGTGCTGGACGTAACTTGGACTTCTCTTGTTCTCTTTGATATGAAGCGAGATGTTCTAGAAATCCATACTGTTGATGTTGGTGTCTCGCGTATCTTCGCTAACCTCCTTTTCTTCTTTATAGAGTATGGCTGGGAGTGGTATATCTGCGAAGGTTTTCAATTTATTCTGCTCAAGCAAGCTGAAGCTCTCGAAGCTTTGGGGATCGGACCTGACCTTAAGGTAATTCTTAAACTATACTTTTTATTCCCCCGTGACCTAGATTTCTTTTACATTTTTCCTTGTATGGTTGTTACCATATTGCGGTTCATTCGCAAGATGCTACTGAAGGATTTTATACATTTATGGTGGAGATCATTTTATGAAGATGGGTTCCTTTTTAAAGGGAACCTGTCAGGTCCTGTATGCACCTGGAACCACGAGCAGTTCTGGGTGTATATTGCTAATCCCTGCCTAACCGTCCCTGTATACACTAGCATAGATAAAGAAATCTTTAGGCCTAAGACACACGGCATGAAAATCGGACCGAGTGGGGTGCGATTAAAACATCGCATTCCACTCGGACCAAAATTAGCCTGTGTGTCAGCACACATGAGCGACTATTTTCTCGGCCCTAATCGGACCAAGAAAACAATCGCAGCATGCTGCGACTGTAATGCGAGACTCTTTCTCTCGCACCCATTCAAGTCTATGGGGCGAGAGAAAGATCGCACTGCACTCGTGGTACACAGTGTACCACGAGTGCAGGGCGAGAATGGCAATAGACTGCTATGGAGGAGAGAGGGAGATAAATCCCTCCCTCTCCTCCTCCGTGTCAGCCCGGCTCTCCTAAGCACTGGCCGCTCCCCGCAGCTGAGGTCCGCCCCCTGCAGCTGAGGTCCAATTGCATGATCGGACCTTAGTCGCAGTGACACTCGCATGACACTCTGCTCCTGCTGTGCTGCCAGCGTGAGCCGAGTGTCATGCGAGGATCTCGGTAATCCAGGTGTGGCCTCAGCCTTAGGCCGGCGTCACACGGGACGATCAATCGTACCCGCCCCCGTCGTTTGTGCGTCACAGGCAATTAGTTGCCCGTGGCGCACAAAGTCGTTAACCCCCTGTCACACACACTTGCCTCCCGGACAACGTCGCTGTGGGCGGCGAACATCCTCTTCCTGAAGGGGGAGGGACGTTCGGCGTCACAACGACGTCACACAGCGGCTGGCCAATAGAAGCGGAGGGGCGGAGATGAGCGGCACGTAACATCCCGCCCACCTCCTTCCTTCCGCATTGCCGGCGGGATGCAGGTAAGTTGTGTTCATCGTTCCCGAGGTGTCACACGGAGCGATGTGTGCTGCCACGGAAACGACGAACAACTGGAGCACAGAAGGAGGACCGACATTTTGAAAATGAACGACGTGTCAACGAGCAACGATAAGGTGAGTATTTTTGCTCGTTCACAGTCGTTCGGACGTGTCACACGGTACAATATCTCTAACCATGCCGGATGTGCGTCACGAATTCCGTGACCCCGCCGATATATCGTACCCTGTGACGCCGGCATTAGAGAAAGTATTTCTAAAGATTATTTCTTATATGCTAATGAGCAAAGGGACTAGTCCCAAGGGCGTTATATCCAATAACTAATCCGCCCTCTTAGCACGCTAGCATTCCCACAAGGGTGTACTAACATGCTTTTCAATGCAGCGTCACCAGCTGTGACGCATGTACCTGTGTTTGCTGTCACCACGCTTCTGAATGCCGGGCACTTCCGGTCATGTGCAGTATGAAGCCGGGTATACGCGTCCTGGCTTCAGAGAGGTCTACTGCGCATGACTGATTAGCAGTGACCACGAACATAGGTACACACCTCACCACTGGTGATGCTGCATTGAATAGCATGTTAGTACACCCCTGTGGGCATGCTAAGAGGGCGGATTAGTTGGGGGATATAACACCCTTGCGACTAGTCCCTGCTCTCATTAGCATAAGATAAAAGGTCTTTTGAAATACTTTTTCTAAAGATCTCTTTATCTATGCTAGTGTATACAGGGACGGTTAGGCAGGGATTAGCAATATACACCCAGAACGGCTTGTGGTTCTAGGTGCATACAGGACCGGACAGGTTCCCTTTAAAGGGGTTCTCTCCTTTCAAAAAAGTTTTTCCTAATTGTGAAAAATAAAATAAAAAGAGCAGTTTATTTACCCTGCCCAGGTCCAACGCGGAGTCTCGCTTGCTGCTCTCGATGTCTCATGTTGTCTGCAGCACGAATATCGCCTGTGGATATAGATTGCTTGAGCCACTCGGGTCACAGACGAAAATCTGAGCGGAGCGGCTATTGCCATCTATATCTGCAAAGCTGCTGAGCTCAGGTGTCGGCAGCGTTGCAAACAACACGGTCATATAAATAGTTTCAAGGGGTTAAATCCTGCCGCCAGATTCCCTTTAACATGTTTGAAAGACAGAAGTCGTTTTATGTGATATAATTTGTGTTCATCAGGATAACGTTATGTGCAATATGTGGAGACGATACCTTCAGGTGACCAAACAAGCTTACTGCAAACATCCCTTCAATCAGACGACGCACATGAAGATGGTACGTCCAGAGCTCCTCTTCAGCTACAGTGTATGTTTGTGTGTAGTATATACAGTCCTCAGCATAAATGAATACACCCCCTTGGAAAAGTACCATATTTTTCGGATTATTAGACGCACTTTTCCTCGCAAACATTTGCGAGGAAAATGAGTGGTGCGTCTTTGTAATCCGAATGTTGCTACCGGGGATGATGGAGAGGAGTCGCAGGAGCAATGCCGCTGGGGCTGCGGGCCAACGGCGCTTTGCTGTGCTGGAGGCTGGAGCTGCGCTATGTTGAGGCTGCAGGCCAAGGGCGCTGTGCTGGTGCTGCAGCAACCATCCTGAAAATCAGGGCTGTGGTGTCAGTAAGCCAAACCTTCGACTCCGACTTCTCAATTTCTCTTGCAAAAACTCCTCATCTGATGAGGATAGGGTGAAGATACGGCAGCAGTAGCACTGTCAGGCCCCAAGTCCTCTTGCACCTGGCAGTCCTGTAGCCGCTCATCCTAACTGCTACCTCACTCAAAGCTTCTTTTGCTTTAGTAAGCTGTTGATCATCAAGCAGTATACGATGACTTGGGGCCCCATAAACAGCTGCCAGAAGAATTTTATTTTCCAATAGCTGTGTCTCTCTTCGTTTCATTGAAGCAAAAATGCCATCTGGGATTAAACCTCCTCTTTGGGACAGGCAAAATAGCAAGTTCTTCCACTCCCTTATGAAAATGACAAGAGTTAAATCATAAGCTTGTAATTTTTTAGTCACGGTAAATGGGTGATTAAGCAATTCCTTCAATTCAGCCACCTGTGTCTATTGACCTTCATTTAAGGTTACTTGAGGGTTCACCAGATCTATAAGAAATGATTTTAGTTCAAGTAATCGCTCAGTCATTAAATAAGGGCTGCCTCACCGAGTGGCTTGATCAACAATTGCCCCTTTCCCAGCACGTCTCTTCAAGATGGAATCAATTTTAGGGGTTCTGGCGGCAATAACCAACTTCCTTACTTTTCCAATTAGATTTCCAGCATGTCCGCCCAGTTTCACACATCCGGCTTTTTGCCGGTTTGACGGATGCGGAGCACGCCAGTACAGTACGATACAGTACAGTGGCAGCTCCGCAACATCCGGGTCACATGACAGCGTTTGTCGCGCTGCCACTGTACTGTATACACTGTCCTGGAGTGCGCCGCATCCGCCAAACCGGTGAAAAGCTGAATGTGTGAAACTGGGGTCCCTCTTGCAGACTATCTCTTATTGCCAGCTGCAGCGTGTGCACAACACAGCACATGTGATGAATATGAAAGTGTTTTGAAGCAGCTTCAACAAGATCATCTAATCCTAAAGTATCATTTTGCTGTTCTTCTGTTGTAATATCTGTTTTTTCTTTGTCGCTCCTAATTGGGAGACCCAGACAATTGGGTGTATAGCTACTGCCTCCGGAGGCCACACAAAGTATTACACTAAAAAGTGTAAGGCCCCTCCCCTTCTGGCTATACACCCCCCCGTGGGATCACGGGCTCCTCAGTTTTATGCTTTGTGCGAAGGAGGTCAGACATCCACGCATAGCTCCACTGTTTAGTCAGCAGCAGCTGCTGACTATGTCGGATGGAAGAAAAGAGGGCCCATACTAGGGCCCCCAGCATGCTCCCTTCTCACCCCACTTTCTGTCGGCGGTGTTTGTTAAGGTTGAGGTACCCATTGCGGGTACGGAGGCTGGAGCCCACATGCTGATTCCTTCCCCATCCCCATTAGGGCTCTGGGTGAAGTGGGACTTTACCGGTCTCCAGGCACTGAGACCGTGCTCCTTCCACAGCCCCCGGAGAATCGGCTGGATATGGAGCTGAGTATCGTCAGGGACAGGGCCCTGCTTCGTTAAGGTACTCTGTGTCCCCGGGCATACCGCACGCACACCGCAGCATGCTGGGCGTGTTAGTGCGCCGGGGACATCAGCGCTGCTGCGCTTGTGCCATTCCTCACTACAGCGCTGCTGAGTGAGTAGACTTAGTACGAACGGCCGCGCCGGCCGCTGGGGTCAGTTTTCACTGCGACGCGGCTGGGACTTGTGGTGCGGCCTAGTTCGTTTCGTTCCCGCCCCCAGACCTGCCAGTCAGGGGGAGGGCGGGACGCTGTACAGACCATCAGCGCTGAGGGCTGGAGTCTGCTTTACATACTCCAGCCCTCACACTGGGCACAGTGGGACGCCAGTTTCCCGCACTTTGTTTGTGGCACGCCCACGGTCCGCCCC
Organism: Anomaloglossus baeobatrachus; assembly: GCF_048569485.1. Classification (NCBI taxonomy): domain Eukaryota; kingdom Metazoa; phylum Chordata; class Amphibia; order Anura; family Aromobatidae; genus Anomaloglossus; species Anomaloglossus baeobatrachus. The sequence goes on from NC_134355.1 coordinate 619,965,727, forward strand.
TCCTCACAGGACGCCGGCAGCCATTCCTGTCTGCACGCTGAGCTGGAGAGGGGAGACTGGGAGACCCAGACACGGGATTCTGCGACCTCACACCCGCTTTTCAGCGGGCGGTAAGCAGCCCTCAAGGGCTCACCCCCACTTGTGCCGAAGTGTACTTTGTATTTTTGTGCTTGCATGCTATACATTACACTGTACGGTCGCTGGTGACTCTCTGCTATATACCCTCCTAGGTTACTCAAGGCAGACAACAGCATGTCGTCCGCAAAAAGCAAACGTGCCAAGGCACAGACTTTATATGCTGCTTGTACCGCATGTGGGGCTGCTCTACCGGCAGGTTCCACTGACCCCCATTGTGTGCAGTGCTCGGCCCCTGTGGCACTTGCTCAGCCGGGGCCGCTGCTAGAGGTGACCCAGGGAGAACCACCTGTGAATGCTGTCCAGGTGACAGGGACGGAGTTTGCAGTTTTTGCTGACAGATTGTCTATGACTATGTCTAAAATTCTTGAAACATTGCAGTCTAGACCAGTAACTCAGACCATGGGCACTGTTGAATCATTGCTCCCTGGTCCCCCTCAGCTGGAACACTCCCGAGCTCAGGAGGTGTCGCATGCACCCCAGGGTGACGACTCTGACTCGGACGACAGTCCCAGACAGCCTAAGCGGGCTCGCTATGAGTGGCCCTCAACTTCATCACACTGGTCAGGGTCCCAGCTGGACGACTCTCTGTGTGATGAGGCGGATGTGGCTGATCAGGATTCTGATCCTGGGACCGTTCTCAATCTGGATACACCTGATGGTGACGCCATAGTGAATGATCTTATAGCGTCCATCAATAGAATGTTAGATATTTCTCCACCAGCTCCTCCTGCGGAGGAGTCCGCCTCACAGCAGGAGAAATTCCATTTCAGGTATCCCAAGCGTAAATTGAGCACTTTTCTGGACCACTCTGACTTTAGAGACGCTATCCAGAAACACCACGCTTATCCAGATAAGCGTTTCTCCAAACGGCTTAAAGATACACGATATCCTTTTCCCCCTGACGTGGTCAAGGGCTGGACCCAGTGTCCCAAGGTGGACCCTCCAATCTCCAGGCTTGCAGCTAGATCCTTAGTTGCAGTGGAAGATGGGGCGGCACTTAAAGATGCCACTGACAGACAGATGGAGCTCTGGTTGAAATCCATCTATGAAGCTATTGGAGCGTCGTTGGCGCCAGCATTCGCAGCCGTATGGGCACTCCAAGCTATTTCAGCTGGGCTTACACAGGTCGACACGGTCACACGTACATCTGCTCCGCAGGTGGCGCCCTTGACCTCTCAAATGTCTGCATTCGCGTCTTACGCGATTAATGCTGTCCTAGACTCTACGAGCCGTACGGCAGTGGCGTCTGCCAACTCCGTGGTTTTACGTAGAGCCTTGTGGTTGAGAGAATGGAAGGCAGATTCTGCTTCCAAGAAGTGCTTAACCAGTTTGCCTTTTTCTCGTGACCGACTGTTTGGTGAGCGTTTGGATGATATCATTAAACACTCCAAGGGTAAGGATTCATCCTTACCTCAACCCAGACAAAACAAACCCCAACAGAGGAGGGGACAGTCTGGTTTTCGGTCCTTTCGAGGCTCAGGCAGGTCCCAATTCTCCTCGTCCAAAAGGACTCAAAAGGATCAGAGGGGCTCAGATTCTTGGCGGACTCAATCACGACCAAAAAAGACAGCCGGAAAAACCGTTACCAAGACGGCTTCCTCATGACTTTCAGCCTCCTCTCTCCGCATCCTCGGTCGGTGGCAGGCTCTCCCGCTTTGGCGACATTTGGCTGTCACAGGTCAAAGACCGTTGGGTGAGAGACATTCTGTCTCACGGGTACAGGATAGAGTTCAGTTCTCGTCCTCCAACTCGCTTCTTCAGAACTTCTCCACCTCCCGACCGAGCAGATGCTCTTCTGCAAGCGGTGTCCGCCCTAAAGGCGGAAGGAGTGGTGACTCACGTTCCTCTTCAGGAACGAGGTCGCGGTTTTTACTCCAATTTGTTTGTGGTGCCAAAGAAGGACGGGTCGTTCCGTCCCGTCCTGGATCTAAAGCTGCTCAACAAACACGTGAAAACCAGGCGGTTCCGGATGGAATCCCTCCGCTTCGTCATCGCCTCAATGTCTCAAGGAGATTTCCTAGCATCAATAGACATCAAGGATGCTTATCTCCACGTGCCGATTGCGCCAGAGCATCAGCGTTTTCTACGCTTCGTTGTAGGAAGCGAACACCTGCAGTTCGTAGCTCTACCTTTCGGGCTGGCGACAGCCCCTCGGGTCTTTACCAAGGTTATGGCAGCAGTAGTGGCACTCCTGCACTCGCAAGGTCACTCTGTGATTCCGTATTTGGACGATCTACTTATCAAGGCACCCTCTCAAGAGGCATGCCAGCACAGCCTGAACGTGGCACTGAAGACTCTCCAGGGTTTCGGGTGGATTATCAACTTTTCAAAGTCAAATCTAACCCCGACCCAATCACTAACATATCTTGGCATGGAGTTTCATACTCTCTCAGCGATAGTGAAACTTCCACTGGACAAACAGTGTTCACTACAGACAGGGGTGCAATCTCTCCTTCAGGGCCAGTCGCACCCCTTGAGGCGCCTCATGCACTTCCTAGGGAAGATGGTAGCAGCAATGGAAGCAGTTCCTTTCGCGCAGTTTCATCTGCGTCCACTTCAATGGGACATTCTCCGCCAATGGGACGGGAAGTCGACATCCCTCGACAGGGATGTCTCCCTCTCTCAGACAGCCAAGGACTCTCTCCGGTGGTGGCTTCTTCCCACCTCATTGTCGAAAGGAAAGTCGTTCCTACCCCCATCCTGGGCGGTGGTCACGACAGACGCGAGCCTGTCAGGGTGGGGAGCAGTGTTTCTCCACCACAGGGCTCACGGTACGTGGACTCGGAAAGAGTCCACCCTTCAAATCAATGTTCTGGAAATCAGAGCAGTCTATCTTGCCCTACAAGCCTTCCAGCAGTGGCTAGCAGGCAAGCAGATCCGAATTCAGTCGGACAACTCCACAGCGGTGGCATACATCAACCACCAAGGGGGAACACGCAGTCGGCAGGCCTTCCAGGAAGTCCGGCGGATTCTGACGTGGGTGGAAGACACGGCATCCACCATATCCGCAGTTCATATACCAGGCGTGGAAAACTGGGAAGCAGACTTTCTCAGTCGCCAGGGCATGGACGCAGGGGAATGGTCCCTTCACCCGGACGTGTTTCAGGAGATCTGTCGCCGCTGGGGGATGCCGGACGTCGACCTGATGGCGTCACGGCACAACAACAAGGTCCCGGTTTTCATGGCGCGATCCCACGATTACCGAGCTCTGGCGGCAGACGCCCTAGTTCAGGATTGGTCGCAGTTCAGGCTACCTTATGTGTTCCCACCTCTGGCGTTGTTGCCCAGGGTGCTGCGCAAGATCAGGGCCGACTGCCGCCGCGCCATCCTCGTCGCTCCAGACTGGCCAAGGAGGTCGTGGTACCCGGATCTGTGGCACCTCACGGTAGGCCAACCGTGGGCTCTGCCAGACCGTCCAGACTTGCTGTCTCAAGGGCCGTTTTTCCATCTGAATTCTGCGGCCCTGAACCTGACTGTGTGGCCATTGAGTCCTGGATCCTAGCGGCCTCAGGTTTATCTCATGAAGTGGTTGCCACCATGAGACAGGCTAGGAAACCATCCTCCGCCAAGATCTACCACAGGACGTGGAAGATATTCTTATCTTGGTGCTCTGCTCAGGGAGTTTCTCCCTGGCCATTTGCATTGCCTATTTTTCTTTCCTTCCTGCAGTCTGGGTTGGAAAAAGGTTTGTCGCTCGGCTCCCTTAAAGGTCAAGTCTCCGCGCTATCCGTATTTTTTCAGAAGCGCCTAGCGCGACTTCCTCAGGTACGCACGTTCCTGCAAGGGGTTTGTCATATCGTCCCCCCTTACAAGCGGCCGTTGGAGCCCTGGGATCTGAACAAGGTCCTAATTGCTCTCCAGAAGCCGCCTTTCGAGCCTTTGAAGGATGTTTCCCTTTCTCGTCTTTCACAGAAAGTGGCCTTTCTAGTGGCGGTCACGTCTCTTCGGAGAGTGTCCGAGCTGGCGGCGTTATCATGCAGATCTCCCTTCCTAGTATTTCACCAGGACAAGGTAGTTCTGCGTCCAATTCCAGAATTTCTTCCTAAGGTGGTATCCTCCTTTCATCTCAACCAGGATATCACTTTACCGTCTTTGTGTCCGCATCCAGTTCACCAGTTTGAAAAAGGTTTGCATTTATTGGATCTGGTGAGAGCACTCAGGATCTACATTTCCCGCACGGCGCCCCTGCGCCGCTCGGATGCACTCTTTATCCTTGTCGCTGGTCAGCGTAAGGGGTCGCAAGCTTCCAAATCCACCCTGGCGCGGTGGATCAAGGAACCAATTCTTCACACCTACCGTTCTGCTGGGCTTCCGATTCCATCAGGACTGAAGGCCCATTCTACCAGAGCCGTGGGTGCGTCCTGGGCATTACGGCACCAGGCTACGGCTCAGCAGGTGTGCCAAGCGGCTACCTGGTCGAGTCTGCACACTTTTACCAAGCATTATCAGGTGCATACCTACGCTTCGGCGGATGCCAGCCTAGGTAGACAAGTCCTGCAGGCGGCGGTGGCCCACCTGTAGGAAAGGGCTGTTTGACGGCCCTATCACGAGGTATTCTTTTACCCACCCAGGGACTGCTTTTGGACGTCCCAATTGTCTGGGTCTCCCAATTAGGAGCGACAAAGAAGAAGGGAATTTTGTTTACCGTAAATTCCTTTTCTTCTAGCTCCAATTGGGAGACCCAGCACCCGCCCTGTTTTCTTAGGGATTTTGTTTTCTTTTTCGCTCCTAATTGGGAGACCCAGACAGTGGGTGTATAGCTACTGCCTCTGGAGGCCGCACAAAGAACTACACTTAAAAGTGTAAGGCCCCTCCCCTTCTGGCTATACACCCTCCCGTAGGAGTACGGATTCCTCAGTTTTAGCTTTGTGCGCAGGAGGTCAGACACGCACGCATAGCTCCATTGTTTTTAGTCAGCAGCAGCTGCTGACTATGTCGGATGGAAGAAAAGAGGGCCCATACAGGGCTCCCAGCATGCTCCCTTCTCACCCCACTGTATGTCGGAGGTGTTTGTAAGGTTGAGGTACCCATTGCGGGTACGGCGGCAGGAGCCCACATGCTGATTCCTTCCCCATCCCTTTTTACAGGGCTCTGGGTGAAGTGGGATTTACTGGTCTCCAGGCACTGAGACCGTGCTCCATCTACAGCCCCTGGAGAAGATGCTGGATGGAGCGGAGTACATCAGGGACATGGCCCTGCTTCCTCAAGGTACTCTGTGTCCCCGTGCATTTGGCGCTCACACCGCAGCATGCTGGGTGTTGTAGTGCGCCGGGGGACATCAGCGCTACGGCGCTTGTGCCATGGCCTCATTCAGCTTCGCTGAAGCAGGCACACTTATGGGAATCGGTCGCGCCGGCCGCTGGGACTGCGGCGCGGCTGGCACTTGTGGTGCGCCGGGGACTTCAGCGCGGCCCGCGCTTTTACGGCGGCCGCGCTGATAACTCGAGTCCCCGGCTTTTGCGGCCTGCTTCCGTTCGTTCCCGCCCCCAGACCTGCCAGTCAGGAGAGGGGCGGGACGCTGGCCACTTCTGGGAATCGGTCGCGCCGGCCGCTGGGACTGCGGCGCGGCTGGCACTTGTGGTGCGCCGGGGACTTCAGCGCGGCCCGCGCTTTTACGGCGGCCGCGCTGATAACTCGAGTCCCCGGCTTTTGCGGCCTGCTTCCGTTCGTTCCCGCCCCCAGACCTGCCAGTCAGGAGAGGGGCGGGACGCTGGCCAGTGCATCAGCGCCGAGGGCTGGAGTCGTTTTTACATACTCCAGCCCTCACAATCGGCACAGAGGGGACACTGTTTCCCGCACTTTTGTTTGGAAACTCCCACGGACCGCCCCTCTCCACAGACGCCGGCAGCCATTCCTGCTGACACGCTGAGCTGCAGAGGGGAGCCGGGGAGACCCAGACAAGGAATTCTGCGCCTCTTACCCGCTATTCAGCGGGCGGTAAGCAGCCCTCAGGGCTCACCCCCTCTTGTGCCAGTAGTATTCTTAGTATTTTGTTTCTACAAATACTTGGTATTACATAGCGCTGGTCGCCCTTTGGCTATAGACTCTCTCACATTGCAGAGAGCCAGCAGCATGTCGTCCGTAAAACGCAAGGGTGCCAAGGCACAGACATTATATGCTTCCTGCACCGCATGTGGGACTTTTCTACCGGCAGGCTCCACGGACCCCCATTGTGTGCAGTGCTCAGCCCCTGCGGCGCTTGCACAGTCGGGACCTCTGCTGGACGTGACCCAGGGTGTACCACCTGTGAATGCTGTCCAGGTGACAGGAACTGAGTTTGCAGCTTTTGCTGACAGAATGTCTCTCACTATGTCACAAATTCTTGACACATTGCGAGCTAGGCCTGTACTTCAGGCCACGGACACTGTGCAATCATTGCCCCCTGGTCCCCCTCAGCTGAATTACCTCCAAGCTCCGGGACGGGCATATACACCTCAGGGTGAAGACTCTGACTCGGACGATGGCCCCGGGCAGCCTAAGCGGGCTCGCTATGACGGGCCTTCACATTCATCTCAATGGTCAGGATCCCAGCGAGATGAATCTATGGGTGATGAGGCGGACGTAACTGATCAGGATTCTGATCCTGGGACCGCTCTCAATCTAGATACACCAGATGGTGACGCCATAGTTAATGATCTTATATTTAACATCAATAAGATGTTAAATATTTCCCCACCAGCTCCTCTTGTAGAGGAGTCAGCTTCGCAGCACGAGAGAATCCATTTCAGATACCCTAAGCGTACATTAAGCACTTTTCTGGACCACGCTGACTTTAGAGACGCAATCCAGAAACCCCACGCTTATCCTGAAAGGCGTTTTCCTAAACGGCTTAAAGATACACGCTACCCTTTTCCCCCTGAGGTGGTCAAGGGTTGGACCCAGTGTCCAAAAGTGGATCCTCCAATTTCCAGGCTTGCAGCTAGATCCTTGGTTGCAGTTGAAGATGGAGCGGCACTTAAAGATGCCACTGACAGGCAGATGGAGCTCTGGCTGAAATCCATCTATGAAGCGATTGGAGCGTCATTAGCGCCTTCTTTTGCGGCCGTATGGGCACTCCAAGCTATCTCAGCCGGGCTTGCGCGAGTCGACTCAGTCACACGTGCATTTGCCCCGCAGGTAGCACCATTGACCTCGCAAATGGCGGCATTCGCGTCGTACGCGATTAATGCTGTTCTTGACGCTACAAGCCGCACGGCAGTGGCGTCAGCCAACTCCGTTGTTTTGCGTAGGGCCCTGTGGTTGAGACATTGGAAAGCAGATTCTCATTCCAAGAAGTGCTTAACCAATTTGCCTTTTTCTCGTGACCGATTGTTTGGAGAGCGTTTGGATGAAATCATCAAACACTCCAAGGGTAAGGACTCATCCTTACCGCAACACAGACAAAACAAACCCCAACAGAGGAAGGGTCAGTCTGGTTATCGGTCCTTTCGAGGACCGGGCAGGTCCCAATTCGCCTCGTCAAAAAAGACTCAAAAAGACCAGAGACGCTCAGATTCTTGGAGGTCTCAGTCACGCCCAAAAAGGACAGCCGGAGGAACCGTTGCCAAGACGGCGTCCTCCTGACTTGCGGTCTCCGATTCCCACACCCGCGGTCGGTGGGAGGCTTTCCCACTTTGGCGACATTTGGCTGTCACGCGTCAAAGACCGTTGGGTGAGGGATATTCTGTCTCACGGGTACAGGATAGAGTTCAGTTCTCGTCCGCCAACTCGTTTCTTCAGAACTTCTCCACCACCAGACCGAGCCGATGCTCTGTTGCAGGCGGTGGCCGCTCTAAAGGCGGAAGGAGTGGTGACCTCCGTCCCTCTTCAGGAACAAGGTCACGGTTTTTACTCCAATCTGTTTGTGGTCCCAAAAAAGGACGGATCGTATCGACCCGTCCTGGATCTAAAGTTGCTCAACAGACACGTAAAAGTCAGGAGGTTCCGGATGGAATCCCTACGCTCCGTCATAGCCTCAATGTCTCAAGGAGATTTTCTAGCATCAATAGATATCAAAGATGCGTATCTCCACGTGCCGATTGCACCAGAGCATCAGCGTTTCCTACGCTTCGTCATACACGACGAACACCTACAGTTCGTAGCGTTACCTTTCGGTCTGGCAACAGCCCCCCGGGTCTTCACCAAAGTCATGGCAGCAGTAGTAGCTGTTCTGCACTCGCAGGGTCACTCGGTCATCCCGTATCTAGACGACCTGCTTATAAAGGCACCCTCTCAAGAGGCATGCCAACACAGTCTGAAGGTGGCACTAGACACTCTCCAGAGTTTCGGGTGGATTATCAACTTTCCAAAGTCTCATCTAACCCCGACCCAATCTCTGACTTATCTTGGCATGGAGTTTCATACTCGCTCAGCGATAGTGAGGCTTCCACTGGACAAGCAGTGCTCGCTACGGACTGGAGTGCAATCTCTCCTTCAGAGCCAGTCGCACTCACTGAGGCGCCTCATGCATTTCCTAGGAAAGATGGTAGCAGCAATGGAGGCAGTCCCGTTCGCGCAGTTTCATCTGCGCCCTCTACAATGGGACATTCTACGCCAATGGGATGGGAAATCGACGTCCCTCGACAGGACTGTCTCCCTCTCTCAGACTGCCAAGGACTCTCTGCGTTGGTGGCTTCTCCCCACCTCATTGTCACAGGGAAAGTCGTTCCTTCCCCCGTCCTGGGCAGTGGTCACGACGGATGCGAGCCTATCAGGGTGGGGAGCGGTGTTTCTCCACCACAGGGCTCAGGGGACGTGGACTCAGGAAGAGTCCACCCTGCAGATCAATGTTCTGGAAATCAGAGCAATCTATCTTGCCCTGCGAGCCTTCCAACAATGGCTGGAAGGCAAGCAGATTCGGATTCAGTCGGACAATTCCACGGCGGTGGCGTACATCAACCACCAAGGGGGAACACGCAGTCGCCAAGCTTTTCAAGAAGTCCAGCGGATTTTGACGTGGGTGGAAAGCAGAGCGTCCACCATATCCGCAGTTCACATCCCAGGCGTGGAAAACTGGGAAGCAGACTTTCTCAGTCGCCAGGGCATGGACGCAGGAGAATGGTCCCTTCACCCGGACGTGTTTCAGCAGATCTGTTGCCGCTGGGGGACGCCGGACGTCGATCTGATGGCGTCACGGCACAACAACAAGGTCCCAGTTTTCATGGCACGGTCTCACGATCACCGAGCGCTGGCGGCAGACGCCTTGGTTCAGGATTGGTCGCAATTCCGACTCCCCTATGTGTTCCCACCTCTAGCATTGTTACCCAGAGTTCTCCGGAAAATCAAGTCCGACTGCCATCGAGCCATACTCGTCGCTCCAGATTGGCCAAGAAGGTCGTGGTACCCGGATCTGTGGCATCTCACGGTAGGCCAACCGTGGACACTTCCAGACCGTCCAGATTTGCTGTCTCAAGGGCCGTTTTTCCATCTGAATTCTGCGGCCCTGAACCTGACTGTGTGGCCATTGAGTCCTGGATCCTAGCGGCCTCAGGTTTATCTCATGAAGTTGTTGCCACAATGAGACAGGCTAGAAAACCATCCTCAGCTAAGATCTATCACAGGACGTGGAAGATATTCTTAGCGTGGTGCTTGGCTCAAGGGTTTTCTCCCTGGCCATTTGCATTGCCAATTTTTCTTTCCTTCCTGCAGTCTGGGTTGGAAAAGGGTTTGTCGCTTAGCTCGCTTAAGGGTCAAGTCTCCGCGCTATCCGTATTCTTTCAGAAGCGCTTGGCACGGCTTTCTAAAGTACGCACGTTTCTCCAAGGAGTTTGTCATATCGTTCCTCCTTACAGACGGCCATTGGAACCCTGGGATTTGAACAAGGTTCTCATTGCTCTCCAGAAGCCGCCTTTCGAGCCTTTGAAAGAGGTTCCCCTTTCTCGGCTTTCACAAAAGGTAGTTTTTCTTGTGGCGGTCACGTCTCTTCGAAGAGTGTCCGAGCTAGCGGCGTTATCTTGCAAATCTCCCTTCCTGGTGTTTCACCAAGACAAGGTAGTACTGCGTCCAATTCCAGAGTTTTCTCCCAAGGTGGTTTCTTCCTTTCATCTCAATCAGGATATCACTTTGCCATCTTTGTGTCCGCATCCAGTTCACCAATTTGAAAAGGGTTTACATCTGTTGGACCTGGTGAGAGCACTCAGGATTTACATTTTCGCACGGCGTCTCTACGCCGTTCTGATGCGCTCTTTGTCCTAGTCGCTGGTCAGCATAAGGGATCGCAAGCTTCCAAATCCACCCTGGCGCGGTGGATCAAGGAACCAATTCTTCACACATACCGTTCTGCTGGGCTTCCGATCCCATCTGGACTGAAGGCCCATTCTACCAGAGCCGTGGGTGCGTCCTGGGCATTGCGGCATCAGGCTACGGCTCAGCAAGTGTGCCAGGCGGCTACCTGGTCGAGTCTGCACACGTTTACCAAACACTATCAAGTGCATACCTACGCTTCGGCAGATGCCAGCCTAGGTAGACAGGTCCTTCAGGCGGCGGTGGCCCACCTGTAGGAAGAGGCTGTCTGACAGCCCGTTCATGTGGTATCTTTTTACCCACCCAGGGACTGCTTTTGGACGTCCCACTGTCTGGGTCTCCCAATTAGGAGCGAAAAAGAAGAAGGGAATTTTGTTTACTTACCGTAAATTCCTTTTCTTCTAGCTCCAATTGGGAGACCCAGCACCCGCCCTATTTGTTCTTAGGGTTTCGTTTTTCGGGTGCACATGTTGTTCATGTTGTTTCTTAAGTTCTCCGATCTTGTTATCGGATTGAATTTGTTTTTGAAACTGTTATTGGCTTTCCTCCTTCTTGCTTTGGTACTAAAACTGAGGAATCCGTACTCCTACGGGAGGGTGTATAGCCAGAAGGGGAGGGGCCTTACACTTTTAAGTGTAGTTCTTTGTGCGGCCTCCAGAGGCAGTAGCTATACACCCACTGTCTGGGTCTCCCAATTGGAGCTAGAAGAAAAGGAATTTACGGTAAGTAAACAAAATTCCCTTCTTTTCGGGTGCACATGTTGTTCATGTTGAAGAGTTCAGTTCTCCGATGTTGTTCCTCGGATTGAATTTGTCTTTAAAACAGTTATTGGCTTTCCTCCTTCTTGCTTTTGCACTAAAACTGAGGAGCCCGTGATCCCACGGGGGGGTGTATAGCCAGAAGGGGAGGGGCCTTACACTTTTTAGTGTAATACTTTGTGTGGCCTCCGGAGGCAGTAGCTATACACCCAATTGTCTGGGTCTCCCAATTGGAGCTAGAAGAAAAGGAATTTACGGTAAGTAAACAAAATTCCCTTCTTTCCTCAGTTATATGAACAGCGCTGTGGCCTTCCATCTCACACATACTAAATCCTAAATTTTCTTCTAGCTGTTTTTCATTACTCTCATTCATCACTTTAATTGTACTTCTGTTTGAAGCATTGTCCTTTACAATAGCAAGAACCTGTTCTTTTTTGCGTTCCTAATCTTGCAGAACATTTTCCACTAAGTCCTGAAGAAACTGGCTGCTGTGATGAGCTTTAGTATCTTTTACTGACAGTGTCTTGCTAACAATTTCTTTCTTGTCACAAACCTATAGAACATTGATGGCAATTTCAGGGAAATGTAGTGACTCTGGCATCCAGCAAAGGCAATGGGTTTCAAGATAGGACATTCAGACACAGCGTTTTGTGAGGATCCTCACAAAGAATTAGCAGTCAGTTTGTGGTGTTTTCTAATCTGCTTTTGCTATTGAAAGCATTATTTATGAGCTCAAAAATCTTTCAGGTGATGCGGTTTTTTAAAAAGCTGATCTGCTTTTGCAGCTGACAAATGTATCCTCAAAAAACGCAGCAAAATGCTGTGTGTATAATGCAGCCTTAGATCAGGAATAGAACAGACATTTATAGGACATTTCATAACGTTCCCAAATTCCTATGAAAAAATATTCAGCACATTTTGCATTGCACTACTGTCCCCAATTTATTATATATTTTAGGAGTCTGAGTCGGTGTATTTTATTCCGAGTCCAACTCCACAGCCCTGCTGAAAATATCGGTAGTGTGGACTTCAAAATAGTGGCACCCAGAGTCGGCTCGTGCGCAGATGGAGCTCTCAGCTCAAGTTCTCATCTGTGCACGCTCCAGCACATCGCCCGCAGCTCCAGCACATTACCCGCAGCCCACTGTGACCCCACTGCACCACCACTGCCACCCGCTCCCGGTAAGACACCACCACATTGTAAGACTCACCCCTCTAAATTTGATGTGCGTTTTATAAACCGAAATACAGTAATATTTCTAGGTCACTTTATTGGGGGACACAGGAACCATGTGTTGTTTGCAGACACTAGGGATCTGATTCCTCTTCATTTTAGCTTAGTGTCGTTCGTAGGCAGACATGGGTCTGAGTAGCAGACCTAACTTAGCTTTGGTTATGTTAGGAACTAACCTTTTTCTCTTTTTACACCTCTGATCTGCCAAGAAGCCTTTCTCCTCTACTAAACTTTCCGCCAGTAGTTGACTGATCATGATGGTGGTCTGGACAGTTTTTTTACATTCGAAGGTAAAAATCAAGATTCCCCAGCAGGGCAGAATTCTGATTCTTCAGCTTGAGTCGAGAACTTCTGTTCTTCGTTGCCGATGCCTGTGGGCACCACGCATTGCATCTACATAGACCTTTCCCAACGGTCTCCTCTTCTACCAAATTTCTTGGTGATTAAATTTATCGGTAGGACTGTTGAGTCCACAGTTCGGAAAGCTTTGTGCCTTTTTTTAGATTAGATTTGTCGGACTAGGGTTAGGGACAAGAGTTTCCATTACATTTTAGAAAGGTTCTTGCTTACAAAAAAGAGGCTGCAATGGCAATGGCTTACTCGTTTATCTTTTTCATAGGTGTCTTGAGTCCGTGTTGACTTTCAAGGGCCAAGTACCTGCCTTGATTATCATGGTCCAGCAGAACGTTGCTCCTAGACCTTAGGTCAACAATGCTTGCCTGGCCAGGGTGAACTCTGTGCCACTGTATTAACCCACCTGGATATGGGGGACCTCAAGCTGGTCTTTGACACCCTCCAGTCTTCTCTTTTCTTGCTAATCAGATATAGCTCTCCATCTTTGGCTTCCTGGCAGGGTGATTTGCATACGTAAAGCACCCGGACTCCAAACCCCAACTCTGTTTGTTATATTTTTAAGACTTTCATAGGGGTGACCTTATTTTTGCAACATGGTTCTTGAATTAATTTGTTAGAAAAATTTATTTTATTTTTTTTTTCTGGTGTGAAAAATAACAATTCTCATCTGTGGGAGTGTTCTGTAATATGGTATCCCATAGAAAATGTTGAGTCTGAAAAATCTGGTGAGGTGTACTCATTTATGTTAAGCACTGTTTTTATGTGTTAAAGTGTAATTGTGTCAACCTCCTATAAATATATTTTTTAACCTTAGACTAAAGAGAGCAACAGTGAATCCCAAAATGAGGGCAGTGCCTCTGATGCGAATAATTCATTTGCCACGTCTGACTCTGATATGGATTTCACGTCTACGAGCAGCTTCGCAGTGCCTTCTTCAGGAGGACTTACAGATCTTTCAGGTATGTTTCCAGGTTCTTGCTAGCGGACTTACTGAATTGTTAGCTGAGAACTGTACTTTCAACAAACTTTAGAATAAATCAATAGTACCGGCGAAAATAAGAAACTTTTAAATGTACCTTATCAGATAATTCTGCTTTTTCCCCCACTTATCAGCCACCCCCCCACCCCCTCCTCTTGAACTTATCTACTATGAAAAATAAAATAAGCTCACATTCATCCTTGCTTAAGACATGTGGTACTGCCAAGAGTCAAATTACACAGCTCTTTAACCCCTTAACGACCTATGACGTACTGGGTACGTCATGGATCGTGTGAGGTTAATCCCCGCCCCCTGCCGTGGGCAGGTCACGGCGATCCGCGCACATATCAGCTGTTTTCAACAGCTGACATGTGTGCCTGCGAGTCGCCAGTGGAATCGCCATTAACCCCTTACATCTCGCTGCCAAAATCTGGCAGAGAGATGTATATGCGCGCCGCCATGACAGTGACTTACCCCGCCCCAATCGACATGATCACGTGACTTTCGGTGGTTGCCATTGTAGCACAGGGTCCTGTGATGACGCCTGTAGCTAACATGAGTCACTTCCTCTCAATGCTGGAATACAGCCGGCATTGAAAGTAAAGCACCAAATCTGCAGTTCTCAGCTCTGTAGCTGTGATCTGCAGATAGTGCAGAGCGATGGGATTGCTTATCGCTATAGCCCCCTAGGGGGAATAGTAAAATAAAAAAAAGTTAAAAAAAGTTTTAAAAAATTAAAAAAAATATAAAACCTAAAAGTTTAAATTACCCCCCCCCTTTCAACCCATTGAAAATTAATGGGTTAAAAAAATAAAAAATATACACATATTTGGTATCGCCGCGTTCAGAAATGCCCGATCTATCAAAATATAAAATCAATTAATCTGATCAGCACACGGCGTAGCGTCAAAAAAATTCCAAACGCCAAAATTACGTTTTTTGGTCGCCGCAAATTTTGCGCAAAATGCAATAACAGGCGATCAAAACGTAGCATCTGCGCAAAAATGGTACTGTTGAAAACGTCAGCTCGAGACGCAAAAAATAAGCAGTCACTAAGCCTCAGATCCTGAAAAATGAGAACGCTATGGGTTTTGGAAAATGGCACAAAACGTGCGCCACTTTTTTTGGACAAGCTTGTGAATTTTTTTTTTTACCCCTTAAATACAAGTAAACCTATCCATGTTTGGTGTCTACAAACTCGCACCGACCTCAGGCATCACACCCACACATCAGTTTTATCATTTAGTGAAAACGGTGAATAAAACATCCCAAAAACTATTGTGCGATCACTTTTTTTGCAATTTTTCCGCACTTGGAATTTTTTTGCTGCTTTCCAGTACACCATATGGTAAAACTTATGGTTTCATTTAAAAGTACAACTCGTCCCGCAAAAAACAAGCCCTCATATGGCAAGATTGACGGAATAATAAAAAAGTTACGGCTCTCCGAAGAAAGAGAGGAAAAAACAAAACGGAAACGGAAAAACACAAAATGCCCGGGGGCTGAAAGGGTTAATAACTCTCTGGTAGGGAAAAAGGAGGAGGGAGGCGTAAACGAAGAAATAGAAAGATTGGATTGTGCTGAGCTTTCTAACAAGTCTTTTACCTCGCCCAATAGCTGGATTCACATCAATCCATTTCAATGCGGTGGTATTATGTTCTCCTTCGTCCTTCTTCTCTTTGTGGGCTAACCAAGCAATGAACAGCATGAATCCCTTTTTATGTGCTGTGTATAGGAGACATCATAGCAGCTTGTCGCCTTAAAGTCCATTGCAAATTAGAAATGGAACCAGTAGACGGGTAAACTAGGGGAAGATGCAGGATACAAGCCATATAATAGCCAGAAATGATGTTTTTACTGATGTGTACACACACAGGGCAGATTATTCTTAAATACATTTACCCTTTAAAAATAAATAATTGTCCCAGTGTCCTTTCCACACAGATGAATGTTGAAGTCAATCATTTGCTGTGGACTGCTTGGCCGGGTTCACACATTGCACAGCAGTGTATGTGCGCAGGATGAATGCAGATTTTGCTGTGTGGTCTTGTTGCACGTGTGGTGTGGGGCTTTTTGTTCAAGGGATTAAATTGCAGGTTGATTTTGCTCAAAGAATTGATACGGAGTCTTAGGAAAAAAAAAAAGAATATATAATAGTAGATATATAATAGTAAAATAAATATAATAGAATAGTAGAACCTTGGTTTACGAGAACAATCCGTTCTGGGAGTGTGCTTGTTTAACCAAGTTACTCGTCTAGCAAAGCAAGATCATTACAATGCAGACAATTTCTTCCACAACTTGTGCAATCTTCCATCCTGGTCCCCTATTGTGCCATTCCACACACACACACACACACACACACACACACACACACACACACACACACACATTCTGCTCACCTTACCTTCCGTTCTGTTGTCGGCCTCCCGGTTCTTGTAGTTCGCCAGTACAGGATGTGATCGGGTAACCATCATGACAATGGAGGAACTTCCACGGTCAGCCGCTTCTCAAAGGCATGAGCTGCTTGCCTCTGATTGGTCAGCGCACTGCCTTAGACTAGCGGCTATATAGAGATAAGGTATGCACACCAGTGACTATGTAAGGGGAATATATGAAAAGCAGAAACTGCTGTGTGAATACTGACATGAAAAATCCTATATGTAAGCTTGAAAATGGAACCTGCATTACTGGCATGAACATATGAATAAAGAGAAATTTAGCTACTGAATTGATCAATGCAACAGAGCCCCAACACTACGCCAAAATATTTCTCTACGTTGGGGTCCCTAGCTTGTGTGTGTCCTCTCATGCAGTTAAAAAACTTACCGTGTTGGGAAGCTGAGACCCAGGCTATATATGTGTATAATGTGGACTGGCAATAGGTGTGGTGGGGCCGGGTTCACAAACGAAAGACTACAAATCAATTAAGAAATAACGTCTGGAACACCAATTCTGAGTCTGAACTGGGTGCAAAAACCTAAAAAATTTACACTATATGGAGAGAAGGTATGCACACCAGTGACTATGTAAGGGGGATATATGAAAAGCAGTTCAGACTCAGAATTGGTGTTCCAGACGTTTTCTTAATTGATATGTAGTCTTTTGTTTGTGAACCCGGCCCCACCACACCTATTGCCAGTCCACATGATACGCATATATAGCCTGGGTCTCAGCTTCCCAACACGGTAAGTTTTTAACTGCATGAGAGGACACACACAAGCTAGGGACCCCAAGGTAGAGAAATACTTTGGCGTAGTGTTGGGGCTCTATTGCATTGATCAATTCAATAGCCAAATTTCTCTTTATTCATATGTTCATGGCAGTAATGCAGATTCCATTTTCACATTTTCACTCTTACATATAGCTATTGGATTTTTCATGTCAGTATTCACACAGCAGTTTCTGCTTTTCGTATATTCCCCTTACATAGTCACTGGTGTGCATACCTTCTCTCCATATAGTGTAGATTTTTTAGGTTTTTGCACCCAGTTCAGACTCCGAATTGGTGTTCCAGACGTTATTTCTTAATTGATTGATGGTTACCCGATATACATCCTGTAGCGGCGAACTACAAGAACAGTGAGGCCGGGGTTGGAACGGAAGGTACGGTGAGCATAATATATGTGTGTGTGTGTTTCTGCAGACTGCAAGAGCGGGTCAGAGCGCGGTGAAAGTACGGAACCGGAAGTGTGTGCGGTGAGTATTTGCTCGTACAGCAAAGATTGCTCGTAAACAGAGTTACAGATTTACAGCAAGCTTTGCTCGTATAGTGAAATACTCGCTAACGGGGTTACTCGTTAACCGAGGTTCCACTGTAAATAATATATAAATAATAAAAATTCACAAATTGTCCATGCAGATGTCGTACCCCCCAGTAGACCTCTCGCAGTGGTCAATTTGATTTAGCTATATTGTGCATCGTATGTATGACATTTCTTTTAATTCTCTTTCATTATACTGGTACTGGAAAATACAGAGGACTTTCTACAAAAGAATACAGTGCCAAAACTTCACTATGTTTATGTACTTTGGGAATTAAACCCATGGCAAACTGTTACGTCATATGTCAGATCCCCATTTTCGATACAGTCTCAGGAGTTGAGTCTCATAGCAGATGAAGGCTGTGTAAGGCCCCCTTCACATGTCCGTGAAAATCACACAAGTTTTTCACGGACGTGTCAAAGGTGTGTATTGCCCTCCTTTTGCTGTGTTTTTGGCACACGTGTGTTCTCCGTGTGTTATCCATGATAACTAGAGTTGAGCGCGGTTCGAGGTTCTCCAGATCTAGGCTCGAGTGATTTTGGGGCCTGTTCTAGATCGAACTAGAACTCGAGCTTTTTGCAAAAGCTCGATAGTTCTAGAAACGTTCGAGAACGGTTCTAGCAGCAAAAAACCAGCTAATTCCTAGCTGGCTTTCCGCTGTAATAGTGTAAGTCACTCTGTGACTCACACTATTATGAAATTTCAGTGTATAGTGTGCGGGAACAGCGCCTTCAGATCACTGCTGTTTGTATAATGGTGATCGCCATTTTTTTTTTCCTTGTCTTCCTTCCCTAAGCGCGCGCGTGTAGTGGGGAGGGCCATTATGTCAGCCAATCCCAGACACACACACAGCTAAGTGGACTTTTAGCCAGAGAAGCAACGGCATGTGTGATAAGATGTCCATGTCACATGTCCCTGCATTATAAAAACGGGCATTTTCCTCCAGCACGCCATTATCTGCCTTCTGCGTCCTTGGTGTCAGACATCACTGGCGCAGCTCCGTCCTGAGTCCTATCGCCGATACAGCTGTATGCGCTCCATACACAGCGCTGGACAGCTTAGGGATAGCACTTTCTATCAGTCCTTTTAAGGGCTCGTACCGGCAGGGTCAGAGCCATAGGTGACAGGTCCTGAAAACAGAGACAGCGTCTGTGTAGCTAAGGTCAGGGATTTCCTCGCTGCATTTCCCCATTAGGAGGGAATAGAAAGGCAGGCTTCCATTCCTCTACCCAGAGCCCCACAACCCTGGCACTGTACCCTCCTGTCCTCTGCACACTCCAACTCATTATAACTAAGCCATTATACTAGCAAACACTGAGTGTACCTAGTGGCATCCTAAACGTGGCTATTGGACTTCTGTATCGTCCCGCTAGTGCAAAGATATTTGCAGCATGTCTGCCTGCATTGCACACTCAAACTCATTGTTACTTACTAAGACATAATACCAAAAATTGAGTAAACTTAGTGGCATACAAGAAGTGGCTGTTGTACTCCATTAGTGCCCCACTGGTGCAAATCTATGTGCAGCACCTGTGCAGGACACCCTCCTGCTCTGTTTTTAATAAGCTATATTGATAGCAAAAAATACTGCCATTTAGTGGCATCATAGAACTGGCTGTTGTATTCCATTAGTGTCCCACTGGTGCCAAGCAATCTCAAGCACCTCTGCATTCTACCCTCATGCACATTTAGCTATGCTAATTTTATAGCAAACTCAGGGAATTCCTTGCTGCATTTGATCATTAGGAGGGATAGAAAGTGAGGCTTCTTTTACTGTCCTGGTACCCACAGAACACTGCCCCTGTACCAAAGCTGACTCTTTTTCTGCCATCCTAAAATTGTCTGGAATACTAAGTTAGTGTTCCTTTGCTGCCAAGCAAGGTACAACACATGTGCATTCTACACTCCTTTCCATTTCTGGAATGCAATTATTAACTGCAGGTAGTCCAGCCAATCTGTGACGAAGGTGCAGGCGTGGATATAATGTAGCCTGCATCCAATGATGGTTCTCTCGATTGTATGACAGCTCAACAATACCTTCTGTTTCCACTTCCAAAACAAGTGATGACCTGCCAATCACACTCCCTGTTGCGGGTAAAGGAGTGGAAGTTCAGTGTGAAAAACCATGTGTGACTGCTGTCCCCACAGTCACAGAGGATGAAGAGCACGCAGATGCACTTGATGGGGCAGGCGGTGGTTGCACAGGCACGCTAGGCCGCATTGTAGCACAGTGAAATTCACATTGCGACTTATGCTTCATTTTAAGTCGTGTACAGGGTGGGCTCCCCAGTATGCAGCAAAACCAGGCAACAGGAAAAGGACTCTAGGCAGTTGGGTTGATAAATGATTGTTTAACTTTACCAAAACAAACAATAAGAACCATGCATACAATTTAAATAATTGAACAATCTATTCTGTTGCCTACTACCTGCTAATCCCTCTGTGTAGCAGTAATTGTGTGTTTGTGCGTGTGTGTGTGTGCGAACACGACTTACCAGTGGCGCATCACAAGAGCTTCCAAGTTATCTACCTAAACATAGACAAAACACATTATCCCCCCCTGAATACCCTTGTTAGCTGAAGCCTCACAGATAATGCAGATGATAACAGTGTGAATGCAAACCACACAGCTCTGCAACACAGTCATGGAAATCTTGAAAAGCAACAGTCAATGCAAACAGGTGTTGCTGTCCCTCTATGATTTAAACTGTACGTGACAATTTGACAGTGCAGAGGCAGCAAGTCTTATTGTCTATATAGTCGGCCTACCCAGAACAGATATGTGTTTTGCTAATAAAACAAAGTGTTGCGTGCCCGCATTATTGTCTGGGCACAGCCTACCGTACCCGGGTACTGTGATGTCCAGTTGCCAGAAATACAGACTTTACGCTCCTCTCACGGTAAACAGTATAGACAGCACCGTAAGAATGTTGGTCTGTGGCACAGGATGCTGCTCACTGACGTTACAGTGCTCATCATCAAAGTACAACACAACTCCCCTCACAATTGAACGAACTGTTTCCGCGGTGGCTCCTTGCTGTAACACACACCTTTTTAGCTTTTCCTTCTGTTCATAGACAGCATCTCCAAGTCCACACCCGAAGAGCAATTTTATATTGCTATAGTGACCAAAGGCAGATCCAAAAAAACAGCAGCCCCTTGTGTGTAGTCTGCAACAATGCATGCAATGAACGGCAAATAAGCATATTGCGTTGACAGTTGCTAAAGCTGAGCAATACACCTTCACGCTGTCAATTCATATCCATGTAATACTTCATGGAGGAAGTACTCAAAAGTGAGTTTTTGCCTTCTACTTACAGATTGTTGACAAATCTTACAGATTCCATGACTTGGGTGATCCTTTGCGATGTCCAAAAATTCACAGGCTGGGAAAGGCTTACAGCCCATGCGACCTGCATAGCCAACACGACTTCTGCTCAGAGTCAAAGTTGTGGACCAGGATTCAGTTGTTGACGTGCTTCCAGTACTTTGTCTCTGGCCATGAAGACGCAACGTAACCTCGTCGTCAGTAGCATCCTCCTCCACCTCCTCTGCTGACCTCATCGACTGGCTGACTTTGGTTTGACAGTAAGTGTGGTCTCCAACCTCATCAATAACCCTGTGTGTTTTCATTCCCCTCGTCCTGAGTCCTCCGAGACAACCTCTTCCTGCCCTGACCGAATAGTAAAGTTGTCATTCCAATCAGGTATCTGTGCTCCTCATCATGTTCCCCATTGTCTCCACCAGGAGGATTTACTTTTTGGAAATGAGGGTGTAGATTAGGCTCAGCACCTTCTTCATCGGGGCCTGGATCCCACTCACAAAGCTTCTGGCCATCTGCGCAGATCATTTCCCCTGTCTCATGGAACTCGCTACCTCAACACGTCAGATTATCTGCTACACCCGCAAGCTTCAAACTGAATCTGAAAACTCATCTGTTCAGAAATGACTATAACCTTCAATGACACCACCACCATACGTACTTGACGCTCAACCTAAACCACTCCTACTGTCTCCTCCCAAAAATCCTTTAGAATGTAATCCCGCAAGCGCAGGTCCCTCTTCCCTCTGTACCAGTCTGTCTATACTTACTTGTATATGTATTCTGTATGTAACCCCCTTCTCATGTACAGCACCATGGAATCAATGGTGCTCTATAAATCAATAATAATAAAAACAATAACTTCCTTGTCTGTACTCATTGCAGCTTTGGAGCAGACCTCTGATTCCCAGGCTATAGTGCGACTGAACAGCTATGCAAACTCAACCATCTCTGTCACCCTATACTCAGCAGGGCTGGTGGAAACTTGAGAGCTGTTAGGAAGCAAGTGCGATTGGATTGACACCACAGAGGAATGGAGTATTTGGGATCTTGAAATTGGGGTGGAGGAGAGGCCACTTTATGGAGCACTTCAGATCCATTGAAGCAGCTGCTGTTTTGGCCTCATCTAAATTTGTTAGCGATGGTCGTGTCCATGAAAAAAGGGATCATATCAGATTATCCATGGGAAGAAGTACATCTGTTCTTTTGGATGTTATTTGTTGTTACAAAACGGTGACGCCTTAAAGGCAAGCAGCCTGCTGCGGTTTCAGTTGCGCCCAGGCATCAGCTGCCATTTAGGCCTGTGCCTCGGGTTGTCCAGCTGGCTGCTTTCTCCTCCACGTCTAAGTGTGGAGAGGCAGCTAGTGCGCATGCGTGTGCCGATTTACCCCAGCCACAGCCTAACTCCAGTGTTTCGCCTAGTGAGTATGCTCAGCCTGACTGTGCCATTCCTGAGGCTAAGTCTTCATTTTGGGCTACAGCGCATGCTCCCACATGCGAAAAGCCTCTTTGCACAGGTACTTGCACTCCGTGCCGGGTCTAAGTCCTGTGTTGTGCCTAGACACCATGCTAAAGCTGATAGTCTTTTTTCATAGACTGTATTTCATGCAACTGACCATGGTCAGGCACTTACTGCATCAGAAACTAGGTCCGGTAATGAACTCTTTGGCCCTGCCCCTGATGTGGGAGGCCCATTTAGACCACAGGGCATCAGGTGTCCTGACGATGTGGCCAGGCCACTCCCAAATGGCTTGCAGAGGCCCACCCCTTTGACTTGTCACCTCATTATTGATGGTCAGACGATGACTGGTGAGGTGTTTGGGTCATGACAGCCATGAGGTCATCATTGAAGTTGCGGTTCCAAATAGGACGCTAGTTATGCCACTCATGACGTATCACTCTGCTTTTGTCTCCAGGAGGTGCATTGTGGTCCACCCTGGTTTGGGGCGGACCCAGGTTATAAAAGGGGCTGGAGACAACAAGGAGGTGCGCAGTCTTCTATTATGCTCCGAAAGAGCACACCTCCATGTGTTGAACCCATTGCGGCTTTAGGCCAGAGGTAGGCAGGGATAGGGCGTCGATGCAGGCCGCCACCACAGTTGGTAACGCAGAACGGGTAAGACCAGCTCCTGTCCTACAAGTCCTGCTTGTGCAGCCCAGTGGCATTAACAGGCCTGCTGCTGCTGATGCGCCTGCTGTCCACAGGTGTGGCCCCAATGCACACGGTCAGCGTACTGAATGGCCCCTGTGATGTTAACAGGGAGTTCCTGGGCTGGGTGGGCGTGTTGACCCTGTGACGCTAACAGGGCTCCCAGTCTCAAGATCCGAGTGGCGTCTAACTTGGTTCAGGCTACTATTAGTTTCATAGCCCCACAGCTCTGTATCCTCCACCGAACATTCCAGTTGCCAACCTCTCCTTTTCCATCTGGGAGCACGGTGGACATTGACTGCTGATGGGGATATATACCTTTCTCTTTCTTTTCTTATTAATTTTC
This sequence comes from Anomaloglossus baeobatrachus, assembly GCF_048569485.1. Taxonomy (NCBI): domain Eukaryota; kingdom Metazoa; phylum Chordata; class Amphibia; order Anura; family Aromobatidae; genus Anomaloglossus; species Anomaloglossus baeobatrachus. Next base: position 619,988,993 of record NC_134355.1, read on the forward strand.
GTTATATAGCGGTAACATAGTATATACCACCTTATCCAAATCTGCCAGTCCCACCGTAACAGATGGTGTTTCTTCATCAAATGTTACTTTTGCTTAACCACCAAACCCACGGACCAAAACTTTTTTCCCCTTTCCAACACACCTGTTCCCCTTTCCACCAGCATCTGTCCTTTTTCAACTCATTTTGTATATGACCAAAAGTGCAACTCTGCAGGGACACCGTACTCAATGCCATCTCAGCACAGCAGCCAGCCCTCGGTCCCTCAGATGTGGACAAGTAAAAGACCATTTCCTCCTATCCATGACAAAGCGTTGAGATTCACTTTGTGCAGCACTGGTGTTTAGTGGAAAAGCAGATCGAAGATTGCGTACCACCTTCTGAAGATACTCCTGTACACGTGCGTCCCTTTCTATGGCAGGAATTATTTCGCCAAATTTTGTCTTGTACCGGGGATCTAACAGTGTGGCAACCCAGTAGTTAGCATTAATTCGAATTCGTACAATCCGAGGGTCATGTTGTAGGTAGTGCAGCAAGAAGGTGCTCATGTGTCTAGTGCATCCAGGAGGACCAAGTCCTTGGTGTGTTGGTGGCAGAGAGGTGAGAATCGTGCCTCCTTCCTCTGCCCTCTTCCCCCCCAACCTCGCACAACCGAAATGTGAGCAAGCTCTCACTCATCTGCTGAGTCTTCCATGCCCATCGCAAGTTCGTCCTCCATTTCTTCATGGCTCCTGCACCTTCCTCAACAATTTTTGCTGATACTATGCGCCCTTGTTAATCCCTATCCCCCACCATAACTGCTGCCTAGGTGCCGCTTACCGTATGGACCTTGTAGATCTTATTATCCCTTCTGCATATGACTCCTCCTGTACTTCCTCACCTTCCTTTTGGACCAATACCTGACTCCGAATAATGCTTACAGTGTGCTCCATCATGTAGAGGACCAGAATTGTCACGCTGAGAATGGCATTGCCAGTGCTAAACATCTTCGTCGACATTTGTAAACTGTGTAGAAGGGTGCATAGGTCCTTGATCTGACACCACTCCAGCAGCGTGATCTGCACCACCTCTGGATCAAGTTAGCCCAGGGTATACGTCATACCGTATTTCAGCAAGGCTCTGTGGTGCGGCCACACACGCTGCAACATGTGCAGATTCCAATTCCTGCGTGTCGGAACATCGCATTTCCGGCGTTTAACCGCCAGACCCTAAGACTTCCAGGGTGATGAAAGTTGTTGAGCTGCTGGGTGCGAAGGATGAAAGTGAGCACATAGCAGCGTGCCCGCTGCACAAGGCCATGTAGGCCGGGATGGTATTTTAAAAATTGCTGGAGAATCAGATTCAACACGTGAGCCATACAAGGCACGTGTGTCACATTGCCCTGACGAAGGGCCGCAGACAGGTTTGCATCATTGCCGCACACGGCTGTTAAGTCACCAACGTAGTCCACTCAATCAATTTGTACTCTGGTCCCAATGGGAAGACACCACACCCTTTTTTTAGGCCCCTCCTGTCTGCAGACCACTGCCAGACAAAGCTATGAACCTCTTGTTACTGTTACCCCCAGTTCAGTTTTATGAGTTTGTGTGCTTGTTACCTGACTACGTTTCCTGCTTGCTGTTTATGTACCTCGTTGGCCGATCCGCATTTCACCTCTGCTTGTTTTCTGATTAAGTCCTGGCCATCCCATTCTGTTCCTCTTCCTCAATGTTTTTGACCCTGCATGACTACTATTCTCTGGAACTGCAGCCTTCCACAGGTATTGATCAACTTGGGCCCTGTGTAATTCCAAATCACTGTATAGGGGTTAAAGGGTTTCAGGGTTCTGGGTGTCCAGCTTGGTGAGTAGCTTGCCTCTAGCCTATCCTTTACAGCCCATCTGAGTGTGTCGATCCAGGCAGGCGTTACACCGTGCCCTCTGCAGAAGGCCATGTAGGCCGGGATAGTGTTTTAAAAATTGCTGGACAACCAGGTTCAACACGTGAGCCATACAAGGCACGTGTGTCACATTGCCCTGAAGAAGGGTCGCAGACTGGTTTGCATCATTGTCGCACCCGACCTTCCCTGGCTGCTGGTTGAGTGGAGACAACCATTGATGAAACTCGGTCTCACTCTCCAGAGCTAACCGTCCACAATTCCTCAGCGGTGTCTCACATTTCCCCTACATTTCAAAGTAAACATTTGACCGCCTGATGGCCTTGAGCTCTGCTGCCAGCATAGTAAGGAGGTGTGTGGGATTCCTTGGGCGCAGTTACAAGGAAGGGTGGCCTGACCACACAGGGTTTGGGCCGAGGTGGAGGACCCACACGAGGTTGAGGAGGCAGAAGCAGTGGAGGAACTTGTACATACAGAGGAAGGATTGACACACAAGTCGTGGGGACGGCAAGACTTGTACAGCAAACCCTTCTCCATCTCTCAGCATAGTTACCCAGTGCCCAGTCAGCAACATGTAACTCCCCTGTCCATGCTTACTGGTCCAAGTATCTGTGTTGAAATGCACCCTGTCACACAGAGTTTCTCAATGAATCGGTGAGGTTGTGTGCGACCTACTGTGGTAGCGTGGGCACGCCTTTCTTGGAGAAGGAGTGACGACTGGCTATCGGCTCTTGGGGCACTGCAATGGGCATAAGGTCTCAAAAATCCTCGGTCTCAAAAGGGTGTAAAGGCAGCCTTTCTGTTGCCAACAAGTTGCAGATGATGAAACTCAACCTTTTAGGCATGTCATGCCCTTCGAAAATCATGTAAAACACAGCGAGGGGACTGCAACCACAGTCTCCCTCGTTTCCACTAATTGGGCCACACACACCCCACTTGACTGGCATCAGTTGACCCCCATTTTCAAGATGAAAAAGATGCTTTGCATGAAGCACTCTCAAAAATACGCGTGCCTTTCCCGTCCCCTGGCTGACCCAGGGGAAGAAAAGTCCTCAGAGCCATGTCCACATTGTCAGTGGACAGACGCGTGTGCTTATCTGCCAGCAGACCCCCAGCAGCACTGAAGACAGGTTCCGAGAGAACGCTGGCTGCAGGACACGACAAGATCCCCAAGGCGTACGTGGCAATCTCAGGCAATTTATCCAGATTGGAAGCCTAAAATGAGCAGGGCTCAAGTTGCACAGTAATGGCATCGATGTTTCCTTGCATATACTCATATATCTGTGTGTCCTCCTCTTTTTCCTTGTCCAGCTCTTTTGTTTTCGCATGAGTATATGTCCTTGTCACTTTCCCATGTGTTTGTGTTGTGTTGTGAGTTGTTTGTCACCTTTTGGACACCTTTTGAGGGTGTTTTCTAGGTGTTTTTATGTGTTTGATTGCCTGCCATTGTTTCCTATGCAGTTCGAGTTCGGTTCATCGAACGTTCGATGAGCTGAACTCGAACGGGACGTCCGTTCGGCGAACCGACCTCGAGCCGAACCGCGACCGGTTCGCTCATCTCTAATAACACATGGAGAACGGGAACTTTATGCTCACCTGTCCCTAGCATTGCTTTCCGGGGTGCTGATCTTCGGTCTCCGGTCCTGCCGACTCCCCGCTGCTGCTGCTTCCGGCCGCAGTGAAGTGAATATGCAATGAGCATAATGAGCGGCGGTCAGAAGCAAGTGACAGCAGCGGCAGAAACAGGAGGGCTGGAGAAGGTGAGTAAAGATTTATTTTTTTTTCCTCAGACACGTGTTTTCTCCGGTGCGTGTCACACGGAACACCTCTGTGTGGTCCTTATGCGGGCCATGTGACACCCGTGATGCCGGAGAAAAATGGACATGTCTACATGTGGAGCACACAGGCACACGTATGCTCCACACGTACACACGGTCCATGGCAGAACACGCACGTGAGCGCAGACCCATTGATTTTACTTGGTCTACGTGTGCCCGTATCTCCGGTACGTGAGGAAACTGACCAAACACGTACCGGAGACACGGACGTGTGAAAGAGGCCTAAGACAGCTGTTAACTGCATATAGCAGTAGCAAGTGGCATTAAGCTCTGCCAGCTGCTTTTAACCCCTTAGATGCTGCTGTCAATCTCTAACAGCAGCATTTAAGGCATACAGTCCTGCGGTGTGATGTTCCAAGCTGCCATCAGCTCCTCCTAATTGCTGTGGCAGCTGGCGGTTGGCTGAAAGCCCCTGTGTCTGCCTGTTTAGTTCTCATGTGAAGACCAGCCAGTAGCTATTCTTCCTAGGAGACTGCAACCTACCCTACATGTTGCAGTACCTTGTATTGCTATGTATAGTATAAGTGACCGGACAATCGCTATTTCAGGTCCCCTAAGTGAACTTTAAAATTATAGTAAAATTTAAAAAAGAAAGTGGGTTTGTATGTATGTCAGTGTTTCTGTTTTTTTTCTATTTATAGGTAAATTTTTGAGTAAAATGTTCTTTTATTCTATAAACTGGTGACAATGTCTCCGAATTTCCAAGCAATAGATTTTGTAAAAATTTTACTGAAAATGAGAAATGGTCAAAATAATAAAAAATGCATTGCTTTCAGACCTCAAATAATGCAAAGAAAACAAGTTCATAATCATTTAGACACAACAATACTAATAATGTTTTACCTCAGGAAGAGTTCAGAAATCAATATTTTGTGGAATAACTATGATCTTTAATCACAGCTTTCATGCGTCTTGGCATGCTTTCCACCAGTCATTCACACTGCTTTTGGGTGACCTTATGCACAAAAATGTAAGCAGTTCTTTGATGACTTGTGACTATCGATCTTTCTTTTGATTACATTCCAGAGGTTTTCAATGGGGTTCAGGTCTGGAGATTGGGCTGGCCATGACATGATTTTTATGTGGCGGTCCATCATCCACACATTGACTGACCTAGCTGTGTGGCATGGCGCATTGTCCTATTGGAAAAACCTGTCCTCAGAGTTGGGGGAACATTGCCTGAGCAGAAGGAAGCAACTGTTTTTCCAGGATAACCTTGTATGCGTCTTGATTTATTTATTTAAGTAGTTGTCGCCAAACTTTTAGGAGAACCAGTCATCATAATTTTACAAGTTAAAGAAAAGGCGCTTTTTTTTACTTGCATTTTTTGTAACGTCTTTACTTGGATTAGGTGAAAACTGTGTCAATAATGTCAAAGGAATTAATATGGTGTAACTTGGCAAAATTCGAGCAGAAAAAAGTGTTCATGAGATATTAGAAATCTCATTGATTTTATGCTGCACATTTTACACACCAAATTCCCATCCCAAAAAAAAGCAGTAAAGACTCCACATTTGAACCTACCCCAAGTTCTTTTCTGGAATCCTTTTGAACCAAATAAATAGTGGGCGGCACAGTGGCTTAGTGGTTAGCACTGCAGTCTTGCAGCGCTGGGGTCCTAGGTTCTAGTCCAACTCAGGACAACATCTGCAAGGAGTTTGTATGTTCTCTCCGTGTTTGCGTGGGTTTCCGGTGGCTCAGTCGGGGGGGCCCTGTTCCGGTGGCTCAGTCGGGGGGGCCCTGTTCCGGTGGCTCAGTCGGGGGGGCCCTGTTCCGGTGGCTCAGTCGGGGGGGCCCTGTTCCGGTGGCTCAGTCGGGGGGGCCCTGTTCCGGTGGCTCAGTCGGGGGGCCCTAGGTTCAAATCCCACAAAGGACAACATCTGCAAGGAGTTTGTATGTTCTCCCCATGTTTGCGTGGGTTTCCTCCGGGTTCTCAGGTTTCCTCCCACACTCCAAAAAACATACTGATTGGGGCTAACAATCTAAATTCCCTATGGGGACAGTGTTGTCAATGTATGTAAAGCGCTGTGGAATTAACAGCGCTATATAAGTGAATAATTATTATTATTATTATTATTATTATTATTATTATTATTATATTCAGTCTATCCATACAACATACGGTGTACCTCTGCTTTTTTTTTTTTTTCCCTGTAGTTGTCTTTTTGTTTTATTGCTTAACTTTGTCTCTAGATGGAGAAAGTGTAACTTCCGTCCAGTCGGGGTCTGTGGATGCAGCCGTACACCGAAAGAAAAAGACCTGGGAGAGAAAAATGAGCATGCCGATGACCCTGGCCTTCTGTTACCTGTCATTGCTGTGGGTCAGGGCATCAATCACACTGTCTGATTTATTGAGGTGAGGAGCCAATTTGATAAGATCTGAAAACCCCATGTTCTGTGTCAGTATTAGGCTATGTGCCCACGTGTGTGCGCTCTGCACAGCAGCGTAACGTCACTGCATGTGCGCTTCATAGCGCAGCTGAAAAACTCCGTTCTGCAGCTTCGGTGACTGCAGAATTTGTGCGCTCTAGATGCAGCCCATCCCATAGACGGAGCGGGGGCTGCATGCAAAGTGCACGAAAGGAGTGACATGTCACTTCTTAGAACGCAGCGATTTGGCAGCAGCCAAAGCGCTGCGCTCTAATACGCCACGTGGGCATGGGTTAGGCACAATCTTCATAGATTGTGCAGGGGACGCAGGACGCATGCAGTTACGCTGCGGTGCAGATCGCAGCGTAACTGCATGTAATACGCACACTTAGGCACAGAGCCTTAGGCTATATGCGCACGCTGCATCTTTTTGTGTTCACAAACTGCAGCCAAAACTGCACGTTGTCCGAGAGAGCCTGGAAATGTCACAAAAAAATGCTTGTAATTGTAGCTGTGTTTTTGCTGCGTTTTCAGTGCGTTTTTCACAACATGCGTTTTTGCTGCATTTTTGTGACAAATGTTGACAAACACAGGAAGAATGAACATGCTGCATTTTTTTTGTCCCAAATTTTTGACAAACAAAACGCTGACAAACTGCAATATTTGCATAGCAAATCTGTCTTCTCATAGACTTTGCTGGGAAGTCAAATGTCAGAAAGTTCTGGCAACAAAACTGCAGCCAAAAACGCAGAGTGCGCATGTAGCCTTAGCAATATAAAAAAACAAACAAAAACACAAAGAAACCGCTCACCACTCTGTAGATATGTCAGAATCCACCTCGTGTAGTGAAATGTCCTGGATCCAAGCAGGGCAGCAAACCGCACAATAGTAGACCACAAAGAAAAAAATCCAGCAAGGCATCCATGGATGAAAAAAAAATAAAAAAATTTAGCTTTTCATTTAAAGGGAATCTGTCAGCAGATTTGGGGCCTATAAGCTGCGGCCACCACCAGTGGGTTCTTATATACAGCACTCTAACATGTGTATATAAGAGCCCAGGCCGCTGTGTAGAACGTAAAAATCACCTTATAATACTCACCTGCACGGCGGTGTACAACAGTCAGATAGGTGTCTCCGCTCTCCGGTTCCGGCGCCTCCTCTTTCGGCCATCTTTGTCCTCCTTGTTCTGAAGCCTGGGTGCATGACGCGTCCTACGCCATCCACACTCACTGGCATTAAGGTCCTGCGCAGGCGCAGTTTGATCTGTCCTATGCAGGCCAGATCAAAGTATTGTAGTGCTCTTGCGCAGGACCTAAATGCCGGGTAGTGTGGATGACTTAAAACGCGTCATGCACCCATGCTTCAGAAGAAGGAGGACAAAGATGGCCGAAAGAGGACAGCGCCCCCCCATCTGACCAGTTTGCACCACAACGACCCCTTAGGTGAGTATTATAAAGTGTTTTTTATGTTCTACACAACGGCCTGGGCTCTTATATACACATGTTAGAATACTGTATATAAGAGCCCGGTGGAGGGGGCCGCAGCTTATAGGGCCAAAGTCTGGTGACAGGTTCCCTTTAATAAGATTAAAAATCCATAACCGCTGCATTGACATGTAGTATGGGACGGTACAGTATCACTTTGGCACAACGCGTTTCGGTGATAGCTACTTCCTCAGGTCAGATTTATCAATGTTACAGACAATATTTAAAAAGAATATGCCCAGGTAAGAGACACTCCGCTGTGGAAGAAAGCCTATCAGGTGTTTATTCAAAAAAGGGAGTAGTCCAGACCTAAAGGCATATAGAAGAGCTAAAAACAGTGACCGAAACACCCCTGTGAACATACATAGTCAAATACATATAATAGATATTGACTGGATACATGTAGATATAAATTGGCTGTTGGCGCACAAGAAGGGGCGAGGGATAAAACTATAGCTGACCATGATGTTGCGCATGTCTATAGTTTCTGCACATGCTCAGCTGTTATTTTTATTTATATATTTTTTTTATTATCCCCCCCCCCCCCCCAACCCCCCTTTCATAAAAAAGTCAAGCAAACAAAAAAAAAACAACTATGGACCCCCCAGCAATCCTAAGATCCCAGACTCTGGAAATTCGAAAACGGAAACTAATAGATCTTCATCTCGGATGTAGCCGAGGTGCACATATCCAAATACAGACTGGTGTAGTGTGTATATCTGTATAAAATTAATATAACCCTATAACATTTTATTTGACAGGTTGGCTTTCTACCGTCACGTCCCTTACTATAATTCTCAGCAGCACTTTCCGGAGAAAACTAATTTGTATGGAGCAGACGTACATATTTTCGAAGTTCGGGTATGTGTTATTAATCTTTTAATGTATTGTCAAAAATCTAGTACGGTCCACTGCTTCTTTGCAAACCTGTGTCTGTATGGAAAGTGGCTACAGAAGTGTGTGTAATCTCATCCTCCACTCGTATATCGCTCCATTGGCTCTGCTTGGAATTGTAGAAAAGAGAGTATACTGGTTGTAGTGAACTGAATATTTAATGGAGATGCCTCAAATATTTTTTGTACACATTGTAGAAAAAAACCTAGACTGCATGTTCATTTATTCCTGGGATTGATTGCTGCAAAGCTTAATTTTAAAGGGACTCTGCAAGCAAATTTCTGCAATGTATCCTGAAAACAGCATTCTGCAAGTGTTAAAACAGAGACTTCAGCCCAACCTCTGTTATCTCAGTCTTTTTTTAGTATACCTGCAATGTTAGCTTAAGCCGCTAATCTTTTTCATTAGTGGGTCTCAGCTGAGCTCTAGTCTGACTCTGCCCCCTACTGTGATTAGAAGCTTTTGTCCATGGAAATGTGCACAGAAAGCCTGGTGTGGGTTGAGACAGCTCCCAGAGATCTGCTACATACAAAATCTTAACATCTTTCAGTATGTCAGAATGGCTGCAGCCACTAATCTAAACGTACCGTCACAGTAAGCGACGCTCCAGCGATCCCACCAGCAACCTGACCTGGCAGGTATCGCTGGAGCGTCGCTACACGGGTTGCTGGTGAGCTGTCACACAGGCAGATCTCACCAGCAACCAGTGACCAGCCCCCAGCCAGCAGCGACGCGTGGAAGCGATGCTGCGCTTGGTAACTAAGGTAAATATCGGGTAACCAATCCGATATTTACCTTGGTTACCAGCGCACACCGCTTAGCGCTGGCTCCCTGCACTCCTAGCCAGAGTACACATCGGGTTAATTATGCGATGTGTAGTCTGGCTTTGTGTGCAGGGAGCAGGCAGCCGGCACTGACAGTGTGAGAGCGGCGGACGCTGGTAACAAAGGTAAATATCGGGTAACCAAGGAAAGGGCTTCTTGGTTACCCGATATTTACATTGGTTACCAGCATCCGCAGAAGCCGGCTCCTGCTGCCTGCACATTTAGTTGTTGCTCTGTCGCTGTCACACACAGCGATCTGTGCTTCACAGCGGGACAGCAACAACTAAAAAATGGCCCAGGACATTCAGCAACAACCAACGACCTCACAGCAGGGGCCAGGTTGTTGCTGGATGTCACACACAGCAAAATCGCTAGCAACATCGCTGCTATGTCACAAAAGTCATCCATCAGCAGCGATGTTGCTAGCGATGTTGCTTCGTGAGACGTGGCCTTAAGTGATACATCATTGAACTCAGGGCCTCTTTGCTTACATCATGCTACTTTTAGATGAGGTAGCAAAAACATTGTGACAGACTCCCTTTTAAGGCACAGCCATGAGGTATGTACTACACAATGTGAGCAACCTGTATAAAGTCACTTGCCACATCTCTGCCGTGGCACTGCACCGCTACCAGTACGGAAAAGGACCCAACAGCTTCCATGCTGCAAAGGTGGTTTTATTTTGCAGGACAATGTTCAGATTTTTGCAGATTTTCTTTGTGACACACGTGTTACATGACAGTCACCATTTTACATATAGTTACATGGGTTGAAAAAACACCTCGGTCCATCTAGTTCCTCTTCCACCACCAATTATATATTTCATCACTAAATCATTTATATCTGACAATGTTGTGTGTAGTGAGGAAATCGTCCAGCCCTTTTTTTTATTAAAATGGGGAGATAAGGTATGCACACCAGTGACTATGTAAGGGGAATACATGAAATAGCAGAAACTGCTGTGTGAATACTGACATGAAAAATCCAATAGCTATATGTAAGAGTGAAAATGTGAAAAATGGAATCTGCATTACTGCCATGAATATATGAATAAAGAGAAATTTAGCTACTGAATTGATCAATGCAATAGAGCCCCAACACTACGCCAAAGTATTTCTCTACATTGGGGTCCCTAGCTTGTGTGTGTCCTCTCATGCAGTTAAAAACTTTTAGTTGTTTTAGGTTTTTGCACCCAGTTCGGACTTAGAATGGTGTTCCAAACGTTATTCCTTAATGTTAGTAGTTTTTCGTTTGTGAACCCTCCCCAACCACACCTATTGCCAATCCATATCATACGCATATATAGCCTGGGTCTCAGCTTCCCATACACGGTAGGTTTTTTAACTGCATGAGGGGACACACACAAGCTAGGGACCCCAACGTAGAGAAATACTTTGGCGTAGTGTTGGGGCTCTATTGCATTGATCAATTCAGTAGCTAAATTTCTCTTTATTCATATGTTCATGGCAGTAATGCAGAATCCATTTTTCACATTTCATTCTTGCGTATAGCTATTGAATTTTTCATGTCAGTATTCACACAGCAGTTTCTGCTATTCCATGTATTCCCCTTACATAGTCACTGGTGTGCATACCTTATCTCCCCATAGTGATGTTTTTTTAGGTTTTTGCACCCAGTTCAGACTTAGAATGGTGTTCCAAACGTTATTCCTCATTTGTTAGCTTTTTTTTATTAAAAGCTGTTATAGTATCTGCCATTACTACCTCTTGTGGTCGGCATTCCACAGTCTGACTGCTCTAACTGTAAAGAACCCTTTCCTATTTAGCTGCTGGAATCTCTTTTCTTCCACTCGCAGTGTATGCCCCCTTAGTATTGTCTTTGGAAGGAATAAGTCATGTGCCAGTCCTTGGTATTGACCAGTGGTAGTGTTTGAGGCCATGCTTCTAGAGGTTATGTTGCCCAGAGGCAGAGTATCCTAGTGTAGAAGCTGGGGTGCTCTCCATGCCATCACCGTGTTGTGGCGACAGCTGCTGCCATGCAAGTCCACACTTGAGCCACTCAAAAGAGGTTGCCATGAGGTGGTAAGTGGCTTATTCGGTGTAATCGGTCTGTACTGCAGACCTCATGCTCCAGAGGCAGAATACAAATATGTTTTTAGCGCAACTGATCCTAAAAGTGTGTCTCTTTGCTGACAACCAGGTAAGAATATTCTGTTACTTATTTAATTCACAATGTGGATTACATGTATATGCTTTCCTATTTCATGGCTTTACATTTTGAAGCCGTTTGTCTGCCAATTTCCCAACAATTTCCCCCAGTATGTATGCTGGAAATAAAACCGTGCATATATACAACTTGTTATAATAGATATTTACCGGATAACGTGAGGTGCCTACAGAGGCTATAACTATGTGCTACATTGTTACTGTATTTGTGTAGATCTTACATTTGTCTAAGTGACTCTTTGTGAATGGTCTGCTCTTCTTTTTATTTTATTTATTTCCCCCCCCCCCCCTTTACTGCACCCACTCATGTAAATGTCAAACGTGGCTCTAGACATCAAGCATTAGCATTATACTTAGTTATTCCCATCTCCATGTTCCTGTCCCAATATGTAATAGGCATTATATTAGCAAATACCTCCAATTAAAAATGTAGTACAGTTCTCCTGATATAGCCATGTCTCTTACCTCATGGGCAGGGCATTGCAGCTTAGGCATCCATGGTTATGATCATCATATAGTGACATTTAGGCCTTGTTCGCACGTACCTGCTGAATATTCTGCAGCAATTTGACAGCACATGTGCGCTTCAAATCGCTGCAGAAACACTGCATAATGAATGCAGTGTTTCTGTAGGAAAAAAAAGCCAATTTCATATGCTCGGGATGCTGCCCCCACCATAGACAGAGTGGGAGCTGCATCCAAAGCGCACAAATTGACATGCTGCTTTTATGAACGCACGGATTTTTGTCAAAATTTTAGCACCCAAATCGCTGCGTTCAAAAAAGCAACGTGCGCACAAATTATGCACAATCTACATAGATTGTGCAGGGGACACAGGACACATGCATTTACGCTGCAGTGCAATACGCAGTGTAAATGCATGTAATTACGCAACGTGCGCATGAGCCCTTAGTTGCTTGTGGTTGTAACCATGGATACCTAATCTGCAATGCCCTGCCCATGAGGTAAGAAACTTTGCTATATCAGAGAACTACGTTGCTAATTAGAGGTATCTGCTATTATTTTTTTATTATTACTACACCTAATACATATTGGGATAGGATCTTGGAGATGGGAATACACCTTCAATCTTTGTACTTAGATTTTCAAGTATGCTGCCATTATTACTCCTGCACTTCCACCAGTTTTTCCCTTTACATTCTATTTTTCAGTTGTCTCTGAGCTGGTGGGTGGAGACAAGCTATTTTAAAGGGAACCTGTCCGGTGCAATATGCCCCCAGAGCCATGAGCAGTTCTGGGTACATATTGCTAATCCCTGCCTAACCGTCCCTGTATACACTAGCATAGATAAAGAGATCTTTAGAAAAAGTATTTTTCAAGATCTTGTATCTTAATGAGCGCGGGGACTAGTCACAAGGGCGTTAAATCCCCCAACTAGCCACCCACTTAGGATGTTAGCACGCCCACAAGCATGTACTAATATGCTTTTTAATGCATCATTACCAGCGGTGCTGCACGTACCTGTGTTTGCGGTGACTGCACTTCTGAATGCCCAGCACTTCCAGTTTTATGCTCAGTAGATCTCTCTGAAGCCAGGATGCGTACACCCGGCTTCACACTGTGCATAACTGGAAGTGCCGGGCATACAGAAGTGCAGTCACAGCGGACACAGGTACACGCGGCACTGCTGGTGATGCTGCATTGAATAGCATGTTAATACACCGCTGTGGGCGTGTTAACATGCTAAGAGGGCGGACTAGTCGGGGAATAAAATGCCATTGGGACTAGTACCCTTGCTCGTAAGCATAAGATAAAAGAGCTACAAGATACAGGGATAGTTAGGCTATGTGCGCACGTGTGCGTATTACATGCAGTTACGCTGCGATCTGCACCGCAGCGTAAATACATGCGTCCCCTGCACAATCTATGGAGATTATGCAGGAGCCGTGCGCACGTGGCATATTAGAACGCAGCGATTCGGCTGCTGCCTGAATCGCTGCGTTCTAAGAAGTGACATGTCACTTCTTCTGTGCGGTTTGCATTCTGTCTATAGGGAGAGGCACCATGCAAAGCGCACAAATTCTGCAGGCACCAGGCGCTTCAGAACGGAGCTTTTCAGCTGCGCTCTGAAGCGCACCTTTTCTGTGCGGTGCAGAGCGCACACGTGCGCACATAGCCTTAGGCAGGGATTAACAATATGCACCCAGAACTGCTCCTGGTTCTGGGTGCATTCAGGACCTGACAGGTTCCCTTTAATGTCTCCCATACACAGTACAGGCTTCCTGCTCTGCTCTTCACATGTATCACATAGACCGAAGCAACAGGACATTATTGAGCATTACTCAGCAGTGTAGCTGTGAATCCACCTCTGGAGTGAGAGACAATCCTTACAACTGTGCTGCTGCTTTCTAGTGTGTGCCTATCACTCTGCTCCCTCAAACCTATCCCTGGCCACAAACTTTAGTAGCTGCTAGTACTGACCAAGATGGATTTTAGCAGGTGAGGGACGCTGTGAAAAGTGGCTCATAAGTGGAAGAAGCTTTTTTTTTTTTTTTTTTTTTTTTTTTTTTATTTGTGCATTTAATTATTTTACAATGACTGAATTTAACAGTGATCAAAAGAACTTCTCTCTCATGCTGCTTAACTGAATCCGTGTAAGTGACTATGTAAGCAGTAAGATCAATATACAGAATTAGGGTACAGTCTCACTAAACGACGTACCAGCGATTCCGACCACGATATGACCTGGTCAGGATCGTTGGTGAGTCGCTTGTGAGCTGTCAATCAGGCAGATCTCACCAGTGACCAGTCAGCAGCGACTCGTGGAAACGATGCTGCGCTTGGTAACCAAGGTAAATATCGGGTAGCTAAGCAAAATGCTTTGCTTTGGTTACCCGATATTTACCCTGGTTACCAGCGCACACCGCTTAGCGCTGGCTCCGTGCACTCGTAGCCAGAGTACACATTGGGTTACTAAGCAAAGCGCTTTGCTTAGTTACCCAATGTGTACTCTGGTCACGTGTGCCGGGAGTCAGCACTGGCAGCCTGAGAGCGGCGTACGCTAGTAACCAAGGTAAATATCGGGTAACCAAGCAAAGCACTTCGCTTAGTTACCCAATGTGTACCTTGTTTACCAGCGTCCGCAGCTTCCAGACGCCAGCTCCCTGCTGCCTGCACATTCAGATTGTTGCTCTCTCGCTGTCACACACAGCGATGTGTGCTTCACAGCGGGAGAGCAACGTCCAAAAAATGTACCAGCACTGTGTGTAACGATCAGCGATTTCACAGCAGGGGCCAGAACGCTGCTCAGTGTCACACACAGCGAGATCGCTAATGAGGTCGCTGGTACGTCACAAAACCTGTGACTCAGTAGCGATCTCGGTATGTGAGAAGTACCCCTTACTTTTTCCAGGAGGCCCTTGTTTTAAGAGCAACGCGTCACACCGATGGTTACCTACATCCTATACATGCTAATGGCTGTAACAATTTCCATGTAGGACATGAAAAGCCAGTAAATCTTCACCAGAAGATTCTGATCCAGGGACTACTGCTGCTCAACAGTGGTCAATTCTTCATTAGCCAAGAAGTGGTGGAGGTAATTGAGTGCTACGTGTTTGCAGCAGCTCAATTAACTCTTTACATGCTGAGGGAAATAGCGACCACTGGATGTATAGAGTGTGACAGAGGGAGATCTCTCCTTCTGTCACTCCTTAATTCCCCACCATTGGTGTTCTGAGGAAGCTGGAAGCCTAACCGTAGGCTTTAATCCATGGCAGACTCTGAGGCTAACAGACCATGTCTAGTACAGTCTATGAGGCTGCCTGTTTGTATACGGCAGACTAGATCTGTCTACGAGTCGTGGTAGGTGTATATCACTGCGTGTTGGGGGGGATGACACTATACCCTTCCAATCTGATATCCTAACCAATGCTAGCATGAAAATTTGTCATTTTGCCTCTAGACAGAAAGATCCAGCAAGATGGGTGAATAAATACTAATCTGGAAAAAGAAGTCTTCTGTCACCAATAATGTCTGTAATCACTTAGGCCAACAAAAGGAGATGTGGGGCTGTTGTATCCTGGAAGTCCATCAGCCAGATGTCCTCAAACATTTGAGCCCTCATTGTAGTGTGGTGATCCGTCAGAGCTAAAGAACAACTTGTAAGGGGCTCTCGTTGCAGAATCTGATCTAATTAACGTGACTTCTATGCCCTTTCAACGCTATCAAGGGGGAGAAGACTGAAATCTACAACTGCTTTCAGTGGGAATATTTTTATGGGATGGAATCTCATCTTTTGGTGCCCTCCCCTCACCCCCAAGTCCTTCTTCTCAAGGTTCATTAATTATCCAGGCAGACTTTGAATCACAACTCTCTTTTCCCAAATCAATGTTTCTAAATTTCAAGGTTCTCCAGCCAAAATCACAGAGATGCATCATTATAGAGAAGGAACACATTTCAAGCCCAAACAAATGCACAGTACCCTCTTTTATCCCGTTCCCAGGGGTGGATGCTTGAGCCGAGTTCACACTTGGCAATTTATATCTTGCCTAATCTCTATTGTCTCCTTTCAAGGACTTTTTCCAATAAATAAGACTATGGGGAATCAAAGTTAAAAAAAAACATAACAAAGAGTTAATGCTGAAGCAAGTTTCATTTATTGAAAAAATATATTTACAATAAAGTGCAATCGTGCATAGAAGCATGAAAGATCAAAACAGGAAGAAGGGTCTGACATTAAAAGAAAATGACGCAAAGAGTCCTGCAAAATGCATAATGCATACAAAAGCACCGATGTAAGGTGGTAACAATTTGAATGGATGCAGGACAAAGGGAGAAACACCACAACCAGGCCCCTGGCCAGTTTAGAGAGCCAGTTCACCAAGGCTACATGCAGGATAATTGAATAACCGTGACAGAGTCATAAAATAGAACTGCACGCAGCCCAGAGAACTGGAATAATATAAGAGAGAACAATGCTCAAATTACCTAAGTGGAACCAGGCCAAGGGTCCGGGGTGGTGTACCCCAACGCACATTTCACAGCCTACTGGATCACCTACGTAATTCCCCCTGATGAAACGGTATTGAACTTGCACAGCTGTAGCAAAATGTGCATCGGTGCACATTTGTCACGGGTGTGTTACGGCTGACAGTTATGTAATTTCTGGCAATAGAAAATCACAGCAGTTGGCTGCGCAAAATGCTCCCCGACTTTCTATTGTTCCTGCTGTCATTATTCATTGGTATAGGTAGTTTTCTTGCTGGATTCATCTCTTGCCCTTTGGGAGCCAGTTGTACTCTCCTTCCGTCCAGCTGCTGATTATCAGTATTCTCCAAGTGTTTAAATACTCCCTTCTTTGCTGAACTGGTGCTTGTGATATTATTCAGTTCATTCTAGCTCTGGTTGCAAACAAGTGGCTTTTACTAATCTGTAGTATCGTTGTTCAAACCTTCCTGAACATCTGTGTCATGTGTAGATAAGTAGTTCATACATTTCCCCTGTGTGTCTTCCTTGTGTTTTATCTAGTGTTTAATGAGTAGAGATGAGCGAACCGGTCGTGGTTCGGCTCGAGTTCGGTTCGCCGAACAGAGGTCCCGTTCGAGTTCGGTTCATCGAACGTTCGACGAACCGAACTCGAACTGCATAGGAAACAATGGCAGGCATTCACAAACACATAAAAACACCTAGAAAACACCCTCAAAGGTGTCCAAAAGGTGACAAACAGCTCACAACACAACACAAACACATGGGAAAGTGACAAGGACATATACTCATGCGAAAACAAAAGAGCTGGACAAGGAAAAAGAGGAGGACACACAGATATGAGTATATGCAAGGAAACGTCGATGCCATTACTGTGCAACTTGAGCCCTGCTCATTTTAGGCTTCCAATCTGGATAAATTGACTGAGCTTGCCACGTACGCCTTGGGGATCTTGTCGTGTCCTGCAGCCAGCGTTCTCTCGGAACCTGTCTTCAGTGCTGCTGGGGGTCTGCTGGCAGATAAGCACACGTGTCTGTCCACTCACAATGTGGACATGGCTCTCAGAGGACTTTTCTTCCCCTGGGTCAGCCAGGGGAGGCGAAAGGCACGCGTATTTTTGAGAGTGCTTCATGCAAAGCATCTTTTTCATTTTGAAAAGGGGGATCAAGTGATGCCAGTCAAGTTGGGGTGTGTGGCCCAATTAGTGGAAACAAGGGAGACTGTGGTTGGAGTCCCCTCGCTGTGTTTTACATGATTTTCGAAGGGCATGACATGACTAAGAGGTTGAGTTTCATCATCTGCAACTTGTTGGCAACAGAAAGGCTGCCTTTACACCCTTTTGAGACCGAGGATTTTTGAGACCTTATGCCCATTGCAGTGCCCCTAGAGCCGATGGACAGTCGTCACTCCTTCTCCAAGAAAGGCATGCCCGCGCTACCACAGCAGGTTGCACACAACCTCACCGATTCCTTGAGAAACTCTGTGTGTGACAGGGTGCATTTCACCACAGATACTTGGACCACTAAGCATGGACAGGGGAGTTACATGTTGCTGACTGGGCACTGGGTAACTATGGTGACAGATGGAGAAGGGTTTGCTGTACAAGTCTTGCCGTCCCCACGACTTGTGTGTCAATCCTTCCTCTGTATGTACAAGTTCCTCCACTGCTTCTGCCTCCTCAACCTCGTGTGGGTCCTCGACCTCAGCCCAAACCCTGTGTGGTCAGTCCACCCTTCCTTGTAACTGCGCCCAAGGAATCCCACACACCTCCTTACTATGCTGGCAGCAGAGCTCAAGGCCATCAGGCGGTCAAATGTTTATTTTGAAATGTAGGGGAAATGTGAGACACCGCTGAGGAATTGTGGACGGTTAGCTCTGGAGAGTGAGACCGAGTTTCATCAATGGTTGTCTCCACTCAACCAGCAGCCAGGGAAGGTCGGGTGCGACAATGATGCAAACCAGTCTGCGACCCTTCTTCAGGGCAATGTGACACACGTGCCTTGTATGGCTCACGTGTTGAACCTGGTTGTCCAGCAATTTTTAAAACACTATCCCGGCCTACATGGCCTTCTGACCAGGGCACGGTGTAACGCCTGGCTGGATCGACACACTCAGATGGGCTGTAAAGGATAGGCTAGAGGGAAGCCACTCACTAAGCTGGACACCCAGAACCCTGAAACCCTTTAACCCCTATACAGTGATTTGGAATTACACAGGGCCCAAGTTGATCAATACCTGTGGAAGGCTGCAGTTCCAGAGCATAGTGTTCTGTCCCCACTTAAAGGCGATGGAAGGCGCGTAGTTGTGAGAGGTTGTGAGAGTCTTACCTTCGTTTTTCCTATAGGTGGGGCAGACAGGACCTTGAGCACTCCAGAGTGAAAACATGCACAAGCTGAGATGAAACAATGGTGGTTTATTTTCTCCAAAGGTTAGGACATGCAGAGTGCAGTAATCCAAGTACCTGGCATTGAAATCTTCCAGTGATGCTTGCCTCTGAAGCTACTACGTGGTCAGAAGACTTTGCTTCTAGTAGCTCCTATAAGGGATCTTGCTCTCACAAAAGCTCTGGCTGGAATGAACATCCCAGGAAGTGATGCAAGAGGGTCATCAGACACTCCCATGGGCTGGGCAAAAGAAACAGAGGAGCTGAAAAGTCTGACCAGTAGATGGCAGCAGAGACAGGCATGAAAAACATTAAATAACAGTTTTAACTAAGACAAATAGAAACAGCACACTCCCCGTCTGAAATTCACTTTGGGGATTTCACTATTGATTGTTGTCCATAATACAACCTGAAAGGAAAGGCATGTTAAATGCAAAAACAAGCTCAATTGAGTCCAAAACAAGAAGGATGGCTCAAAGTTCAGGTCCGGTAGCGTTCATCCTGTAGGGACGCTCTCTATGGGCAAAAGCAGAACAAGTTCGTGGATTGGCCTTGCAAAGGTCTTCGTCTCACCTTTCCTGATGACCTTTAGCTCCACCTTCCGAACATTGCCGTCCTGACTAGGCAGTATCCTAGTAATTAGTCCCATAGGCCAGTCAGTCCTTTCTGTGGTCTGATCTTTCATGAGAACTAGGTCTCCTTCCTTGAGGTTCGGCTTGGGATGTCGCCACTTCTTTCTTCCTTGAATAATGGTGAGGTATTCCTTCCTCCATCGGTTCCAGAAGTAGTCAGCCAAGTATTGAACCCGTTTCCAGTGTTTTTGATAAGTGTTCGCGTGGGTGAACTCTCCGCTGGGCATTACCGCGTTGTCAGTTTTTTGGGTAATGAGAATAGTAGGAGTTAATATGGTTGGTGTTTCTGGATCCATGGTCACCGGCACAAGGGGTCTTGAATTGATAATGGCTGAGACTTCAGCTAAAAGAGTGACTAGAGTCTCATGTGTGAGTCTTGAGGAATTGACGTCCATTAGCATGGAGTTCAAGATGTTGCGTGAAATCCCGATCATCCTCTCCCAGGAGCCTCCCATGTGAGAACTGTGAGGGGGATTGAAGATCCAGGTGCAACCTTTTTCTGCCAGCTGATCTTGGATAGGTTTGGTGTCTATGTTCAGTTCTCTACATGCACCGACGAAGTTGCTTCCACGGTCAGACCTCAGCTGTTTCACTGGTCCTCTGATGGCAAGGAACCTTCTCAAGGCGTTGATTAGGCTGGAGGTATCCATGGACTCTAACACCTCAATGTGAACGGCTCGAACACTCATGCAGGTGAATGACACAGCCCACCGCTTGCTGTTTGCTTGGCCTCCGCGAGTTCTGCGTGTGGACACCATCCATGGTCCGAAAACGTCTAGGCCCACGTAGGTGAAAGGTGGCTCTGTGGAAAGTCTGTCTGTAGGCAAGTCAGCCATTTGCTGGTACAGTTGTTTTCCTCTCGCTTTACGACAGTGCACACAATCGTGTAGTATTTGTGCTACACGTCTCTTCATTACAATAATCCAGAGGCCTGCAGACCGTAAAGCACCTTCTGTAATTTGCCTGCCTTGGTGTTCAGTCTTTTCATGGTGGTGTCGGATCAGCAAGACTGTAACATGGTGTTTGTTGGGAATGATGAGAGGATTTTGTTCTGCAACTCCAAGATGAGCCTGATTTAAACGACCACCAACTCTCAGTAAGCCGAAACTGTCGATGACTGGGTTTAAATTGGCGAGAGGACTTCTTAATGGAATCTGCTGTTTGTTGTATAAACACTTCCATTCTATGGCGAATTCACTCTGTTGGAGGTGGCGTATTATGAGGGACTCGCTATGGGAGATGTCCTCAGCAGAAAGAGCTTTGTGGCAGACATGCCAGCGATGACAGTCTTTGGTTTTAAGGTCAGTACGACAGCATCTGGCGATATGCACTAACCTAGCGACAGTCCTGACGAGCTTCATCCAGCTGGAGAAACGTTCAAAACGTTGGCAACCGAGGTTGGAAGTTTTTTCTGCACTGGTGGCCAGGGTATTGACTTCAGCTCGGACATCTAGATCGTTGTCTGGATCTAGGATGCTGAAGGCTTCCTGGACACCTTCTTCTGACTGTCTCAGCAGGAACTCTGGACCTGTAAGCCAAGAAGAGTTAGCAAAGGAACTTATAGACGTAGGTCTAGTTGCGTGATCTGCTGGATTCAGTTCAGCTGGTACGGGTTCTGCTAGGTTGTTGCGGACTTCCTTGTCCATAAAGGCGACGCTATGTTCTCTCATTTCACGTTTGCTGCTCATAGAACGCTGAAGAGAGTTAAATCTGGTCTGAGCTTGAGCTCGGTTGTTTGGGAGTCTTACCCTGGTAGATCGGAAGGGTAATGGAGAGACCCAATGGTTGGTTTTGTCTTTAGAAAACTCACAGTCCATTATTCCGATGAATTCTCTGTCCTCTACTGACAAGGCTACTTTATCGTCGTCCTTGGTTGTGAGACTGATCTTCCCAAGTTGTCGATATGCAGAGAAGAAGCGATGTCAGGTAGCTGTATTGTGTCTGGAGACTTCTCTTTCACTTCATAGTGATGAGGACATGGCTTTAAGCAGGTTGTGCGCCCATCTCCATGCACATAAGTCTTGAAGGAATCAATTTCTGATCGATCAACGCACACATTTCCTATGACTACCCATCCCAAGTCCAGTCTCTGGGCGTATGGTGCATAGTCAGGCCCATTACACTGTTGTCGCACCTTGTGTACCCTTAGATTGTCTCTGCCGAGCAGGAGTTGAATCTCTGCGTTATTGTCCAGAGGTGGGATAACACTAGCGAGGTGTCTTAGGTGTGGTTGATGAAATGCAGCTTCTGGGGTAGGAATTTCATTCCTGTGGCTGGGTATGTGGTCACATTCAACGAGCGTTGGTAGAGGTATTTCAGTCTTCCCATTGATAGGAGAAGCAATGAATCCCTGGGCTCTTCTGCCGCTAGTCTCAATGCGACCTGAGCAGGTGTTCAAGGTGTAGGGTTCTGATGGTCCATTAATTCTGAAGGCTTCAAAGAATTTGGTTCCTGCCAGGGACCGGTTGCTTTGGTCGTCTATGATGGCATACACCTTCATTGCCTTTTCTGGATGTCCCTCGGGATAAACCTTGATGAGGCATATTCGGGCACAACATTTCTGTGTTTGGCCCTCTCCACATACCTCTGAGCATGAGCAGGAGACGGCTGTGGTGGTGTCAGTCTGATTCTTGGGCTCCCCGCCATGACTTGGAGTGGCAGTGGTGGTGACTGCAGCCGGTGTGTCTCTAGCTAGCTGGGTTGGGTGCATGGCTGAAACGTGTTTTTCACTATGACACTCCTCACACTTGACAATGGATTTACAGTCCTTGGCCATGTGCTCAAGTGATGCGCAGCATTTGAAACAGATCCCAAGCTCTGTGAGGACTTTCTTGCGCTCCTGTAGGGTTTTAGATCTAAACCCTCTGCACTTGTTCAGTGAATGCGGTTCTTTATGGATGGGACATTCTTGATTGAAAGACTTATCTCGTGATGAGATGGTGTTCTGTTTATCTGTGCGTGCTGCAGGTGATGGTAGCTCAGTCTTCCTGACACTCACAGTGTTCTTAATGTCTCTGCGTTTGTGTATGGCACCTTCATACCTTGATGATGATGATGTTGCAGCTGCCGAAGTGGTGAACTCTAGGAAGTCGAGGCTGGGGTCGTTCCTCATCTGGGCCTGCTCGTCAATGAACTTGCAGAACTGAATAAATGGGGGAAAGGTGACGTCATTCATTCTATTGTACCTTAAGACTGACGTTGCCCATTTCTCCTGCAGACTGTATGGCAGCTTCACCACGATTGGGTTCACTCCATGGGCTGTATCCAGGTAGCACAGCCCAGACAGACGAGGGTCTCTTTTGGCGAGCTCCAGCTCCATGAGCAGATCACTTAGGTCTTGAAGCTTGTGGACTTCTTTAAGGTTGATCTTTGGGATGTCCTGCAGTCTCTTGAATAGGGCTTTCTCTATTGCTTCTGCGCTGCCAAAGGTGCGTTCCAGTCTCTGCCATGCAGCAGCGAGACCTGCTTCTGCTTGTCCCACATAGACGGTTCTGAGGCTCTTGATACGGTTTGTAGAGCCTGGGCCCAACCACTTGATCAGGAGGTCGAGCTCCTGTTCCGCAGTGAAGTTGAGATTTGTGATGGCTGCCTTGAAAGTTGCTTTCCAGGCCCTGTAGCTCTCTGCACGATCATCGAACTTCGTGAGACTAGTGTTGATTAGCTCTCTGCTCACCATGAACCTGGCAAACTCAGACATATCTGATTTCTCACCACTTGTTGCCACGACGACTCTTGATGCCCCTGGGGCGTATGGGCTGCCTGGCATGAATGGATGAGATGTTCCCGGGTAAAATGACGTTGCTGCAGGGTTGAGCTGTGGTTTAGCCTCTGTAGATTCTGATGACCGCTGCTTGAGCTGTGGAAGTGGGTCAGGAAACACTTGGTTGCCATTTTGCTGTGGTGGCTGTGCTTGAGAGGGCACCTCTTGGTGACTGTTATTAATTTGCTCGGGTGCTTTAGGTGGCACTGGCACTGGTAGAGGTAAGTTGGAGGTTTCGGTGTTGTCAGCTTGGACGGTACTGCAAACCGGGGTTGCTACAGGTAACTGATTCAGTACATAGTCTCTTGTGCGATCAACTGGATTGTCTGCTTCCAGTGGTGGCGAGTGAGCTGGATCAGGACCTTGGATCAATGCTTGCTCAAGTAGTCTCACTTTAGCTAGCGCAACTTCCTCTTCCATCTGTGACCGAAGAATCTTTATCCGAGCCTCCGCTTCTGCTCTTTTGGCTTCCGCTTTAGCAGCTTCTGCTTTTGCATGGGCTTCTGCTTTTGCAAGGGCTTCTGCTTTTGCAAGGGCTTCTGCTTCTGCCCTTTTGGCTTCTGCTTCTGTCCTTTTGGCTTCTTCCTCTACTTCTCTTTCTGTGAAGGAACGTCTCACCTTGGATTCCTCTGCTCTTATGCGGGCCTCTAGTATCCTGTCGCTCAGGGCTGAGCTTCTTGAGGATGATGACCCGGATGACCGAGAGGAACGTCTAGATGAGGTTGATCGGTGTGATCTGGTTTCTTGCTGGTGAGAGATACGGTGTTCGGCCTTGTCTATGGCATCTTGCACCTTGGCATCTCTTTCCTTGTCTACCTCTTCTGCCTTGCTCAGGTCTGAAAGCGCTTCATCAATTTTAGAGTCTTTTAGAAAGGTAATGTACCTTGTTGACAGTCTCTTGTATCTTTCATGAGCTGTGTTCAGCCGTTCCAGAGCGGCTTGTAAGCATGTGGCATCACCTGATGAGGATTCAAGTCTTGACATGTAATAGGTGACTCGTTCCCACTGTTCTTCCATGTGTTCACATAGCTCATTTTTCATAGTGTGATAGCTTTCAGCGACCTTTATCGTGGGTTTGGAAGAGCGCTTCGGTCGGACAACTTGGTCTGCTGAAAGCGTGGACTCTGCCTCCTGGGCTTCATAATGGACAGTATCAGATTGTATTTGCTCTGTTTCAGCAGTGGGGAACTGTCCAAGGTCTTTTTCAGCCATTTTGATTTAAGGTGTACTGTCTCTTTAAGAAACTTGACTTTTGAATAGGGGTCCAAAAATCGTTGTGCAGCTCTGCAAGGACTCCCTGATGAGATTCCCAAGGTGTCTTCAGTAAAACTTGGGGTTCGCAGTGCAGCGATGTGCAGTAATGGGGTATAATGTACTGCAAGTCTATAGAAGGCGTATAGCAAGAAAGAAACAGCAGGTGCATAAACTGTCCCTTTACAATGCAAGCAGAGGTGACACAGGACGTGGCAGATGGGAGAGCTTCCCCTTAGGCTTGTCCAGGCATGCACTGTGCAGGCAGACTAGTGCACAAGGCTTGTTGCTAGGCAGATTACATGGGAAGTTACAGGGCTCTTAGGGATCTGTAGCTGGGGTATTGAGCTCTTAAGCAGTCTTCTGACTGTTCTGTCCCCACTTAAAGGCGATGGAAGGTGCGTAGTTGTGAGAGGTTGTGAGAGTCTTACCTTCGTTTTTCCTATAGGTGGGGCAGACAGGACCTTGAGCACTCCAGAGTGAAAACATGCACATGCTGAGATGAAACAATGGTGGTTTATTTTCTCCAAAGGTTAGGACATGCAGAGTGCAGTAATCCAAGTACCTGGCATTGAAATCTTCCAGTGATGCTTGCCTCTGAAGCTACTACGTGGTCAGAAGACTTTGCTTCTAGTAGCTCCTATAAGGGATCTTGCTCTCACAAAAGCTCTGGCTGGAATGAACATCCCAGGAAGTGATGCAAGAGGGTCATCAGACACTCCCATGGGCTGGGCAAAAGAAACAGAGGAGCTGAAAAGTCTGACCAGTAGATGGCAGCAGAGACAGGCATAAAAAACATTAAATAACAGTTTTAACTAAGACAAATAGAAACAGCACACATAGTAGTCATGCAGGGTCAAAACATTAATTGAGGAAGAGGAACAGAATGGGATGGCCAGGACTTAATCAGAAAACAAGCAGAGGTGAAATGCGGATCGGCCAACGAGGTACATAAACAGCAAGCAGGAAAAGTAGTCACAGGTAACAAGCACACAAAATCATAAAACTGAACTGGGGGTAACAGTAACAAGAGGTTCATAGCTTTGTCTGGCAGTGGTCTGCAGACAGGAGGGGCCTAAAAAAGGGTGCGGTGTATTCCCATTGGTTGTAGCTGAATGATGGTATTTCATCTGTGAGATACCCACCACCTACATTCAGCCTGTGGTTCTGTATCTGTCAAGGTAACGCAACCCAGTGGGTGACCATAACCTGCGTCCACCTGCGCCGCTGGCATCGACTCCTTTCCCATCATCAGCACTATGCACGAAAGGAACACGTTGTCACCTGGCGACCGGAGTACAAATTGATTGAGTGGACTACGTTGGTGACTTAACAGCCGTGTGCGGCAATGATGCAAACCTGTCTGCGGCCCTTCGTCAGGGCAATGTGACACACGTGCCTTGTATGGCTCACGTGTTGAATCTGATTCTCCAGCAATTTTTAAAATACCATCCCGGCCTACATGGCCTTGTGCAGCGGGCACGCTCGCTATGTGCTCACTTTCATCCTTCGCACCCAGCAGCTCAACAACTTTCATCGCTCCGGAAGTCTTAGGGTCTGGCGGTTAAACGCCTGAAATGCGATGTTCCGACACGCAGGAATTGGAATCTGCACATGTTGCAGCGTGTGTGGCAGCACCGCAGAGCCCTGCTGAAATACGGTCTGACGTATACCCTGGGCTAACTTGATCCAGAGGTGGTGCAGATCACGCTGCTGGAGTGGTGTCAGATCAAGGACCTATGCACCCTTCTACACAGTTTACAAATATCGACGAAGATCTTTAGCACTGGCGATGCCATTCTCAGCGTGACAATTCTGGTCATCTACAAGATGGAGCACACTGTATGCATTATTCGGAGTCAGGTGTTGGTCCAAGAGGAAGGGGAGGAAGTACAGGAGGAGTCATATGCAGAAGGGATAATAAGATCTACAAGGTCCAGACGGTGAGCGGCACCTAGGCGGAAGTCAAGGGACGGTGGGGGAGAGGGATTAACAAGGGCGCATATTATCTGCAAAAATTGTTGAGGAAGGTGCAGGAGCCCATGAAGAAATGGAGGACGAATTGGCGATGGGCATGGAAGACTCAGCAGATGAGTGAGAGCTTGCTCACATTTCGGTTGTGCGAGGTTGGGGGGAGAGGGCAGAGGAAGGAGGCACGATTCTCACCTCTCTGCTACCAACACACCAAGGACTTGGTCCTCCTGGATGCACAAGACACATGAGCGCCTTCTTGCTGCACTACCTGCAACATGACCCTCGGATTGTACGAATTCGAAGTAATGCTAACTACTGGGTTGCCACACTGTTAGATCCCCGGTACAAGACAAAATTTGGCGAAATAATTCCTGCCATAGAAAGGGACGCACGTATACAGGAGTATCTGCAGAATGTGGTACGCAATCTTAGATCTGCTTTTCCAGTAAACACCAGTGCTGCACAGAGTGAATCTCAACGCTTTGTCATGGATAGGAGGAAATGGTCTTTTACTTGTCCACATCGGAGGGACCGAGGGCTGGCTGCTGTGCTGAGATGGCATTGAGTACGGTGTCCCTGCAGAGTTGCACTTTTGGTCATATACCAAATGAGTTCAAAAAGGACAAATGCTGGTGGAAAGGGGAACAGGTGTGTTGGAAAGGGGAAAAAAGATTTTGTCCATGGGTTTGGTGGTTAAGCAAAAGTAACATTTGATGAAGAAACACCATCTGTTACGGTGGGACTGGCAGATTTGGATAAGGTGGTATATACTATGTTACCGCTAAATAACGAAAATTAATAAGAAAAGAAAGAGAAAGGTATATATCCCCATCAGCAGTCAGTGTCCACCGTGCTCCCAGATGTAAAAGGAGAGGTTGGCAACTGGAAGGTTTGGTGGAGGATACAGATCTGTGTGGCTATGAAACTAATAGTTGCCTGAACCGAGTTAGACGCCACTCGGATCTGGAGACTGGGAGCCCTGTTAGCGTCCCAGGGTCAACACGCCACCCAGCCCAGGAACTCCCTGTTAACATCACAGGGGCCATTGAGTACGCTGACCGTGTGCATTGGGTCCACACCTGTGGACAGCAGGCGCAGCAGCAGGCCTGTTAATGCCACTGGGCTGCACAAGCAGCACTTGTAGTACAGGAGCTGGTCTTAACCGTTCTGCGTTACCAACTGTGGTGGCGGCCTGCATCGACGCCCTATCCCTGCCTACCTCTGGCCTAAAGCCGCAATGGGTTCAACACATGGAGGTGTGCTCTTTCGGAGCATAATAGAAGACTGCGCACCTCCTTGTTGGCTCCAGCCCGTTTTATAACCTTGGTCTGCCCCAAACCAGGGTGAACCACAATGCACCTCCTGGAGACAAAAGCAGAGTGACACGTCATGACGAGTGGCATAACTAGCGTCCTATTTGGAACCGAAACTTCAATAATGACCTCATGGCTGCCACGACACAAACACCTCACCAGTCATCGTCTGACCATCAATAATGCGGTGACAAGTCATAGGGGCGGGCCTCTGCAAGCCATTTGGGAGTGGCCTAGCCACATCGTCAGGACACCTGATGCCCTGTGGTCTATATGGGCCCCCCACATCAGGGGCAGGGCCAAAGAGTTCATTACCGGACCTAGTCTCTGATGCAGTAAGTGCCTGAGCATGCTCAGTTGCATGAAGTACAGTCTCTGAAAAAAGACTATCAGCTTTAGCATGGTGTCTAGGCACAAAACAGTACTTAGACCCGGCACGGAGTGCAAGTACCTGTGCAAAGAGGCTTTTCACACTAAGTGTGGGAGCATGCGCTGTATCCCGAAATGAAGACTTAGCCTCAGGAACGGCATAGTCAGGCTGAGCATACTCACTAGGCGAAACACTGTAGTTAGGCTGCGGCTGGGGTAAATCGGCACACGCATGCGCACTAGCTGCCTCTCCACACTTACACGTGGAGGAGAAATTGCTCTTCGGGTGTGAACTTGGAGATGCTGTCTATGAACAGAAGGAAAAGATAAAGGAAGCCTGACTTTCTATCCCTCCGAATTATTAAATGCAGGAATGAATTCCCTGAGTTTGCTATAAAATTAGCGTAGCAAAATGTGCATGAGGGTGTCCTGCACAGGTGCTAGAAATAGCTTAGCACCAGTGGGACAATAATGAAATACAACAGCCAGTTCTATGATGCCACTAAATGGCAGTATTTTTTGCTATCATTATAGCTTATTAAAAACAGGGCAGGTGGGTGTCATGCAGAGGTGCTGCACATAGATTTGCACCAGTGGGGCACTAATGGAGTACAACAGCCACTTCTTGTATGCCACTAAGTTTACTCAATTTTTGGTATTATAATGTCTTAGTAAGTAACAATGAGTTTGAGTGTGCAATGCAGGCAGACGTGCTGCAAATATCTTTGCACTAGTGGGACAATACAGAAGTCCAACAGGCACTTTTTGTATGCCACTAAGTTGCAGCAGTTTTTGCTATTATTATAGCTTTTAAAAACAGAGCAGGAGGGTGTCATGCAGAGGTGCTAGAAATAGCTTGGCACCTGTGGGGCACAAATGGAGTGCAACAGCCACTTTTTGTATGCCACTAAGTTGCAGCAGTGTTTGCTAGTATAATGGCTTAGTAACAATGAGTTTGAGTGTGCAATGCAGGCAGACGTGCTGCAAATATCTTTGCACTAGTGGGACAATACAGAAGTCCAACAGCCACGTTTAGGATTCCACTAAGTTCACTCAGTGTTTGCTAGTATAATGGCTTAGTAACAATGAGTTTGAGTGTGCAAAGGGCAGGAGGGTACAGTGCCAGGGTTGTGGGGCTCTGGGTAGAGGAAAGGAAGCCTGCCTTTCTAGCCCTCCTAATGGGGAAATGTAGCGAGGAAATCCCTGACCTTAGCTACACAGACGCTGTCATCTTGTGTAGCTGTTAAACTCTGTTTTCAGGACCTGTCACCTATGGCTCTGACCCTGCCGGTACGAGCCCTTAAAAGGACTGATAGAAAGTGCTATCCCTAAGCTGTCCAGCGCTGTGTATAGAGCGTACACAGCAGTATCGGCGATAGGAGCTGCGCTAGTGATGTCTGACACCAAGGACGCAGAAGGCAGATAATGGCGTCCCGGAGGAAAATGTCCGGTTTTATAATGCAGGGACATGTGACATGGACATCCTATCACACATGCCGTTGCTTCTCTGGCTAAAAGTCCACTTAGCTGTGTGTGTGTCTGTGATTGGCTGACATGCTGGCCCGCCCCACTACACGCGCGCGCTTAGGGAAGGAAGACAAGGAAAAAAAAAAAAATGGCGATCGCCATTATCCATACAGCAGTGATCTGAAGGCGCTGTTCCCACACACTATACACTGAAATTTCATAATAGTGTGAGCCACAGAGTGACTTACACTATTACAGTGGAAAGCCAGCTAGGAATTAGCTGTTTTTTTGCTGTTAGAACCGTTCTCGAACGTATCTAGAACTATCGAGCTTTAGCAAAAAGCTCGAGTTCTAGTTCGATCTAGAACAGCCCCCAAAATCACTCGAGCCGCGAACTGGAGAACCTCGAACCGCGGACCGCGCTCAACTCTATTAATGAGGCTGACGAAGAGCTCATCCCACCCGTTCCTTATTTAGGGACCAGCACTAAGGATACCTAGGGTCAGGTATCCGGCTCTGCATATATGTGTGGAACCTATCTAGGGTGATGAGTAACCACCGGGACCAGCAGCAGGTTTGGTCAGGCGTCACCATCTCCCCCTTGCCTAAACACAGGGTTTCCCTTTCCTTTCGCCATTGTCTTGGTACTTTTCTGTACAGAGCGTGACAGCATTGAAGCATCCAGCACTCTGCACTGTATGATGGGTAAGCTGCTCTCTACTTCAGACTTGCAGTTATTTTGAGCCTTTTTTTCATGTCGTTTATACTTCTATTGCACTTCTCATTTTGTTTTTAGCTATATCTTCTATACTGCATGTGTGCCTGCCCGTTCTATAATATGGAGTGACTGTCTTATGATACTTGGGCACCACCTTGTGGTTTCTTTTTCTATCGAACTTCATCAGATACTGTGTGTGTGTGTGTGTGTGTGTGTGTGTGTGTGTGTGTGTGTATAATATATAGTATTATATAAATTAGCGCCTCTGGCAAAAATAAAGAGACCATTGCAAAATTGTCAGTTTTTCTGATTATTTTTTTTTTTCTTTTATAGGTATATTTTTGAGTAAAATGTAAATTGTTCTTTTATTCTATAAACTACTGACAACGTCTCCGAATTTCCAAGCAATAAATTTTATATTTTCTGAAAATGAGAAATGGTCAAAATAACAAAACAATACACAGTGCTTTCACACCTCAAATAATGCAAAGAAAATAAGTTCATAATCATTTAGAAACAACGATACTAATAATGTGTTATCTCAGGAAAAGTTCAGAAGTCAATATTTTGTGGAATAACCATGATTTTTAATCACAGCTTTCATGCGTCTTGGCTGCTTTCCTCCAGTCTTTCACACTGCCTTTGGGTGACCTTATGCCACTCCTGGTGCAAAAATGTAAGCAGTTCTTTGTTTGATGGCTTGCGACTATCCATTTTCCTCTTGATTACATTCGAGAGGTTTTCAATGGGAAACTGAGAGCAGCGTGATGTAGGGTCCGAGACCCTGATTCCAGTGATGTTAGTTACGGTGTATTGCTGTTTCAATAAGATCATTATTTTATCAGCAGGAGATTATCACTACAGGACTAGCTGTCTCGTGCCTCCTAGTCCAACCACGCTACAGCACTGATTTGGCAACTTTGTCAATGTACAGTGTACACAGAAAGCTGACAATCAGTGGTGTGGGCAGGTTATACAGAGTTCAGCATTCTGAGCTCTGCTACATGAACAGAGAAAAACCAACAACAAAAAATAGGAATTAAATCCTATAAAAAAAGCAACAATAAGAGGATAATGTCCTCCAAAAATCAAGTATTACTCACAGCTCTTATTGTTGCTTTTTTTATATTTAGTGTAGGGACCTACAGACATGAGGTCCCTTGACGAGGGTGTAGGCTTACGTTTTATGGCCATAAATACCAACAAAAACCTCATATTTTTTTGTTTGTACAGGATACAGCCAGGCCCCTTTCTGTTGGGCCTTGCATTGTAGAGTGTCTGTCCGTGCATGATATACAGTGGAGTACGGCTTGGCAGCCCGCCTGATCTAATAGAAGGGCGTTACCTAATAGGCTGCGGGTTTGTGACTGTGTCATCTGCATGTGAACAGCGCTCTATGCAAGCCACTTGTGTGCAGTTTTATCATCTAGCAGTCACCTCCCCTCCATTCCATGAAGGTGTGTGTGTGATGTGCTTCTCCTGCACCTGTGATGTCTCCACTTAGTGGGGGTTTAGCTGTATCCTGCTAGAGCATCAGTTTTTGGCCAGGGCGATGTACACACTGCAGCCCAACTTGCTGTGAGTAGGAATTAAATCCTCCAAAAGCTAAGCAAATACTCAGACTAATTTCAGAAGATGTGAACTGCCCAGGCCAAAAAAAACTAATGCACTACCAGGATGCAGCAAGACCTCCATTAAATGGAGACATCACAGGTGCAAAAGGAGCTTGATGTGAAAATTTCACACTTGTGGCTTGCATAGGGCACTGTTCACACATGCAGGTTCACAGTATCTGGTAAGCAGCCTATTAGTTAATTTTTTGGCCTGGGCAGTTTACATCTTCTGCTATTAGTCGATGAGCAGAGAAAACTAGCGATTTGTATGAAAATGACAGAATACAGAGCAGCAAGTGACACATTGCTGGAATCAGGATCTCTGCCCCTATATCATGTTTTTGTCAGACTACATAGCAGATACCTGGTGATAGATTGTCTTTAACTTTCAATAGTGGGAATTCACTTTTTATCACTTATCAGTATAGGGGCTAACTTACTGATTGCTCTGGATTCCATTTCTGGAACGTTTAGTTAGCCCGAGAATGGGGCTCTGAATCCTGGGGCAGGGCTGTGTGTCATGTGTTGAATTGAGTGTTGAGTGGAGGTACGCTTTCTTGGCCACAGCTGAATTATAGGGAATCTGTCACCAGGTTTTTGCTCCCCCATCTGAGAGCAGCATAATGTAGAGACAGAGACCCTGATTCCAGCGATGTGTCACTTAGTGAGCTGTTTGCTGTTATTTTGATAAAATCACTTTTTTCTCTGCTGCAGATCTAGCAGTTATACAGAGCTCATGAATATGCTGGACTACCTGCAGGCACGCCAAGTAGTCCTGCAATGATAGTCACTGGTTAATCAGCAGGAGATTATGAAAACTACACAAAGCAAAGGGTCTTTGCCCCTACATTATGCTGCTCTCAGATTAGGTGTCAAAAACCTGGTGACGGACTCCCTTTATTTTACTTTATGACTGCTGAGAATTTCCAAATGCTGCAGTTGACTTTCTCTGGGGGAGGACCATACAATTGAATATGTAAGGAGGGTAAAGGCTGCACATCTCTGTACTCGGTGCTTTGGATTACAGGGGGTCTAATCGTTGGACCCCCACTAATCAGTGATGTATCCCCTAACATATGGATTTAAGGATAACTTTCAGTTGTGGAAATGACCGTTTAAGGCTACTTTCACACATCCGGCTTGAGCCCTGCGGCTCAATCCGGCTGTGCAAGCTATGCAACGGATGCGGTGAAAACACCGCATCCTTTGCATAAGTTTTTCCCATGCGGCCCGCCCGGTTTTTGCCGCTTGCGGCATGCTACTGAGCATGCGCAGTGGCAAAAACCGCATGCGGCGGCCGGATGCGGTATTTGCCGCATCGCGCCGCATCCGGCCGCCATAGGCATGCATTGAGAGATGCGCCGCATCGGCCGAATGCGGCGCGATGCGGTTTTTTTTTGCCGCACGAAAAAACGTGCCAGGCAACGTTCCATCCGGCCGCCGCATCGGCTAAATCTGCCGCATGCGGCAAAAACCGGATAGAACGCAAGGCCATGCGGCACAATGCGGCACTAATTAAAGTCTATGCAGGAAAATCGCAACCGGCAGAAAAAAAAACCGGTTGCGATTTTCCTGCAAAGTGCCGGATTGTGCCGCAGAAGAAAAACCGGAGGTGTGAAAGTACCCTAAGGCTGCTTTCACACATCAGATTTTTTGCCTCAGGTATGATCCGGCGAAAAAACTGATGCGACGGATCCGGCGGAGAAACGGATCAGTTGCATCCGTTTTTTTTCCATCAGTTCCTTCAGTTTTTTGACAGATCCGGTGTGATTCTGAGCATGCTCAGTTCAAAAAACTGATCCGGCAGCCGGATCAGTTTTTTTTGCCGGATCCGGCATCCATAGGCTTCCATTATAAAACACGCCGTACGGCGCCATTTTTTTTTTTTTTTGCCGGACACAAAAACGTTTACTTCAACGTTTCATCCGGCCGCCGGACAAGTAAATTTTGCCGGATTCGGCAAAAAACGGATGAAACGCAAGCCCATCAGGCACAATCCGGCGCTAATGAAAGTCTATGGGGGAAAAAAACGGATCCGGCGGCAACAGACACCAGATCCGTTTTTTTTTTTTTAGTTTTTGCCGGATTGTGCCTGATGTCAAAAAACTGATGCGTGTAAACAGCCGAAGTCGCCCAAAAATCCATTGTAGATGAAATGAAACGAGACTGTGTCTGATGTAATTCCATCCTTGCTGTTTATTTCCATTTAATGAGTACTATTACCTTAGATACTCCTCTTTTTCTTATTGTCTTACATTTTCTGCTGCTGCACAAAAACTAAACCACTTTTGACCCATAAAACCTTTTTATTGCAGACCTTCTGAAGCCCCACAAGCCCGGTCATGCCGGCAGCCTCACATGTCCCCTCTGCTCCCATGAAAAGCACGTTTCATCTTCCCTCTGTAGTACCTCTTCTGTATACACACCCTGCGACCCGGAGACGGGCTTTTATCTTACACAAGGTCGCTCCATTCTTTGGAGATTACTTGTCTTTAAATTAATTTTTGCCCTTTATTCCGCACGTGTCTAATGTGGGTTCATTACTCGGGAAAGACAAGAGGTTTAAGAAAACTTCACTCCTGGGTTAAGGTAGGAGGGATTTTCTGGCCTTGAGGTAAAATTTTTTTTTTTTTTTTCCTTCAGTGTCTTAGGGCGGCGTCACACGCTACGATATATCGGGTGATATGTCGTCTGGGTTACGGATTCTGTGACTCACATCAGGCATCGTTGGAGATATCGTAGCGTGTGACAGCTACGAACAACTGTGAACGAGCAAAAATACTCACTTTATCGTTGCTAGTTGACACGTCGTCCATTTTCATAAAGTCGTTCCTCCTTCTGCGCGCCGGTTGTTCATCGTTCCCGAGGCAGCACACATCGCTCCGTGTGACACCCCGGGAACGACGAACTGCAGCTTACCTGCGTCCCGCCGGCTATGCTGAAGGAAGGAGGTGGGCGGGATGTTACGTCCCACTCATCATCGCCCCTCCGCTTCTATTGAGCGGCCGCTGTGTGACGTCGCTGTGACGCCGAACGTCCCTCCCCCTTCAGGAAGAGGATGTTCGCCGCCCACAGCGAGGTCGTTCGGGAGGTAAGTACGTGTGACTTTGTGCGCCACGGGCAACAAATTGCCCCTGACGCACAAACGATGGGGGCGGGTGCGATAGCTCATGCGATCGCACGATATATCGTCCCGTGTAACGCCACCCTTAGTGTGACTGCAGAGGGTGGCAAATCCTGACTGTGTGTATTATATACACTGTCAGGATTCCCCTCAACCAATAGATGTAGAGGACAGCCACGTGCTACCTAGATTCTCATATGCTTTTATTGAGAGAAGTGGATGAGAATCTAGCTGTATGTGACTACCATTATACAAATGTCATACTCAATGTCATGAGGCCGCCCTCTGAATTCGGTACTTGAGGGTTAACCCTATATTGGGGAATCTTTGCTGTACATTATGCCCACTCTAAGGATCCAACTCAATGGCTAGATCGAGCAGCCAGTCACATGCCAACTAGATTCTCATCCACTTGTATTGTGACCGCCCTCTCTATCTGGCATTTGAGAGGAATCCCAATAGTGGTGTGTATTGCACATAATTGAGATATCCCTCATCTGCTAGATCGTGCAGTCAAGAATAAAAAGCATGTCCGCACATGACTGCCCGCTCAATTTGGCAATTAAGGGTTGTACATAATGCATAGTTGGAATTCACCACTATAGGAGTCCAGATTGTGTGTGATACACACTGTCAGGATTCACTACTATCTGGATTTCACTCAATTGCCAGATAGACTCGGCGGACAAAATAGAAGTGGATGAGTCTAGTTTGCACGTTTTGGTTTCTCAATGTAACAATTTCTGGGAATCCTGATGGTGTGCATAATGCACACTCTTGCGTTTCGCCACTGTCTCAGTCACATACAGTGACTTCAGAAATTGACATCAAGCCCAGAAAACTCCCCATCACAGATAAATGTGATGCTAAAATTTCCTGTCTCTTGACTTTGGGCTGTCCTTCATTTTTATGCAATTGCTGCAAGAAATCACACTTAGGCTAGTTTCACACATCCGGCATTTCACCGGATTTCCGGATCCATCACACTCCAGTACAGTGTTAATACTGTACAATGGCATCGCGGCAAGCTCCGGTCACATGCTCCGGTCACATGACAGCATGTGACCGGAGCTTGCCACGATTCCATTGTACTGTATTACACTGTACTGGAGTGTGCCGGATCCAGCAATGCAGCGAAATGCCGATGTGTGAAACGGGCCACTACATTCCCATATTCCTGGTCTGCTATTGGCTGAAATCTGTTTGTTTTTTGGGTTTTAGCTCCAAGTCAGTGGTCGTTTAGCTCCAAAGCAGGATTGGTGGCATCTATCAGCGTGAAAGCTATTCTTTGGGTAAAGCAGTTAACTTATCATATTCATTTTGTTATAGGTGAAGAGCAGTCCGTAATGGGATGTAAGATAAAAAAGATGGATGTTGAAAAACTGATAAAGGATTTGCTGGAGTTTTGTTTTTTTTCTTAATTTATTACTGTGGCAGCAGCATCCCAGCCCTACTTTGCCTTCCCCCAGCAGGAAAGTCAGCTCACTCACCACGAAGGCTGGGTTACACACACGCACACGCACGCGCACGCACGGCCATCTACATGTGCTCCTGCTTCCTCTTCCTCCCGGGGCCTGTGCATGCAGCACATGTTCCCCGGGAGTGAGCTTGAGGTACACTTGCCCTCCTCTTAAACTGCCAGCGCATCAATTCCTATGGCTGAGAGGCACTAGGTACTTAAGGCATCCTCACACTAGGGGAGGTGCCTGCACAACATCTTGTCTGCTAGCTATTTGTCGAGTTTCATGCTCCTGTTATGTTACTTATTCCTGAGTCCGACTTCCCATACCCAGCTGTCCCTACTGTGCTCACCATACCTGTCCGTACCCACTTCCTGTCTTCCTCAGCCATCTGTATCTGTACCTGAGTTTGTCTCCTGTCCTGGGGGGTCAGCTGGCACAGTTCCAGTAACAATGTGCTGGGAGTGGTACCTGATGTCTGCCTCATGGCAGACACTTAATTAAACCAATCCTACGAAAAGGTAAGCCCGTGTTGCGCCTGTGGTCCAGTGGGTCTACTCCTGCTCGCCTCAACAGTGGTGAGCCTTACAATTACCTATTCTTAAATCATTTTAGATTGGTAGTGGTCAATCTCCCAGCACCTTCACATCATCTCATTGAAGGTGCTGGGGCACACAAGAACTGGCCCAGCTCCATACATCCTATTGTTGCCCTAACCGTACGCTCACAAGAGTGCAATGCGAGAAAATCTCGCACTGCACTCGGACCAATGTTAGTCAGTGAGGGAGAGCGGATGGTCACCTTTTTTTCCTCATCCAGATTCTGGATGAGAGAAAAGTTGCAGCATGCGGAGAGTGGATGCAGAAATCATGTGAGACTCGTCAATACAAGTCAGTGGGTGCGAGAAAAAAACTGTCACCACATGGACCATCCTAGTGACATCCGTTTTTTATGGATACATTACTATCATGTAGCACAGAACACTGTACATGATCCTGTAAGTGACTAATAGTTGCTGAGGAAAAAAACTGATTGTACACAGTTGACAAGTGAGGAATAATCACCCACTCGCATAGCACTCGCAGTACACACGGATACCACTCGTCCAACTCTCCTGGATGAGAATGGGACCGTTTTTTCATAAGATCGTGTGACTCCGCCCTAAGTGATACTGCAGCACTGCCACCTCAGCTGATGGTGGGGATAAGAGGTTGCCTTCAATAGTAGCCCCAGTTACAGGGGAAATGAGCCCCTTGCTATGCCACACATTACTGGCTATGATTAAGAGCTTGTAACTCTTGAAACGCGTAGGCAAGTGTTTGTAAAACAATTTCATGGAATTTTTAATGTACCAGTAAAGCATGTTTTTCTAAACTAAGGGTGGCGTTACACGGTACAATATATCGTGCGATATGTCGTCGGGGGTCACGGAATTCGTGATGCACATCCGGCATCGTTAGAGATGTCGTACCGTGTGACAGCTGCGAACGAGCAAAAATACTCACCTTATCGTCGGTCGTTGACACGTCGTTCATTTCCATAATGTCTTCCTCCTTCTGCGCGCAGGTTGTTCGTCGTTCATAAGGCAGCACACATCGCTCCGTGTGACACCCCGGGAACGACTAACAACAACTTACCTGTGTCACGCCGGCAATGAGGAAGGAAGGAGGTGGGCGGAATGTTACGTCCCGCTCATCTCCGCCCCTCCGCTTCTATTGGGCGGCTGCTGTGTGACGTTGCTGTGACGCTGAACGTCCCTCCCCTTTCAGGAAGAGGATGTTCGCTGCCCACAGCGAGGTCATTAGGGAGGTAAGTACGTGTGACGGGGGTTTAACAACTTTGTGCGCCACGGGCAATGAATTGCCTGTGACGCACAAATGACAGGGGCGGGTACAATCGCACGATAAATTGTCTCATGTAACGCCGCCTTTACTCTCATTATATATAATATTAGAGGGTTTTTTTAAGTTTGATACACACTTTTTCTTTCCTTTAGAGCTGATCCATGTCTGTTAGGATCCAGAAACTTTGCAGTGCTAGCTAGACACCTGGTGACCATGCTTCCTACAGAAGATTGGCAGTGCTGATGCTTCTCATCACTGCATAGTGCTCTTATAGCTCTATGTAGCCAGAAAAAGACTGAAGTGGTAATAAACCACTTCTGTCTTTACTGTAAATACATGTGTGGTCAATATAAAGGACTGGCTCATGACTCATTCCTTCCAAAGACAAAACTAAGGACCAGGGGGCATTCACTGCGAGTGGAAGAAAAGCGATTCCGACAGCTAAATAGGAAAGGGTTCTTTACAGTTAGAGCAGTCAGACTGTGGAATGCCGACCACAAGAGGTAGTAATGGCAGATACTATAACAGCTTTTATATCAGGGCTGGATGATTTCCTCAGTACACACAACATTGTCGGTTATAAGTGACTTAATGACAAAATGTAGACTTGGTGGAGGAAGGTTGAACTAGATGGACCGAGGGCTTTTTCAACCTATGTAACTTTGCCATCGGCTTTATCTGACAGCTGAAGGCCTAATTGTCTAATGCTAGATTGTGGAAGCTTTAAAGAT
Source organism: Anomaloglossus baeobatrachus (assembly GCF_048569485.1). Classification (NCBI taxonomy): domain Eukaryota; kingdom Metazoa; phylum Chordata; class Amphibia; order Anura; family Aromobatidae; genus Anomaloglossus; species Anomaloglossus baeobatrachus. The sequence continues at coordinate 620,028,045 of NC_134355.1, forward strand.
GTCCACTCTTGGTTAACCCTTTTATTAAAATGCTTCAGACTGCCACGCAAAATGAAAAGAAATCTACGTACCTCCTAGACTGACGCAACACCAGGGATGCTGGCGCTTGACTGTGTTCACGTGACATTGTCAGATGAGCGCTACAGTTTATCATCGCCCGCTGATCATCTGATGGAGCTTTGCAGCCCATCAACATTCAGCTGGAGATGGTCACCATGTTGGCGCTCCTCCACCCAAACCTAGAAACTATTAATCTTTACATAAATGAATGCTCATGGTTCAAGAAACCCTTTCCGTTTGATACTCGGGTGTCTGTGATTTTGCCCACGTGGTGAATAAAAGCCATTTACTGCTTCTTGATGAAAGGCTTAGAATATTACAAGCTATAACTGAGCCTGATCTAAGTGTAGCACAGGTTTTAAAGGGTATTAAATCTGTGAAAAAAAAAATCCTTTTGAAGCCTCAAATGACAAAAGTATATCCTGGTATTAAGAAACAAAAAGCCAATATAACGCTGAGCTGTTTCCTGCCTAACGGATGAGAAAGAAGATCTATTACCAAAAGAAACCTCTTCATGCCAGTTACTCCAGCCAAAAGCAAATGATTGCAGACCTATATAAATGGGTCTGGGGTCTAAAGGTGAGAATGGGCTCCAATCATATTTATTTATTTTTTTTTTTTTGTTTTTTTGTTTTTTTTTTTCATGCTGCCGTCATTATTGCACTTTTTTTTTTTTACACCGATATAATGGCATTAACTCCACAGCACTTTACAGATGTGATCATCATCACTGTCCCAATTGGGGCTCACGATCTACATTCCCCATCAGGATGTCTTTGGAGTGTGGGAGGGAACCGGAGAATCCGGAGGAAACCCACGCAAACACTGGGAGAACATACAAACTCCTTGTAGATGTTGTCCTTGCTGGGATGTTAACCCGGGACCCCAGTGCCAACCATTGAGCCACCCCTTTAATATAATCTTAAGCTGCTCAAACATCAGATTTTAGTTGGTCAGAATGTGTCAACCAGTCATAAAATACCACCAGGAACCTGTCATACAAAATTGGCCAATCTAAGTGGAAAAGAAAGAGTGGGTGTGCACAAAGTGGCAAATAGTCAGCCAAGTTTGCCAGATTGCGTCACACGCTTATTTTTGGCTAATCACCTCTAAAAATGCTCAATGTGACAGATCAGTTTTGGCAGTCACATGTCATCTTCAATTGTTTGGATGAAATCATCCATCTCGGCGAACCCTCATGTGTTTGGGCCGCTGTAGTGTAGCCTAAACTTGTCAAATCTAAATATTTGGAGGCCACTTTATTCTTTGATCACTTCTTTTTAACATCCTGATCCAAACTGTGTAGGATTGTCCATGTTTAGTCTGACTGGTGATTTATACAGTGTGTCTACCCATATCCTGTCCACCGCCATTAACTTGAGAACGGCGGCAGCTATAGGCATAGAAGTGGTGTCTAGGTATAGTAAAGTAGCCATGCGCTACGCAATGAAACCACCTATAGCGCCACCTGGTGGAAAACAACAGAGCTAGCATTTTTGTCTCGAAAACAGAACGAGATAGAGAAAAAAAGTGAATTACAAAGTTGTAGGGCATCATCAATTCAATACGAATCGATACCTTGCATACAGAAATGCTATGATTAGAACGTGTAAAACTCACAAGGCTGCGGACGTGAAGCGATACCTCATGGAGACCTTCCTAGAAGTCATTGGGTATGGTAGCTGCGTGGAGTGGCCTCCACACTCACCTGACCTGACTTCTTTCTGTGAGGTCACATCAAACAGCAGGTGTATGCGACCCCCCACCTCCACCAACATTGCAGGACCTACGACGACGTATCACAGATGCTTGTGCAAACGTGTCACCTACCATATTGCACAACGAGCAGCAAGATACAGTATGCTGTCCAGATGTGCATTGCAGCTGACAGGGGCCACTTTGAGCATCAAGGTTAAATGAGCGCCATGTGCGTGACCAGCATTCACTGTTTTGGGGGGTCATGGGTTTCATATCATAGCATCTCTGTATGCAAGGTGTCGAGTCGTATTGAATTGATGATGCCCTACAATTTTTTAATTCACTTTTTTTCTCTATCTCGTCCCATTTTCGAGATAAAAATGCTAACTCCGTTGTTTTCCACCAAGTGGTGCTATAGGTGGTTTCATTGTGTAGCGCATGGCTGTATTACTATACCTAGACACCACTTCTATGCCTATAGCTGCCGCCGTTCTCAAGTTAATGGCGGTGGACACACAGAAAGATGCTTATCCAGTTCTTTTGTCATGCCTCATCATTGCCTTGGCAGTGGCTGTTCTGTACTATTTTGGTTCCAGCTACGTAACATATATATTTTTTTTTTTTTAAAAGCATGGGGGACCTGGAATGAAAACACGTTAACGTGATAAAATATGAAATGTCAAACAACACCTAATATACACAATATAACTTTTTTATTAGAGAATCCTAAAACAAGGGGAGTGCAGAACATACCATTGGACACAGAATACAATAATATAAATCTCGAAACTGATAATGACATATAAAGATAAATACATGGCTCAAAAATCCCACAGGAGCTACGGCTATACCCTAGGATACTCACTCCTACCTGACAACGGAGGTTAAGCCCCCTAAGTAGAACCCGGTTGTGCCCCCGTTCCACAGCAGCTAGCCCTATCTTTCCCTGTTCCTAAGAACCTGGAACACTAGGTGATGATCCTTGGATAAGGACAGAATCCAGGGCTACAGAAGAAAAAAGATACAATACTGATAAGCAATGGTCTGATGGCTATACATTAATATAAAGTGCCAACTGACAAAAGAATTCCATAAACGCATTTCACCCCCTCATTAATCCTTCCGGGGTACGGAGGTAACTGGCTCATCAGGAGGCAGAGGGTCACATGTTAACATTGATGTCCAAAGATTTAGATATATCCATCACACCTTGCTCCCAGTTTATGCCAGCCACACAACTGGACCCTTCTGATTGTAAGGGTACATTCCACCGAAAGAAGCCACAGAGTCAGCTGTCCTGGGGATCCATGGGAGCAGCCACAACCAAATGGTTTGTGCTGCTAAAACAAATGGCCAAGGGTTGACTCTGTGGGTTCTTTCGCCACAATGTTCCCTTACAAATAGAAGGGACCACTATTATATTGCTGGCATAAATTGGGAGCCAGGTGTGATGGCAGACCTGGCACCTCCATATTATAAGTGGATGAAGTACCATTATTGGAGCCCTTAGCAGTCTAAAGCCGACCGTACACATGATATGGATGGTAGCCTAACATTCGGAAGATGAGGATTTTCTCCCAGTTGAAAACAAAAAGACTGGCTGTTAAAATTGCAACTACTCAAACACCCCCCCCCCCCAAGTAAGTTCAAGGAATATTTATTTTAACTTGTTTACTATATATTGAGATTTCCAATATTTTTATTTTTTTTTTTAGTTTTCAGTTTGAGATAATTTGATTATTTTAGTTGCTTAGGGAGCCATTCCAAGGGTATTGCCCGAATCTGAGCTGTGATGGCAAACCTTAATCAATATCTTTCTCTAGCTACGGTATCAACATTCTGTTGCTCATTCTTGCTTTTTTGGCAAATGGGTGACAGAGGTGAGGGACACTGCCTAAGACCCATTTTTTGATGGACCCCACAACACAACGTTAGTATCTATCGTACAATGGATTTCACTTGTATGGCGACCCACATTCAATTTTTTTTTTTTTATTTTATTTTTATATTGTAACCAAATCTTGGCTACTGTTTGCATAGGAAACCTAATCGGCCAAGCTTCTGACCTCCTTAGTAATGAGATCCACGCGTTTCTGCCCATTACATCTGAGGCAAATACCGTAAGCATTTTTAGACCTATAACATACTATAGAGCTCTGACGTAAGCCCCCCATGGGGGACAATATGTAAAAGAAAAATCACTACAGTATGGTGTACATTTTTTATCGGAAGCCCCTTTGTGGCTTATTTGATTACACCAATGCATACAATAGTAAAAAGTAAAAAAAAAAGTGATTTATGTAGGTAGAATACAGGCTGCCACCTATAAAGTTAAGAAGTCTAAAATTACTGTACTGGCAACGCTAACACTGGGTATTTGCCCTATATTTGTTGGGTAATCCAGAAGAAATCCCTTTTATGTTCTATGCACCCATAAGTGTGGTCGCAAAAAAATGAAATGTCACTTCTTATACTAGATTACGATATTTCATGCATCGGATGACCTAAAAATATATACAAAAAAATCCATTACACATATTATAGGCCATCATTATAGCCTAAAGGCTGCTTTACACACAGCGATATCGCTAGCGATGTTGCTCGTGAAAGCACCCGCCCCGTCGTTTGTGCGTCACTGGCAAATCGCCGCCGTGGCGCACAATATTACTAGTACGCGTCACACATAGTTACCTTCCTAGTCACACAGCAGCCCGCCAATAGAAGTGGAGGGGCTGAGACCAGCCGCATTAACAACACGCTCACCTCGTTGCCGGAGGACGCAGGTATGTTGTTGTTAGTCGTTCCCGGGGTGTCACACATAGCAATGTGTGCTGCCTCAGGAACGACGACTAACAACCTGCGTCCTGCAACAGCAACGACATTTGGGAAATGAACGCCGTGTCAATGATTAGGTGAGTATTTTTGATCGTTAGCGGTCGCTCGGAAGTGTCACACGCAACAATGTCGCTAACGAGGCCGGATGTGTGTCACGAATTCCGTGAACCCCAACAACATCTCATTAGCGATGTTGTTGCGTGTAACGGGGCCTTAACTCTGCTCACACACAGTTTTCAGAGACTTTAAAAAAAATGACATGTTGTTCAAGTAGAAACCACTCCAGCAAATGGTCCTTTTTTGGGTGGTGTTTTTCTTTTCCTGAAGCGGTTGTTACAGCCTTTTGCTTTGATCGTGTCTATTTAGGAGCAGTAGGTAAGATGAGGCTTTTATTCAGGAGATTTTTTGAGGCATTCAAAAAGCACTAGTTTTATGTAGCAGAAACTGCTTCAGGAAATGCTCCTATTTAGGGGAGTTTTTGGTGATGTGCCAACAGACCTATTCCATGATGGCAAGTCTTCCAATCCTCCTTTAAATTTCATTACTCTTTAAAAACGTTTTCTCCTTGGTTTCTGCTTCGAAAACTTGACAAAAAGAGTCCATGTCCACATTGCAAAACTTCATGAAAAGTTTGGATGCGTTTTGGAAGAGATGCTTATTTTCTTCATGAAGCATTCTTTGCAGTCTTTTCATTAGTTTGACCTAATTTTCTTCAGGATCTGCTTCAAAGAAATAACAATGCACTTCTTCTTTTTTTTTTTTTTCACCCAAAGTGTTTTTCGAAAACTTTTTCATGGGCAAAGTTGCTTAAAAAAACTTCTCATATGAACAACTAATTCCCATGGAATGAATAGCAAACGTTTTTGAAGCAGGTTTGCGTTTTCAGAGAAGATCCACCGCAAAAGCCATCCTCAGTGTGAACATAGCCTTACAATGACAGATATATTAATGGTGGGATCATACATTTCGAGCAATTAGGTGGGTTTTTAGAGCAAGGCAGTGCTGATGGGATTTTTAAGTATTCAATACATTGCATTATTTCCGCTCTGTTTGCATGTGGGTGCCATGGTTATGTGTTCTACTTCTTATCTGTGTGTTTTACCATGTTTCTTCCCAGGAGTCTGGGTAGATCGTGTCCCTTTTTATAAAGACGGCACTAAGCTATAAGATTATTATCCTTGTTAAATATTGACACCAGTATAAACAGTGGAATGCCTGAGAAAACATGCCAGGATGTCTGATGAAATGATATGCCAGCATAAAAGGATACCTGAAAGCAGTAAATATTCCTGAATCACTGTCATTTGCACAGTAACCAGACACTCGTGGCCTGTGCCCACGGCCAGACACCGCAGGTCACTTGATAGAAGAATTCATGGTTTGTTCCCCCAATTTGGAAAATGTATGTGACCAGAGATCTGTCCGCATTGGGAACACGTCCGCCGTGAACCAGCAAACATCTGACTGCTAAATGGGGAGTCCTGGATGAGTGATCTCGCTTATTCCATGCTCCCATTTATTTGTCTTTTTAAATCAGTCTTAAATTCGCGGTTTTCTGTTTTCTTCTTTATCGGGAGAGTGATAAAACCTCAAAAGACATATATTGTATTACTAAATTACATGGCCTGCCTTAAGGCTGATTTACACGCAGCGACATCGCTCACGATGTCACTCGTGAGAGCACCCGCCCCCGTCGTTTGTGCGTCACGGGCAATCGCTGCTCGTGGCATACAGAATCACTAGGCCCCGTCACACTATACTTACCTTCCTAGCGATGTCGCTGTGGCCGGCGAACAGCCTCTTTTCTAAGGGGGCGGTTCGTTCAGCGACGTCACACGGCAGGCGTCCAATAGAAGCGGAGGGGCGGAGAGCAGCAGCATAAAAGTCATGCCCACCTCGTTGCCGGAGGACGAACAACCTGCGTCCAAAATCAGCAACGACATTTGGGAAATGGACGACGTGTCAACAATCAACGATTTGGTGAGTATTTTGCACCGTTAGCGGTCGCTCGTATGTGTCACACGCAACGACATCGCTAACTAGGCCGGATGTGCGTCACGAATTCCGTGACCGCCAACGACATCTCGTTAGCGATGTTGTTGCATGTAAAGCCCCCTTTTACTTTTAGCTAATTAATCACTCAGTTGATAAGGTTGAGATTTGCATAGATCCATCAAGATCTACCCATAGTCCTCCTCCTGTAGGAGCGAGAATGCCACTTGCCCCATTTTGGGGAAAGAATTCCTTCCCGACACCAATCATTACAGTAAGAATAAAGCCATAAATAATTGCCTCATCTGCACAAATCATCATACATTGTATAAATCAATAGTACAAGTGACTATAAGCAGCTTTGTAATATAACTTATAAGAGAAATTTATAACTTTCTCCACCTTTGAGCCACTTTCTCCCCCACCCCGTTCTTCTGGACTCCTCATTCACTTTGAAGAAACCAAAAAAGCTGCTGTTTCCTGCTCAAAAACAAAGGTTGTTCGTTCACTGAGGCATCAGGTTACAGTTTATGGAGATTGTCTCTTCAGGGAGGAAGGAGACGAACTCTAGAGCCACCTATTGGAAGAAGCAATCCTAAAAGTCAAAAGGGACTCAAATGAGCCTTGTCGAAACACCGTGTCTGCAAATTAGAGGTTGTGATCTGGCATAAAACCTAAGGGGTACTTTGCACATTGCGACATCGCTACTGCGATGTCGTCGGGGTCAAATTGAAAGTGACGCACATCCGGCGCCAGTAACGACGTTGCAATGTGTAAAGCCTAGATGCGCCGATAAACTATCGCAAAAGCGTCGTTAATCGGTGATCTGTGTAGTGTCGGTCATTTTCATAATTTGGCTGCAGCGACAGGTACGATGTCGTTCCTCGTCTCTGCGGCAGCACACATCGCTTTGTATGAAGCCGCAGGAGCGAGGAACTTCTCCTTACCTGCCTCCACCGGCTATGCAGAAGGAAGGAGGTGGGCGGGATGTTTACATCCCGCTCATCTCCGCCCCTCCGCTTCTATTGGCCGCCTGCAGTGTAATGTCGCTGTGACGCCGCACGACCCGCCCCCTTAGGGCAGGTTAGTGCGTGTGAAGCTGCCGTAGCGAAAATGTTCGCTACTGCAGCTTTCACAAGATATCACATGTGCGACGGGGCAGGGACTATCGCGCTCGGCATCGCTACCATCGGCTAGCGATGTCACAGCGTGCAAAGTACCCCTAAGTCCCATGACCAGGCTTGTTGGAGAGTGACTTTTGACTTTCAGGATTGCTACTTCCAATAGGTGGCGCAAGAGTTAATCTTCTTCCTCCCTGAAGAGGCAATTTGTAGATTTGCCAGAGGAGCATTGCAGCTATAAGACTCCTCACTGGCAGATGGATTGATCTGTCAGTCTCTGCAAGGAGTTTATGGACAGTAACAGAGAAAATTCTATAAACACAGACCTGTGCTGTAGCTTTCTAGTTGTTATTTCTCACCCCTGTGCTGGATTCACACCTACACTGCTCAGCACTGCTGTACAATGTCTTCACTGCTTCTTCTGCATATGTGCTATATAGACACAGGAGAGCAGGCTTTCCTCATGTCTGTTTTGTGAATGGGAGATTATATAGCAGCTAGTCTTCATCCACTAACTCAGAGACAACTGCAATTGAGAGAGAAGGGGTGAACTAGGAAAAAACATGCATATTGCAAGTCATAAATGGCCAGAAATAGTGTTCTGAAATGTCACCTGAAAAAAATGGTATACTTAAAAAACAGCAAGTTGTGTTTTCTTCAGCTTTCTCTTGCACATTGAAAGTAACGGAGTGTGCCAGATGTGCAAAATTAAATTTCTTAAAGGGGTTATCCACCACTAGGAGAACTCTTGATTCCACATGTTTTTCCCATGTAATATTAAAAAGCCTATACTCCCATACTGGCACCTTTCCAGCGGTGGCGCGGTTCACTTTCCCAGGGCTCAGGCTCCACTTCTCTGCCTTCCTCTGATTCTTCCAGTCTCTCTGTATCTCTGTTCAATCAGCTGATGACACTCTGTGACGCTCTAAGCTCAGTGTCCACTTCTGTCTGAGAACATCCTGCTTGAAGTCTCACAATGGCGCAGTACTTTCCCTCCCTCCCTCCCCCCCCTTCTTTTTTTTTTTTTTTTTTTTTATATATATATATATATATAAACTCTCCCCTTTTCCCTGCCCCACTTCTTCTATTTCAAGAATTAAATGTTAATTTAACTTGGTTGTAATTTGACTAATTGTTGTTAAATTTTACTGTGAACAATTGTTTTTTTTAACCAAATTTTTAAAATAATAAAATATGTACACAATGGCGCAGTACTGCTGATCAGTTGTTAGGTGTCGTCTTGATTTCATGATATCAAAATGTGAACGGGATGATGAAGACGGTTTACGTAGCAATTCTAATTGAACCCCAAAATTTATTGGGGCGATTCATGGATCAGACACCTGTTGTGAATTTTGCCGTTAAGCTCCTTGTTAAGCCCGCTTTACGTGCTGCAATGTATTTTACAATGTGTCGGCGGGGTCACGTCGTAAGTGACGCACATCCAGCATCGAAAGGTACATTGTAGTGTGTGACGGGTACGTGCGATTGCGATTGAACGAAAATCCGTTCATCGCACGCACGTCGTCCATTCCTCATGAATTGAACGTGAGGTTGTTGAATGTTCCCGAGGCAGCACACATCGCAGTGTGTGACACCCCGGGAACATTGAACAGATCTTACCTGCGGCTCCCGGCCGGTAATGTGAAAGGAAAGAGGTGGGCAGGATGTTTACCTTAGTTATCAGTGTCCGCAGCTTCCAGACGCCGGCTCCGTGCAAGCGCAGCGTCGCTTGCACGTCGCTGCTGGCTGGGGGCTAGTCGCTGGTGAGATCTGCCTGTTTGACAGCTCACCAGCGACCATGTAGCGATGCAGCAGCAATCCTGACCAGGTCAGATCGCTGGTCGGATCCCTGCTGCATCGCTAAAGTGTGAAGGTACCCTCATCTCTGATGTGTATAGCTAGAGATGCCAAGAATTCTGCATCTTCACAATTACTGGAAAATGCACCAGTAGGGGGCCTCAGCCGTACGGCAATGTGTGGATGGTGCCATTGAACAACCTTTATTTCTTGTGGATGGGGGACACAATCCAAAATTTTCGTGGAACTCGTACAAAGTCTTCTCTTGATATAGAAGGACCGAACGATTTATTTGCACAGTTAAGGCTGCTTTACACGCAGCTCGTGAAAGCATCCGCCCCCGTCGTTTGTGCGTCACGGACAAATCGCTGCCTGTGGCGGACAAAATCGCTTGGACACGTCACACGTACTTACCTTCCTAGTGAAGTTGCTGTGGGCGGTGAACAACCCCTTTTTTAAGGGGGAGGTTCGTTCGCCGTCACAGCGACGTCACACAGCGGCCCGCCAATAGAAGCGGAGGGACGGAGAGCAGCCGCATTAACTTCACTCCCACCTCGTTGCCGGAGGACACAAGTACATTGTTGTTCGTTCCCGGGGTGTCACACGTAGCGATGTGTGCTGCCTCAGGAACGACGAACAACCTGCGTCCTGAACCAGCAACGATATTTGGGAAATGAACGACGTGTCAACGATCAACGATTAGGTGAGTAATTTTGATCGTTAACACTCGCTCATAGGTGTCAAATGCAACGACGCCGGATGTGTGTCACGAATTCCGTGACCCCGACTACATATCGTTGCGTGTAAAGCCCCCTTTAGTGTTTGCTTCAAGATATAGGTAAAAAAAAAAAAAAAAAAAGTTTATAAATGTTTAAAGGGCCCCCCCCCACCAAAAAAAAAATTGTGGTCCCTAAACGATTTCATTCATGTAAAAATGTAAAATAACAATGACAGATGGTATTTACCCTTCCCAGGTCCTGGCACCGACTCTTCCCCCCCCCACAGCTCAAGTTTCAGGGTTTCATTTGCAGCGGTGTCGTTGTAAATCCAGCACGCATCACCGCTGCAGGCAGTGACTGAGCTTAGCGGTTCTGCTGATGCAACCAATCTCTCTTGCAGTATATTTGATATTTGAGGATTCATCCTGTGATTATTTCTGGGCCATGCAGCCAGTTGTGGAGCAAAGTGATTGCAAGATGTCACTGCTGCAGCCGAAAAATCAAGACCAGATCTGTTGTGGAGAGCCTGCACTAGACACAGCGAGGATATTGCTATACGTCTAATAATTTGGGAACCCCCCCCTTTTTTTTTTTAATTTATGGAAAATTCCCCTTTATAAGGCTGATTTCCCACAATAAGTATTTGGTGCGGTTTTTCTATTGCGTATTTTAGCGCCAAAAGAGACAGCAAATGGATAAGGTTTGTATAACCTCATGCCCACTGTGCTCGCTGCTGTTATTTATTTATTTTTTTTTTACACTGCAGCAATCACCCGGCGTTGCGTTATTGACAGCTGCACCATGCAGATTTCTCTTCCATTAAATGTGCATTTGTTTTCAGATTTACACTTGAATAAGAAGTGGAAAATCTGTAGCTAAAAATTAGTTTTTGATGCATTTTCTGCATCACTTTTTCCATGATGTTCTATTATATCTAGGTTACTTGGCAAATGAGAAACTTCCAAAGTAAAGGAGTTTTATATAAAACAGTCAACTCGATAAAAACACATTTAACAAGAAACTTGCTGAAAAAAGGGGAAAACAACACCCTACAAGTGGCTCATTGGAACAGAATTGTTGCATAAAATATGTATTATCAAACGTACACCACTTATTGTGGTACTGTCATGGGTGTGTGATGGTTGACAGACAACCCTCTGGGATCTGGCTGCAGAAGGTCGCTGTGTTTAGCTGCACAAACTGCTCCTTGATATTCCATCCTTTCCTCTATGGTGTGAATAGAGGGTTTTTTTTTTTTTTGTGCCTTCTGTTTACTCTTTCCCCTTTAGGACCCTGCGGAGATCTTATCCTTTTAGCTAATTAGCTAATTAGCTTTTTGCTAATCATTATCCCTCACCCTCTGTCTTTTATATACGTGCATTTCCCCTTATTATATTGCTGATGAGAAGTTTCTAGACAGTCCTGATTGTAAGCAGTCAGCTTGTAATTGGCTGAAGAAAGGTTGTTGTATGTTGCTGTTCCTCTCCCAAAGTCATCTTGCAGATAAGTTGTTTGTTTTCCCTGTGAATTCTTTAGGACTTAGTGGGGTTGACTAGCTCTCATCCCACCTATTCATTAGTACAAGTGTGGAGAGAACCCATTTGAGAGTGGACCTGTAGAAGCACCACACTAGCGTGAAATGGTCACCATTGTCCAAGGCTTCGGCTCCCCCTCCTAGCACTACATGTTTCCTGTGTTTGCACAATAAAGACTTGATTTCATCCCCCGGTGAGTTGCTGCTTTTTTCCTTTTTCCTTTGTTGGATCTACCTATTCATTACCTAAGCTCCAGTTCAGGGTCAGCCAGGGCCTAGGTATCCTGCTCGGCGCATAGGTTCCACACCTATCTAGGGATGTCAGGGGAGACAGGGGCTAGTGGAAGGTTTTATCAGGGGGTCACAATCTTCCTCCTACCTAGACACAGGGTTTCCCTTTTCCCTCGCCTCCCTTTTCGCCGTTTGCTCAGTATTTCCCCAAAACTAGCGTGACAGGTACTTGGCCTATGTGATTTGTAAGAAGCTTGTTTTGTATATCTGAAATTCAGACAAGACTGACTGCTCACTGAGGTATCAGATCACAGCTGCCTATTGAAGCAAATGGATAGAGGTAGCAGAATGATGGAAGAAAAGAAACACAGACAATACAGATGGTGAGGAAACTTTCTAGTGTTTTGATCTCACCAGTGCTGGATTCACAGCTACATTGCTCAGTACTGCTATATAATGCCCTCTGTGTGTCTGCTGATGCTTTAGAACATGTGCTTCGTAGAGCCAGAAGAGCAGGACTCCCTCATGTGTGTCCTGTGTATAGGAGGCGTCATAGCAGGTAGTGTAATTTACACTCGCAGCAAGGCCTTAAGTATTTTATCATTTCTGTTGGGTTGAAGTTCCTACTTTAGTCTGGACCACGAGTCCTTTCCTCAAGCACACTATATTCAACGACATGTATCAGTAGAGAATGCAGTTAAGCTGGCAACGGATTACATGCATTCTTCCATCTAGATCAGCGTTTCCCAAACTCCAGCCCTCAGGGCCCCCAACAAGTCATGTTTTCAGGATTTCCTTAATATAGCACAGGTGATGCTTTGATAATGATTCTATCACCTGTTCAATAGTAAGGAAATCCTGAAAACATGACTTGTTGGGGGCCTCGTTGACTGGAGTTTGGGAAACGCTGATCTAGACCCTCTGACGCGTTTCCGGCACTATATGTGCCCTTAAATTGTAGACCTATCCTACTCTGTCTGGTAATCCTGTTTAAAAACACTTGTGGACCAATGATGTGAAATTAAATAATTACTGATATATATGTGTCAGTGAAATTCAATATTCTTATTCAATTGGATAAAGCAGCTTAGAATAGATAAATGTTATCGTTTCCAAACTGGAAGCCATTGAATTGTTTTGAATTCATTAGTAGTGATGGGCGATCCCGCAGATACCCGGAATCGTGAGGTCCAACCAGATTTAAAAAAAAAAAAAAAACAAAAAAAAAAACAAACCCCGGTTCAGGCCCAGAATTAATCCCGGATACTGTATTTGGCTATGGGGACCCAAATCCCATTTCTGAATTGTGATACAGCTCATTATAATATACTGCATAGAATGTATGGAATGCAATCTGAGCCCCTAGAACAGGGTTCCCCAACTCCAGTCCTCGAGGGCTGCCAACAGTGCATGTTTTCAGGATTTCCTTAGCATTGCATGGGTGTTGGAATCATCAACTGTGCAGGTGATTAAATTATCACATGTGCAATACTAAGGAAATCCTGAAAACATGCACTGTTGGCGGCCCTTGAGGACTGGAATTGGGGACCCATGCCCTAGAACATTCAATATAAGGAGTTGCATCACCTCCTTCCCTTTACCATAGTGGGCGTAACGTGGGTTACTTCCCACACATGAGCTGCTACAGCTATCCCCGATCGTCAGGTACCTTGACGATCCTGTGCCCATTTTATTTGTTTAGATGAACAAACCATGATATCTACGCCTCCATCATGTACATGAATTCCTAACACCACCAGAAATCAGCAAGACCTCTCAGGTCGAAACATCAACATACATTGTTTTTCCAATTGAACTTGTCCTCGCCTGTGTGATCATCCACTTTGTAAATTAAAGTCCCACTGTTTTGCAAATACTTGAGACTGCGGTGAAATTTTATTCTATGCTTCGGGACTCGGGATCCCATTGACCAGCACCTCTATTCCAGCAGAATTAGGATTTACCTTGAGATCTCAATCTGTGTATGCGCCCATTTACTTGAAGTATATTGCGTCAACTGCAGGCGGGCTCAACGGAGCCCACAACCTGCCAGCAAGCTCCGCGTGGTACGCCGACTGCTGGCATGCTCAATGGCGCCCACCACAACACTCCTGAGCCCATAGTATCGCTGATCCTCCTGAGCCGCGACACCCCCAAGCCCAAAGTATCGCCAACCTTCTGTCCTGTATCCCTCCTGAGCCCACATCCTCCTGAGCCGCTGTACCACCACCACCTCCCTGTGCTGGTGAGCTAATATAAGACACACTAGGATTAGAAGATGGACCCCCATTTTAAAGGGAGCCTGTTATCAGTTTTTTGGCATATAAGCTGCGGCCACCACCAGTGGGCTCTTATATACAACATTCTAACATGCTGTATATAAGAGCCCACGTCGCTGTGTAAAACATAAAAAACACTTTATAATACTCACCTAAACCAGTCGCTGCGGTGGATGTGGCTCAGATAGGTGTCTTTGTTCTCCGGTGCCAGTGCCTCCTCTATCTTTGTCCTCCATCTTCTGAAGCCGCGGTGCATGACGCGTCCGACGTCATACACACTCGACGGCATTCAGTTCCTGAGCAGGGCAGATCAAAGTATTGTAGTGCGCCGGTGAGTCTGTATGACGTAGACACGTCATGCACACAGGCTTCAGAAGGAGGATGAAGATGGCAAAAAGAGGAGGCACCGGAGGACAAAGACACCCATTTGAGTCTCAACGACGGTTTAGGGGAGTATTAGGGATCACACGCTGAGATGGCTGGACTACAGGTTGGACGTAAGATCTACACCATTAATGAAGACCTAGTCTTCCTCAGACCCTTTTCTGAGGTGGAGATTCTTCTGAACCAGTCGTTTTGCGCTCGACGGACAATCCGCATCCTGGTGGCAACCAAATCCAAAGAGTAAGTGTCTTAAGTCCCTCCATACACATTAGATGGCTGTTGGCTCGCCGATGCTTTGGCCAACCATTCAGCCGACAGCCATCTCAGTCGTCTGTCCTATACAAAGGGGCACGTCTTTAGCTGAGTGCTCCTGTGTCCTCTGTAAGAGCGCTGCCAACAGAATCTCGGCCAGCAGCTTATCTCCTGAAGAACAAAGCGATTGGAAAATGAGACCTACCTGATTGACACCTGCCCCGACAATCAGTAGGCCGGCACCCATTTAGATATTAGTGTCGTCCGAACCCATCAATGTTGGCAAATGTGGCCGGCACTAGTCTAATGTGTATAAGGGTCTTTACAATGTCTGTGCGGCATCCGGTGAGTCCCGTTATATTACCCACCTTATTCCCCACCTACTGTCTCCTCCCCAAAATCCTATAGAATGTAAGCCCGCAAGGGTAGGGCCCTCTTCCCTCTGTACCAGTCTGTCTACTGTAACTTGTGTATGTATTCTGTATGTAACCCCTTCTCATGTACAGCACCATGGAATCAATGGTGCTTTATAAATAAATAATAATAATATTATAAAGTGTTTTTTATGTTCTACACAGCGGCCTGGGCTCTTATATACAGCATGTTAGAATGCTGAATATAAGTGTCTACTGGTGGTGGCCGCAGCTTATAGGGGAAAAACCTCGTGACCGGTTCCCTTTTTAGCATTAAAAATTATTTTTTCAAATTTTTTCCTTTTTTAAATTTGGGGTGCGTCTTATAACCCTAGGCTTATACTTGAGTCAATAGGTTTTCCCAGTTTTTTGTGGTAAAATTAGGGGCCTCAGCTTATACTCAGGTTGGCATGTACTTGAGTATATACAGTATATTGATTCACTGCTTATCAATCATCATTTTCTCTCCGTAAATCATTAAGGGTAAGTAAAGCATTTTGTTCATGGAACATTACATTATTACGTGTTTTGCCCAGTCCTCTAATTCAGAAAGTCCTGGGTGTTTTTTTTCCGTCTGGTCCAATACATTGGTGTTTTTGTTTGTATGCCTTTCTTTTCATTTTGAGGGGTTTTTTTGTCATGTTGCTGTTGAATTCCATTTGTTGTTCACCTTAATCAAGTGATTCTGAGCAGGAAGGAAAATATACGGTACTTTTTTATTTCGTCCATATTTTTTAAAGATGGATTTTCGAGTGCTTGTTTTGTTTTCCCTTTTTTTTTCATTTAATATATTTTATTATTTTTGTAGTCGTTGCAGTCTATCTGGAATTTTATTTATTTTTTCAGTGCATATCTTGATATTGAATATTATATTTATATTGCGTGTTGAATTGTCACATACCCACTTGCATGTCTGATTATTTTTAGTTTATCTTCCTCCTTGACCATTAAGGCCATTAGTTATATGAATCAATTAGATAGAATCTTATTCCATTTAATGAGGAATTAATCTGAGAAAACCTGTGTTGGGATCTTCTTTAGGCTATGTGCACACGCTGCATTTTTGTGCGTTTTTGGCCGCTAAAAACGCACCCGCGGCAAAGAAAACGGCAAAAAACTCATGCGTTTTGCTGCGTTTTTGATCTCTGCGTTTTTCTGCGTTTTTCCAATGCATTGCATGGGGGAAAAACGCAGGAAAGAATTGACATGTCCAATTTTTTTTTTTTTTAAGCTCAAAAATGCAGCTTAAAAAAAAAAGTTGTGTGCGGACAGCAAAAATGAAAACTCATAGACTTTGCTGGGGAAGCAAAGTCATGCAGTTTTGAGGCCAAAAACTCATCCGAAAAACGCAGCGAAAAACGCACTGTGTGAACTTACCCTTAGTCTCAAATCTTGTGGGATCAATTTTCACGCAATGTAAATAGAATTGCGTATTATTGTCCCGTTTATGTTTTCATGTCTTGGATTAGAATTTTTTTCACACGTATAAATCATACATTAGATATCGGGGTTATATCATTGCTTGAATTCCCAAACACTTGTGGAAGTTTAGATTCACTATCATCCCGCACTGACAAAATATTGGATTATCAATAATGTATATATCTTTGCTTGTCCATTGAACAATTGATATATTGTGCACTTTATAAACTGCACAATACAGTCT
The DNA here is from genome assembly GCF_048569485.1 of Anomaloglossus baeobatrachus. Classification (NCBI taxonomy): domain Eukaryota; kingdom Metazoa; phylum Chordata; class Amphibia; order Anura; family Aromobatidae; genus Anomaloglossus; species Anomaloglossus baeobatrachus. Next base: position 620,045,029 of record NC_134355.1, read on the forward strand.
ACAGAAACAATTTTTTTTTTATTTATTTATTTTTTTTAAGTTTGGACTCTCCACTAATTTTGGCAATCTCTTCACTGGAGATAAGGTGTGCTGCTCCACCGCTGGCCAACAAGGTGAATACGGATCGGTAGAAAATGAAGACTAGCTGTCACCTCCAAGATAGTTATAAACTGGTTTTGATTAAAGCATGACATGCATGGTTCCATATAGACCTGCTAACGCGTTTCTGGCTCTATAGCCGCCCTTAATCAATGACCGTGCTTGTGGTCTTCCTCTTTGTATGAGACTTCTTTATAGACAAGTCATTTTGACTGGTCGCGATTTTAAAGTTCTCTGGAGGACACCTTCATCTTCTAGTTCCATTGAACCATGAACCCAGTCATTATTTTCCTAGAAGAAAACTGTCCTGTGTTACATATCATATGAACCGGACCTGTAAAGCCAGTAGAGGAAATCCTTAATATATAGGGGTCGCTCACACCCCTATATATTATACAAGTCGGACGAAAGGTAAGTAACAGTGTCTGAATGACTATTATTAATATACAGTACAGGCATATATAGTTTTGACTCTTTTTATTTCTTTCTGACCCACTTTGCATCCAGCTTCACTGATGTGTCCTATTCTTAACTGCTAAAATTACTTTTTCCAGCAGCACCCTGCTTCTCAGTGCTTCAGGCCCCTACCTCTGCTCTCCTACGTGCTTCCTGATAGGTGTAGACCCAAACATGTTAATTTTTTTTGTTTTGTATCTGTGGATGTGGTGATTGTGGCCCTGTATTTGATCAAATTTCATAACTATTTACAAACTCCACATTTTATTGACGCTTTGTGTGGATCTTCAGAGCACGATCATGCTCTACCCTGCATGTTGAGCGTCAAAAATCTAAGAGCTGTGCTACAAAAGGGTTGTCAGGGTAATGAGGATTACGTGAGAAAGTCTGGTGGATGTTTTATTTCACAAAGTAATAGGTAATTTTTGTTTTTTTTTATTGTGGTAAAAAAGGGAATTTGTTACCACAGTTGACCTATCTAACCTATTAGTATGGGCATACAGGTAATAGACTGGAGGCAGAGTTCTTTTCGAGGCAGCATCCGCCCCATAGCCATAGCCTGGAAGACCTCATTTACATAGTGATAAAAGATGGTTTATCCACCACAGGTCTTTTGATATGAGACAGACGTATATTACTTTTTCAGCATTCTATAACCTGTATGCCCACATTAATAGGTTAGATAGGTCAAATGTGGAGACCTACTCCCTTTAATGAATCAGACAAGGTCACTAGATGAAACTAACTTGGCTTTTCAGCATAACCTAGCTGAAATGTGCTACATCCTGGCTGATGTATATTTTGTTATATAGAGTCATTAGGTGTATCTGAGCATGCTCATCTGACACCACTAGAACTGCTTGGGGTTGAATCCAGTGACTATACAAAAAACTGAGACCACATACTATTTTAAAGGGTTATTTTCAAAAGTTTTCTCCTGACCACATCATAAACAGCTATGTTTCTGGAAGTCACGTTTCATTGTTAAAATGGCTCAGTTTATGGTTGGATTGTTAAGTTCCGTAAACTCTTCCCTGTGTACGCAACCAATTCCGCCACCTCTTAAAGCCCCTATTTAAATTCTCTAAACTTTTCAATTTCCTCGATAATGGTGGTCCAACTGTGTGTAGCGGCCGCTCAACTTCTATCTTGAAACCCCTGCTTATTCTGGGCTTAGGAGCCCAGTGAGTGGTTTCACTAAATGTTTGGCAGACCTCCCGTTCTGAGCAGTCAGGCATACAGCGATAGCGGACCATCACTGATCAGGACCAGGGATAGCGGACCATCACTGATCAGGACCAGGGATAGCTGACCATCACTGATCAGGACCAGGGATAGCGGACCATCACTGATTAGGACCAGGGATAGCGGACCATCACTGATTAGGACCAGGGATAGCGGACCATCACTGATCAGGACCAGGGATAGCGGACCATCACTGATCAGGACCAGGGATAGCGGACCATCACTGATCAGGACCAGGGATAGCGGACCATCACTGATTAGGACCAGGGATAGCGGACCATCACTGCTTAGGACACACAAAATTCTAAGTCCAGAATAATCAGAGATCGGAGATTTTTAGCTGCAAGTTCTACTGATTTTTCTTTTGTCACAAACCTACGGTATATATTGTATTACTCCGCTCAGTTTAGTGCGACAGGTTCACACACGCACACATATAAAAATATATATAATTCTGCACACGTACACCTCTCGGAACAGTGTCTGGAGGCTGTGGTGGCTGCTGCATGCAATGTTGATCGTAAACAGATCAAGCAACTGACAATCTATGGATGGTAGGCTGCTGAGTGTCATCAGAAAGAAAGGTGGCTGTATTGGTCATTATGTTTTGGGGGTTTTGTTTTTTGCATGTCAGAAATGTTTATTTCTAAATTTTGTGCAGTTATAGTGGTTTACCTGGTGAAAATAAACAAGTGAGATGGGAATGGATTTGGTTTTTATTAAGTTGCCTAATAATTCTGCACAGTAATAGTTACCTGCACAAACAGATATCCTCCTAAGATAGCCAAATCTAAAAAGAAACCCCACTCCCACTTCCAAAAATATTAAGCTTTGATATTTATGAGACTTTTGGGTTGATTGAGAACATAGTTGTTGATCAATAATAAAAAAAATCCTCTAAAATACAACTTGCCAAATAATTCTGCACACGGTGTATTATATTATAATATATAAATATATATAATATATATACATACAAACACACATACATTATATATTATATATATAATATATATAATTTTTCATCTTTTAGACCTTTACTGGCCAGCCACGCTGTGGAGTAGTTGGATGCATGTGATAGAGCATTGTCCTGCATGAAAATCATGTTTTTCTTGAACGATACCGACTTCTCCCTGTGCCACTGCTTGAAGAAGTTATCTACCAGAAACTGGCAGTAGGTCTGGGAGTTGAGCTTCACTCCATCCTCAACCCGAAAAGGTCCCACAAGTTCATCCTTGATGATACCAGCCCATACCAGTGCCCACCTCCACCTTGCTGGCGTCTGAGTCGGAGTGGAGCTCTCTGCCCTTTACTGGCCCATCCATCTGGCCCATCAAGAGTCACTCTCATTTCATCAGTCCATAAAACCTTTGAAGAATCAGTCTTAAGATATTTCTTGGCCCAGTCTTGACATTTTTTTCTTATGTTTCTTGTTCAAAGGTGGTGGTTTTTCAGCCTTCCTTACCTTGGCCATGTCCCTGAGTATGGCACACCTTGTGCTTTTTGATTCTCCAGTAACGTTGCAGCTCTGAAATATGGACAAACTGGTGGCAAATGGCATGTTAGCTTCACGCTTGATTTTCCTCAATTCATGGGCAGTTTTTTTTGCGCCTTTTTTGCCAAACGCACTTCTTGCGACCCTGTTTGCTATTTGCCATGAAACGCTTGATTTATTCGGTGATCACGCTTCAAAAGTTTGGCAATTTCAAGACTGCTGCATCCCTCTGCAAGACATCTCACAATTTTGGACTTTTCAGAGCCCTTCAAATCTGTCTTTTGACCCATTTTGCCAAAGCAAAGGAAGTGGCCTAATAATTAAGCACACCTTATATAGGGTGTTGATGTCATTACACCACACCCCTCCTCATTACAGAGAGGCACATTACCTGATTTACTTAATTGGTAGTTGGCTCTCAGCCTATCCAGCTTGGAGTAGGAAAACATGTATAAAAAGTATCATGTGATCAAAATACTCATTTGCCTAATAATTCTGCACACAGGTGACATCTGCCCATAGAGCTTTGTGTATTTGGAATGTATTTTATGTTTTGAGACTTGATAGAAATGTTGCGCAGCCTGTTCTGTATTATTGTGATTGCAGTGAACTCTGCGGTATTCATTGTGCCTTTTTTAATTCCTCTCTGAAAGGAACAGGCCCAGTTGTTTGTGTGTGTTACTGAAAGACATTTGTCAGTCAGTTGCTACATTGATGGTTTCCTGCTGCATCTTGGCTTAAGAGGCTTGTCTGGATAAAACAAGTTGTCACCTATCTATAGCGTCGGTGATAACTTGCGAATGTGACCACTGGGACCTGCATTAATGGGAATTTTTATTCCTTACAGGGAACTTTTATGCCATCTGCAGCAGGTTGGACACCCATTCGCTCCTTCAGTTAAAGAGAATATGTCACCAGATTTGGCCCCTGTGAGCTGTGGCCACCACCAGTGAGCTCTTCTAGAATACAGTATATAAGAGCCCAGGCCACTGTGTATAGCGTAAAAAACACTTTTATTATAGTCACCTAGGGGGCGATCCGGTCCAATGGGCGTTGCTGCTCTCCGGTCGCGCGCCTCGTCTCTCCGGTCCAGCGCCTCCTTTCTGCTGTGATCTCCGTCCTCCTACCCAGCCCAGTGTGGATGACGAGTCCTATGTCATCCACATAAGCTGGCATTGTGGTCTTGCGCATGCGCACTTTGATCTGTCCTGCTGGGGGCAGAGCAATGTACTGTAATGTGCAGGTGCGAGGGAAGGTTAAAGCCCGCACACGCGGGGTACAGTACCTTGATCTACCCGCAGACAGGTAGATCCAATGTGCGTGCATAGGAGCGCAATGGCGACCTCTCTGTGAATGATGCAGGACGCGTCCTGCACACGGGGCTGAGGACGGTAATCGCACATGATTGAGGAGGCACCGGACCGAGAGCAGTGATATCCATCAGATTTGAGTATAATATAAAGGTGTATTTTACATTCTACAGAGCGACTTGGGGACTTATTTATATACAGTTTTCTGGTATGCTGTATATAAGGGCTCACTGGTGGTGGACACCGCTTATAACGGAGAAACCTGGTGACCGGTTCCCTTTTAAAACAAATTGTCATCTATGTACTGTATAGCGTAGGAGATGACTTGCGAGTGTCTGAAAACTGGGACCTGCACAACCCAGAATTTTTATCCCTTAGGCCCCTTTCACACGTCAATGAAAAACACTGACGTTTTTCACTGGCGTGTAAAACACGCACATGTCCCTCCGTGTGCCGTGAATCACGGCACACGTGGGTTGTCTAAGTGCAATCCGGGCTCCGTTCTCCGTGGCCCGTGATTGCACTTAGAGATTCACTCACCTGTGCGCGCTCCCGCTCTCCATGGTGCTGATCGCTCCCGCGGTGCAGCATCCGGCCAGCGCTGACCCCCACAGCAGCTGCTTCCGGGTCGGCTGTGTCGTGCATAATGAATATGCGCGACAGTAATGAGCCGGCTCAGAAGCAGCAGGGAGAACGGGCTGCAGAGAGCGTCGCTGGAGCCGGGTGAGTAAAAATGATTTTTATTTTAAAAGCACGTTTTTTTCTGGCACATGTCTCACGGACCACACCACTGCGTGGTCCGTGGGACATCAGTGATGCCAGAAAAAAATGGACATGTCTCCATGCGGCAATCACGCACACGCGGGTACGCCGCACGGAGACACGTGCAGTGAATAATCACTGATGTGTGAGCACACCCATTCATTATAATGGGTCTGCGTATGTCAGTGATTCTGGTACGTTTAAAAAAAAAAGCACAAACGTACCAGAATTACTGACGTGTGAAAGGGGCCTTAGACTGCTTTCACACTACGTTTTTTTAACATGCGTCATGAACGTTTTTTTAACGCAAAAATGGATCCAGTGAAAATGCGTTTTCATTTCAATGCATTTGCAATGGAGTCGCGTCAACATGCGTTCACCTGCGTTTGCGTGCGTTATAGTGAGGATCCAGCGACTTGCAGTTTTTTAACTTTTTTCAAAAACTGTACTTGTAGCGTTTTTGAGCTGCGTCCAAATACTGTTTTTCACTGGATCCTGACTATACTGCACGCAAACGCATGTGAACGCTGGCATGCTGATAGACAGGATCCTGCTTGCTCTACTGAGCATGCCCAGAAACCAGCCTGGCGTGATCAGTCCCCTCTCTCCCTCTCTCCCCCCTCCCTCTCTCTCCCCCTCCCTCTCTCTCCCCCTCCCTCTCTCTCCCCCTCACCTCTCTCGTCCCCCCTCCCTCTCTGCCCCCCCCTCCCCCTCCCTCTCCATCCCCCCTCCCTCTCTCTCCCCCCTCCCTCTCTCTCACCCCTCCCGCTCTCTCTCCACCCCCTCCCTCTCTCTCTCGCCCCTCCCTCTCTCCTCTCCCCCCGCCCTCTCTCTCCCCCCCCTCCCTCTCTCTCCCCCCTCCCTCTCTC